>NW_008794708.1:70352-95025 GCF_000699145.1 Aptenodytes forsteri
CACGGCAGCCAGAGGAAATGGCAAGAGAATAAATTCGACGGTTTTTGCCGGGCGCGAGGCAGCGGTCAGGACGCAGAAAGCAGAGAAACCCCTCGCTCAACGGAGGGAAAAATGAAGCGCTGGCGAAGGTCCAGCCTGCCCAAGCAGCGATGTGGGCGAAGCCTGAAGATGAGGGTCCCGAGGATGGAGGGAGGTGATGTGTTTGAGAGTGACAAGGGAGAGCGAAGCAGCGGGGATCGTGGGCACGTTCGGTTTGGGAATATTTTGCAGTTGAAAAAGCAGGAGCAATTAATAACCGGGAACACACAGCCGGCTGCCACAGCACCAGCCTCTGAAAAACATCCTAAGGGGGGGAAAAAATATCTCCCGACGACTTGAAGAGGGCGGTGTAAGCAAGGAAACCATCGAAGATGCTGGTTTTTATTTGGGCAGATGGATTATTTCAGGCTGGCTTGAACAGGCAGACGTTTGAGACTGAAATAAGAGGCAGATCCGCATGAGCAGAGCTGCCGGAAAAGAAACTGCATCGAGGATTCACTTGATCGGGGACGTATCCATCAAAGCGGGGGGGAAACCCCGAAGACGACTCTACCACCCACCTTAGAGGAGTGACCGAGAAAGACGCTCCCAGATCTGAACACGAGAGCGGCTGCATTCGCAAGAAGCCCCCCTAAACGCCCCTCCTCTCTTGCCTCAGCCTAAACAAAAAGATTTAAGAAATCAATCTTTAAAAAAGCCCCCCGAGAAATGAGCGTTATCAAGTCATAAAGCGATTCGGTAGGGGTTTTTTTTGAAACGAGTTACTTTGAGGTTATCCGCCCGTCCCGGACAGTGCCTGGAAGGCGAGCTGCTGAAGTGGAAAATGGATTTTGATCTATTTTGAGTTGGCGACGTTTAACCAAGGATGTTAAACCCAACTATTTCTACCGTGCAGACAGCCGGACGCAAGTTGCAGCAAGGTTTGGAGCGCTGGAACCATCCACAGCAACTTTAATGTCAGGAAAATAGAAATACTTAAATCCTGCTTTTAGGAGACACGTGAGGTTTAGGATGCCCAAGCAGCGAAACGAAGCCGGTGCGGTCTCGTTGGACCGCAGCACGTGCAAGGAGAAGCTGGGGCAGGCGCGAGCGCGGATTATCGACTGAATTTAATCCTGAACCCTGTTCCTGCTCCGATAACCAGACCGTACCACTGCTGCTCCACTCTTCACGCTAACCAGCTAACGAGGCGTGCACGTGTACTCCAAAATCAGCGCGACTCAGTGGGTAAGAAGCAAAATGGGCTTATAAAAATTCCGCAGAAAAAGCGTCGCGCCCGAGAAAGCACTAAAAATGAAGCGATTTGCTAGACGGCATTTATTCGTGCTTCAGAGTGAGATGATCCGCTTCCCGGGGGTTATCGGGAAGTGATCGGCAAGTACGAACCAAACAGGATCTACACCGTCCTCCGGTTTCGGGCTGAACGTCTCCCTCCTGTGAATCCCCTGTTCTTCACAGTCGTCCCCTGCAGTACTCACCCCGCAGCGGCGCAGCCTAAAGTCGACTTCGCAACCCTTCGCAGCCTGCAAAAGCCGCGTTTTAAAGCAAAAATAAAGCCGTGGGTTTCTTCTGCGGGCGTGCAGAAGGAGGGAAGGGCTGGAATTCGGTTTGTGAAGGCAAATCCAAGCCCCGAAATCCAAGCCAGGGGTGGTATTGCAGGAAAAGCGTAGAGCTACGAAACCTAAAACTGAAATTCATGGTTAAATTGCATCATTACGGATCCCACCCCAGGATGTATTAGCTAGAAATAGCCTGGAAAAGGCAGCTAGGGTGGAAAATCCAGCAGCTGAAAAGAATAACTAACGGATTTGTGGTGGCCAGCACTCCCTTTAATTCTGACCCTGCTGAGCCAGGAGACGGGGATCAACACGTGCAGCGACCATCCCACGCCTCAAGCACACAAAAGGGAAGGGAGAGAGGTGACGGTAACAGCTAACGGTGCATCAAACGCTTCCCAACCTCCAAATTCGTAGTTTAAGACTTAATGAAGGACGTTTTAGCCTGGTTTAGTCGATGCCTCCGGTGAACGCTGCCGGGAAAACGCAGCGGCTTCCTCCTGACGTGGACGTTCAGCTGATGTTGTTAAAATTACACCCAAAGCCTTCCCGGCGTCCAGCCCAGCACGTGCTGCTCCCTGCGGGAATCATTTTCCAACAAATGGACCTTGCCACTTAAAGTTTCATCTGAAAATGCCCAAGAAGCGGTTTGCTTCCAGCTCCCGTGTTATTAAGCGTTATTTTTGGGAGAGGACTGAAGAATAGTATTTGCTCCTCAAGACCGGCTTGGCATCGGTTTAAAATGATGTTTAAATCCCAGCTCGAAGAGTTTCTCCCTCCTCCTCTCCTCCGTACAGCTCCCACCATCCTCGATTTCAGGAGCCGCATCTCGAAGCCGCAGCCTGGGCCAGAAAACCCACGGGAGGGGAAATTCCCACCCCAAATTCACACAGGGGGGATGAAATGAGTTTTCCCCGTACCTACAGCTCAACGGCGGCACGAGGATAACGTGTCGCATCCACGAGCATCCCGGGAAGAGCGGCTTCGCCTCCCGCCTCCTCCTGCGCGCTACAAGCGACCTGCCATGAAGCTGCTCAAAAATCCCGGGGAACAAACCAGCGAGAGGTCAGCGCATCCTCCTTTTCTTAGGGAGCGGGCCGGGAAACCTCCCGGAGGGAGAGACAAAGCGAAGGGGCTGTCCGTCCGTCCATCCCGGGCAGACAGCAACAAAGACCTGTGCACGCACTATGAGGAAGCCTCATAAAACATTCCCGGAGACGCATTAGGGCTGACGCGTGCCTGTTTTCCCCTCGAGTCCCTATTATGCTTTAAAGATATGCTAATTATCCCCATTAACGCGCGGAAACGGGGACCAAATTCCTCCAGGATCACCCAGAATTAAGAACTAACCGTTTCCCACACGGGCGACGACGGTGGTTTAACGAAGGTGAAGTTGGAAAGACCCAAACCAGGAAAGGTTTTTGAGATCAGTGTATTCACACACGAGGAGCGGGGATTAATTAGTCGGAAAATAAGGCAGTGTCAGTGTGTCTGTACTGGAAAACGCTTGATTTTTAGCGGGCTAAAGGGAAAACAGAGCCCTCGAACGGCTGCGAAGTAAAAGCCCTGCAGACGGAGAAGGGAAATTGAGGTAAATTCAGACCGTTTCATCTCGGTGTTTTCCAAGTCCAGGCTCAGTTTTGCTGTAGGACGCACAAAGCGTCAGTCGGCAGAAATTACCCGCACGCGGCCGCGTGCAAGAACCGCACCATCCAAATAAATCGTTTATTAGTTAAGAGGCTGAACGGGAAACTCGTTTCCAGCCATCGTCGTTAATATCATTTAGGAACGGACTGGAAAAACCGAACAAGGAGGGTGCAGAGTTTGACCTCATTCCGCGATGCTCACGCGGAGACCGTCATCGAGCCCGAGGAGAACTTCTCATCGGCGCTTTGCTCCCTCTCCCCCGTTGACTGCAATTATTTTGGGGGGAAAATAAAGCCGCGGGGTGTTGTAGCGCAGACGGATTCATTTTCTGCGAGACGCTGGACCGAGCTGGGGACTTTCACACAACACGCAGTGGGATACTAAGGAAAAAAAAAAATAAAATCCACCTTTTGCATCAAAGCTGCTGTTGGAGCGAATTTACGCCGTATTAATTGAACGTTTCAGGGTTTAGCCACCGGGATTATACAGCAGCTAAGTTTTTCTTAAAAAAAAAAAGGTTTCTACAGCGCTGTGGATTTTCAAGCGGTCCAGACCTCGTCCGTATCCATCTTACACGCCATCGAGTTAAATCAGATTGGATGATCCGAGACATCTAGTCCCCGAATTCCTGGACAGGAGGGTGAAGAAGATCCTTTTCTCCTGCCGGGTACCCACAACGCCAGACCTCCGTCTTCAGAGACACTTACGGTGACGTTAAAAGGTGCCGGGTGCTGCAGTGGATTAATCGAATCCACAGGATAGCGGCTCCATCCAAACTCGATCACAGACCAGACTCAGGGTGAGAAGTATTTTACCCCAAATTAGACATCTACGTCTAGCGGGGTTGGGGTTTTTTTTTAACGCAATTCATCTGAAAAAGAGATGCCCCAACCGGCGCAAACGTCGGTGTATGAAAGAAGAGAGAGAAATCCCACCTCGGTATCTCCCTTTACGTATTAAGGTGTGGAAATAGGTGCTGTTGTTTAAATACCGATTAATAAATACATAAACTTTACTCCTCCCTTAAACTCTGCCTTTTTTTTCCCCCCTCCCTCCACTTTGCTCTCCTGGCCAAGCCGCTCCAGCTCTCCTTCCCCTCGCAGCTTCAGAGCTATTTCTTCTTGAAACAGTTTAACGGAACACCACAAGAATTCCGAGTGTGCTGGGTTTGGCCGGGGTAGGGTTAATTTCCTTCCCAGCAGCTGGCACGGGGCTACGGTTTGGATTTGCACTGGAAAGAGCGTTGATAACACAGGGGTGTTTTCGTCACTGCTGAGCAGGGCTGACACTAAGTCAAGGCCTTTTCTGCTCCTCACCCCACCCCACCCGCGAGCAGGCTGGGGGGGCGCAAGGAGTTGGGAGGGGACACGGCCGGGACAGCTGACCCCAGCTGACCCAAGGGATATCCCACACCGTATGACATCGTGCTCAGCGTATAAGGCTGGGGGAGAAGGAGGAAGAGGGGGGGACGTTCAGAGCAATGGCGTTTGTCTTCCCAAGGCACCGTGAGGCGTGATGGAGCCCTGCTGTCCTGGAGATGGCTGAACACCTGCCCGCCCATGGGAAGGAGCGAAGGAATTCCTTGGTTTGCTTTGCCTGCGCATGCGGCTTTTTCTTTCCCCGTTAAACTGCCTTTATCCCAACCCACGAGTTTTCTCACTTTTACCCCCCCCGATTCTCTCCCCCGTCCCACCGGGGGGGAGCGAGCGAGCGGCTGTGCCGGGCTTAGCTGCCGGCTGGGGTCAAACCATGACACCAAGATAGGATACAGAATATTTAAAAACTGAAGTATCTCTACGTATCACAAGAGATCCGAAGGTTGAGTTGTCAGGCGCCTACCACGAACCCTTCCACGAGTCGTACAGGACGCAGCGGCCCTGCAGACCTTGACGCTATCACCGTTTAGCAGCAATTTCTGCAAGAAAGGGGACGTTTCACCCCATGAAATCCAAGGTCAAAGCTCGAGCTCGTCTGTAGCGTGACCACATTTTCACCAGGCTCTTACAGAAACTCTCGGCCCACTCGAGTGACGGCTCGGCTTCGTACTTTATATTATTTCTTTATCCCTACCTGACCTGCTGGTGCAGTTTTCAGTGCAGGAATTACTTTGCCCCTGCTGTAAGTTAATTTATTTGCATCCCGAGGAAGAGAATTTGCAACCCTTACCCCACAGCGTCGCTTCCCACCTCTCAGCAATGTGCATTTCCATTTCCACTTTATTTTTTAACCCTTCCCCGCAGAAACGGGACCCTGAAATCCCTCACTTCGCAGCTTGCGGTGGATGTTTGGTAGCTGTTGTGACCCTGTGTGGTTCGATCGCACCTCGGCTCTAACGAAAAACCCACTCGTCATTAATTCGTGTTCCCTGCTCCCTTTTAATGACGCAATCTATGTCAGTGGGGAAGCGCAGAGGGGATTTACTTTTCCATCTGACCGATTTCGGCAGCTGGGGAGCGCGGGCATTCGCGCCAGCGGCCAGACGGCATCGTCTGGATCCGGTCCAACCCTCGCGCCGCCAGCGGCCGTTATCAGCATCCCCAGTCCTCGCTCCCGCGCCGAGGGGGGACGCTGACCTCCGCGGCTACCTGCGCCTCTATCCGTGCGGATGGCGTTATCCCAGCGCTTCCTGGCTCCTTTTTGCGCCCGGGGAGAGCTTCGGAGTCAGATGTTGAATTCTGCGATCGCTTCGGTCCATTCCGCGCCCTAAATACAGCAGGTTTCCACGCCAGGAGAGTTTTATTTATTCCTCTGCCCTAAACCATGGGGCTTCCCGCTGGTTTTCGGGATGCCTATGCAGCTGGGACAGCAAGGAAAACATCTTCATTTAAGGTTATTTCGTTGTCCCCACTATTTTTTGTGGGGAGCGGCTATTTCTAGGCTCATTTTTCCATGGCTCAAAGGAAAAAAAAAAAAAAAAGATAACATTGAAGTGGAATCTGAGCAGTTTTACACCTGATGCAAGAGCTTAAATAGCCACAGACCCTCGCGTTTTTGCACTACAACTCCCACCTGCTTAACAGCGAACAACCCCCTGCCACAAAACCCACCTACGCCGTAAAGATTTTGCCGTATTTCGAAGAGCAGAGAGTAATCAACTTTTACCGATTACCATCTTACAATATTATTACAGAACTATCGATTACAAAGTTAGGCTGGACATACTAAGCAGCAGGAGACATCCAGAGGTGGGTTTACGCGGTGTCAGGGTTTTGTACGTCATTTTACCGCGGGTGTTCAAGGACGGCGGGTGTGTGAGCCGGCACATAAATTATCTGAAACGTAAAGTAGCTCGCGTGTGGTTCAGCCGCCCAGTTTTATGGCAGTTTTTGAGCCACAGAAAATTCTCAGTGAATATTTTATCGGCTTTTTTTTAATCAGCTTTCTCCCCCGGCTCAACAGTTATGTATTTTAGTTTACAACTCAAACAGATCCTCTGTGCACCCACGTGCAGTTTCCAAGACAACTCTGGGCAAGATCCATTTCTGCTGAAAAAATGAATGATCCCAGAACCCAACACACATTTGTGAAGAACTGTTCACTATCAAATTTTAAGCTAGACTTCAGGGATGAAGAGCCACTGCCTTAACCCTAAACTGTCCCCATCCCGTGGGATCAACGGAGACATCCCCAGCACCACCGACTGACAGGTCCTCTGTCCAAGATCTAGAGGGGAATTTAAGGTCCCACCACCACTCTATGACACCGTCCAAGTCCACTGCCTGCCCAGCCTCCTGTGACCTTGACACCGTGTCCTCACCTGCGAGGGCCACGGTGGAGTGACATCCACCCTGCAGGCCGTGGCAAAGAGCATGGCAGAGCAGACGCCCACCCTGCAGGCTCATGGAGGTCCACGGTGGAGCAGGCTGTCCACCCTGCAAGCCCATGGAGGTCCACGGTGGAGCAGACATCTACCCTGCAAGCCCATAGAGGTCCACGGTGGAGCACAGACATCCCCCTGCAAGCCCATAGAGGTCCACGGTGGAGCAGGCTGTCCACCCTGCAAGCCCATGGAGGTCCACGGTGGAGCAGGCTGTCCACCCCACAAGCCCATAGAGGTCGAGCAGGCTGTCCACCCTGCACCCCCCAAGCCCATAGAGGTCCACGGTGGAGCAGGCTGTCCACCCTGCAAGCCCATGGAGGTCCACGGTGGAGCAGACGCCCACCCTGCAAGCCCATGGAGGACCCCAGGCCAGAGCACGTGGGTGTGCCAGACGCAGGCTGTGACCCCATGGAGAAAAGCCGATGCTGGAGCAGGTCTTCTGGCAGGACTTGTGAGCCCGTGGGGGACCCACGCTGGAGCAGTCTGTTCCTGAAGGACTGCACCCTGTGCAAAGGACATATGGGAAGGACCCACGCTGGAGCAGTTTGTGAGGAACTGCAGCCTGCCCGTGGAAGGGACCCACGCTGGAGAAGTCTGTGGAGGACTGTCTCCCGTGGGAGGGACCCCACACTGGAGCAGGGGAGGAGGTAGAGAAATTGGGAGTGAAGTTGAGCCTGGGAAGAAGGAAGGGGTGGGGGGAAGGGGTTTTAAGAGTTGGGTTTATTTCTCATGACCCTTCTCTGACCTTTGATTGGCAAGAAATTAAATTCATTTCCTCAAGTGGAGTCTGTTTTGCCTGTGACGGTAATTACTGAATCATCTCCCCGTCCTTAGCTCGAGCCTTTTGTCTTATTTTTTTTCTCCCCCCCCGTCCAGCTGAGGAGGGGGAGTGAGGGAGCGGCTGGGTGGGCACCTGGTGTCCAGCCAAAGTCAACCCACCACAACCCTGAAGCATCCCCCATCCAGCGGGATCAACGGGGACGTCCCCAGCACCACCGAGTGACGGGTCCTCTATCCACCAGCCCAAGATCTAGACGTGCGAACTTAAGGTCCCACCACCACTCCACGACACCGTCCAAGCTTGGCACCGTGTCCTCACCTGCCAGCACATCCCAAACCGCCACTGGCTCGCGTTACGGCAGACGGACCGGGCCAAAGGATATGGATTTGCACGCCGGCACATCTCACTGCAACTGCCCCGTGAGTAAAGTCCAAACTAGGTGGCTGCCAGTTATCTTCGTAGTTAAGACAAGTCCGAGCCTTCCCCCAGAGATCTATTTCAAGACAGCGGCACCCAACGTCATTATCCCCAAACTCAATTCCATCAATCCTCAGAGCACCCGGCACACCAAGATGGACAGACAAGACGGCAGGACCCGGCGTTAGTGACTACGCAACTCAGAAAAGTTGCTGAAGAGAAGTTTATCTGTTCTAAGTCAGAAAAATGACTTTTTTTTTTACCCATTCTACTATCATTTTTCAACTACAGTGCCAGATTTAAGCATCCTATAGGTACGACCCGAGCGTGAGGCTATTTCCACCCTTGCAGAAAGGCTCACCATTTGAGAACAAAAAAGATTTGATGCCCACTCACTACTCCAGCCTAAAACTTGCAAGAGCTGCTCTTTTCCTGGAAAGATGAGGGTCCCCCCCCAACCCCCCCATTTTTGCTTCTTGCTGTCCACTAACAGAAAAATCCTCCGCGGTCAAGGCATTCTTAGAGCGGCTGGATATTTAAAATACGGCCTTTTCCACCCGAGACTTCAGAAAGCCGATCGCTCATCGTGTCTGGGCTATGTCTGTAACCACGCACGCCCTGGAGATCGTTATTATTATTGGAGATAATAAATCTCCAACCTTGCCAAAATATTCAGGCGGCACAAAGCCAACCAAGTACTTTCAAAAGCTGAAGCCATGAAAAAACAGTAGTTGTGTATTTGGGGTGATTTTCCCCATTTATTACCAAGCCTTTTAGGGCAAACTACCAGAAACAAAACACACTTAGAAGAGCGAGTTCTGAGTAAAGGCACCAAAACCCATCCCATTTGTGTCCTATTTTCCTGAGCTGGGTGGAATACAAACCCCCAAGAGAGGGCAGCTCTGCATGGCGCTGTCTGACGGGCATCTGAGATGGAAGCAGGCTCCCAAAACCACCCAACTGAGCAGAAAAGTGGCCAAATTCGGACTCGGTGCAGCTGTGGGAGACCACTGGGACTCGCTCAAAGTGTTGGCCGAGGGGTACGGGAGATGCAGCTACACGTGTATGTGAAGGGGAGCAAAAAACCCTGTGTCTGATATTCTTAAACACCAGAGAAATACACCAAGACACAGAAAACTCTGAATTATTTCACGTGTGTGAAGCTTCTCCCTGACCTCGCGCTCTCACCTCAGCTCTCCGCTGTTTCCGCCTCCTGTTTTCCCTGCTGGAATCAGCTCCCTTGGCAAAGCAGGTTTAAAATTCTTCATCTAAGGAAGTATCAGGACAATCAAGCCTGATCCAGCCTTAAACGAAGCTCCTGCTCCGTTCTGAATCCCCACAACGGGATGAAGGCTCGTATAACCCAGCCTCTACTCACTCGCACCGGCAAACGCCTATCGGTAAATCTGGCAAATCCAGGGACACGTTCGCTGCAGCTTGTACGGGATTTGCTCAATCCAAAGCACCCGAGAAGGCGACGAGTGCAGCTCATCCCCGGCTGTAATTAATTCCTGCAGTTCTGCTTTACATCACCTTCTCTCCGGTGACGCCCCCAAAAGAGACATAGCTGCCCCAAAATGCTGGAAATAAGCCGCACCCCGTAAAACACGCACTTATGGGCACAGTAGTAAAATTCAGGGTAATTACCTGAAATCAGAGTTGACCCTTCGAGGTGTTCGGTTCTTCTTCACCAGCTGAACCCTCTGACCTTCATTTTCGAAGCTACTATTGAAAGAAAGATCTGTAAGGAAAAGAAACGCGTGTTAATTCAGAATGGCAGCCAAAAAACATCGCTAACTTTCATCCTTCTCCTTTTTGTTCTCCAGATTTCTATTTTTATTTCTAGGAAACGATATGTATGAGTCAGAAAACCAAGAACCCTTGATGATGAAAAGCATCGCAACGCAGATGTGGATGGGTGGAGAGATCCAAGGCAACAGTCCAGACCACCATCCAAAGCGTGCACGCTTCAGAATTTAAATGTACTGAGAAAACCGATTTAATTCGAGCTAACCAACCCAATACACCTCTTTGAGAGCTCCAGTAAGCACGGGGCCATTCCCTTGCGTTAAGCTTTCCCCAAACAAGAAAAAATAACCTGCAGAGTACTCAAAAGGGTCTTTCCAGCCCAGAAAGTCCTTTAAGCCGGGTCCAAGACCTGGGTTTCGCCCAACGCCTGGGACTGCTGCCCAGCTTTAAGCATCTCAAAGCCTGGCTTAGCAGCTTACAAGAAGTCTCGAACCCATCCGCAGCCCCAAAGCAAGAACCGTGACGCTCACGCTCCGTCTTTTCACAGAAATTACCTAAAAAACCCCACCAAACACGAGATTGAAGCTCCTACCGCAAAGGCGATCTCTAGCAAGATGACCGTAACCACAACCAACGCCTTTTTAACATCGCTTGTGAAATACCCACCACCGCCTCCAGACCCAGCTCGCCGGATATTAGAGCCAATAAACACATTAAACTATTTAAAAGAAAAAAAAATCTTTAATTTCACCTTCAGGGGCAGGACAGACCATAAAGGATATGGGAAATGCGACACTTTCCCCCCCCAACAAAAGGAATTCAGCGGGTACTAACGCGTACAAAACCCAAGAGGCCAAAAGAAGGACCGGCTTAACAGCTCCGACTAACTTTAAGCTTAGCCCTAGCAAGCGGGCGTGGAAAATTGAGCTAAAGCAAAGCGAGACTCACCTGCCCCCGGGGCGAGAAAGGCAGGACAGACCATAGAGGATATGGGAAATGCGACACTTTCCCCCCCCAACAAAAGGAATTCAGCGGGTACTAACGCGTACAAAACCCAAGAGGCCAAAAGAAGGACCGGCTTAACAGCTCCGACTAACTTTAAGCTTAGCCCTAGCAAGCGGGCGTGGAAAATTGAGCTAAAGCAAAGCGAGACTCACCTGCCCCCGGGGCGAGAAATACCGAAGGTTGAAAGTGAGGTCCGGAGGTCTCCTGCTCACAGCAGGACTGACCTCAGAAGTTCAAACAGGTTGCTCAGGTCTTTGTCACGCCACAGCAATTACCGCCAGGTTTTAATTGACATTTTAAGTGCTGGTTTTTCTGAGGTTCAGTTGATCTTACGAGTGCCATACTCGCTCTTTACTCGCGGGCTGCTGCCGGTTCGGCTTCCTAACAAAGCCCACCCCGGCGGAAGGTGGACACCCAAAGCAGCTCGAAGGATAAAACACGGACCAAACCCTGCACCCAGCCTGAACGAGCTCGTTAAATACTCATACCACCATTTCTTCTCGGAGAAGACCTAGCACCTCCCTGCAGGCAGGCAAATCCACCGAAAGCTCGAAACACCCAGCGGCACCGCGTCTTTCTGCCTACCTACGCTTTCTGATACACCTCGTGGTCCGTTCTGGCCACTTCTGGTCCTTTTTAGTGATTACGAACCTAAAAACCCCCCAATTCTGTCAGCATTGCTGTTTCACAAGTATCTCCATTAACAGACCTGCTCCGTGAACACCACAAATTACAGTTCTATCACTAATCGCATTTATCTGATAACATAAAAGAGATTAAATCTCAAATACGGGTTGTTTTTTTCTAGCAAATACTATTTTTTAATTTTTTTTTTCCCCCAGCTAGTGACAGCCACAGCCTCAAACAGATGCAGAAGGGACTTGTTTTCTTCTCCGGTTCCCAAAGTTCAAACTCAGAAGCTTGGAAGAAGAGGCCGTTCGCCTAAAAAACATTTATTTTATTTTTTCCTAAGAACATCATTTATGTTCTGCGTGTTCAGTGGCTTTTAAATTTCCTTTGGCGAGGCGGAAAACAAAGAATAACTCCGAAGAACGACTCTTCCTTCGGCAGCAGAATTCACCCGTTTCCTACAAAACCAGCCCCACAGCAAAAGTATTGAAATAAATAAATCGGCACTTTCAGTCTTCGAAAAATCTTCACGATTTGACCGCTGTGGCACCCGTAATTTAAGTTTTCAGACTTCTTCAATGAAGTTCTTTCTCCAGCATCCTCTGTACGGTTCCAGCAGCTAAGACCTCCGAGCACAGCACTCGCCCACAGGAGGAAGACGCCCAATCTCCTAGTAAGGTTTGCAGCTACAAAAATAAACTAGAAATCGGTGATTTAAATGGTTTACGTTGCCAATTTTTGCTGGTTTTCCCCCCCCATCAGGATAAAGCTGAACGCGCAGGTACCATTTACAGGCTGGCAATCACGTTAACTCGGGGGGGAAAAATGTTCCAACCCCGATTAATGCGTGAATTTTAGTCAAGACTTGAAGAGTACGGGGTGTAAGGGACGTCACAAAAAACCCCAGAAACAGTGAAAATAAGGATTTTTCCCTAAAGAAAGGCTAAGCCCAAGAAAACAAACACTGCAACGCTAGCAAACGATTCATGCGGCATCTGAAAATAGACTCACGTTAACTCAAAAAGGTTGGCACTTGTAATTTCGGTGTTGTTAAATTACAGAGTTTTCCTACAAACTCACTTTTTCCATCAGATCCTGACTTCTGAGTACTGAATTACTGAAATCCAAGGTATTGTGCAAAAACCCTGGCTCTTCAGAAAGAGGCATTTGGGTATTAAAAAAAAAAAAGCCCAAAACTCGGCATTTTTGTGTTGGCTGAAGCAGAGGAAAAGCCATTCTGCAGCACCCCAGGATCTCAGCTGACCGTCTCTCTCCCAGCTAAACCGACGGCACGGCACAGACCCCTCATTTCTGCAAGAGCGAAGACTAACGACGCGTGCCAAACGAGTTACGGCCATTCCTGATGCTCTTAGACACCGGAAGAATCCGATTGTATTTAATCACCTCCCCGATCAACCAACACACACAAGATTTTATACTCAAAGCATGCACATAACGTGATTAACCTCAATCTTTGGAGTGTCACGGCTTTACTAAACAAAATTATTTTACTGATGTTTTAAGCGTTCTTAGGTTTTCCACTAAAATTCAACGCTCAGCCCCTCCCTGAAGACTCCCCCAGATTTTCCAGCAGCGCGCTTGCTAACGAGGAACCTGCTAATATCGGCCCTAGAAATCATTTAAGTGCTTCTCCTCACCTGGAAGCTCCTATTTCAAGCCGATTTCATTCCTGTAAATCCATCGAGGTCCCATCTATGTCCTCCCAGACGTTTTCCCTCGTTAGGGGGAGGCGAGACGGCACTCGCCCAGCACAAGAGAGGAGCTTCAAACTCTCGCAGGGAAGCAAACCAACCTTTGCAGATACTCCAAGGTCACGAACAGGGTCGCAAAAAGGCAGATTTGGGTATCGCCAAGGCTCGCCGCTCCCTCTGCTTTGGATCTGCAGAGCAGGCGAGGTCTTGGGTCTCTCCCACCGATGTCTCCACCTCCGACGTCCATTCTGGGACAGCTCTCCAAGCTCCACGGCCCCCCAAGACCCTCTTGTACCTCTCAGGTTTGGGTCCACCGCAGAAGATTCCCCATTTCAAGGTTTCTACGCTCCTTCTTCACTTCTGGAGCGTCCTGAACTTCTCGCCGTGTCACCGGAAAGGCTTTAAGAGAAGCAGGAGACGCTCAAAAAGACGCTGTCTTCCCAGCTAGGGCATCATGTCCAGCCTGGAGACCGCTCTTTACCTCTCGAGTCTCTTCTCCATTTAAGTGGCCGAACGATCGTCAGCTGAGAGGAGGTCACCACCAAGAGATATCCCCAGGCTTCACCGTCTCGCCTCCGTGGGACGGATCAGCCCCGGCTCGATGCACAAGGCCACCCGACTCCGCGCCCGCAAAAGAAAAAAAAAAAAAAAAAAATCAACGCCGAGAGCAGACATCTTGCCAAAAAACACTTCTTTTGTCTGGGGAATCTTGTCTCCACGAAGGCTGTTGGAGCAAACGAAGGCTGCGCTCTGCGGGGTTTGTCTAGCTCCGGGACAAAAAGACAATTCAGTTGAAAACAGTCACACGGCTCAATATTTTCCACATGCTGCAGTTGGATTTTGCTCACCCCAAGCCAGCGCTAACACACAAGCGATGCTCTACCACCAAGATCCCCTGCTAGGAGTTCAAAGTGCGTATAAATTAGCATTAAAACCTCAGTTTCCCAGCAAATCGGGTGGGGAAAACCCACCCAAAACAAGCCCAAAAGGGAGAACAGTCAGCACATGCGTCCACGAAAACGCGCATCTCAATTTGTGATAATCGTCACAAAATAAATTCCAAGCTCGTGTTGGGTCCAAGCAGAGAACACCGCTCCAGGAAGCCCCACGTCAGTCCGGCGGTCACCGATTTCTTCTGGCGAACGCCCTCTGATTCTCTAAGAGCCACGACAGCCCGTGCAGCTCTGCCGTAACGCAGCGGAAAGCTGGATGGCAGTTCCATATACACATACGTACCTCTTCTATACCTTTTCTCAGCTTGCAGCCACACGCTTTATCTTCCGAGACTCAGGGTTGGCATCGGGATATCTCAGCCCTCCAGATCCAAATTAATTCATCCACCTAACGAGCCTCGCTCTGGAGGCTCAGACATTTCCAAACCAGATTTTTTCTATTAATTAACACTTCCCAACTTCTCACATATAGCCTTTTTTTTCCCCCCCTCCCCCTTAACAGTTGTGGTTTATATTCCAAGCACAATTTCTTTTGACTTTAGTGCTCCTTTAATAACGCCCCGAGCTTGAGACTCGAATGAGAAGCGGCGACTGAGCAACCCTTGATCCAAGAGCCCTTCCCAACACCGCAAACAAAGGAAAGGAAAATATTGAATTCGATCCAGGAATTGAATTTGAAAGCTTCAGTACAAGACGGTTTGTTCATGGAGTCGCTGCTGAATTGGGTCCTGGGTACCGACTGAATGAGAAGAGTTGACTTCAGGGAAAATAAAACCCAATTTTGCTCAATATACCACTTTTTGCTCCTTTTTTTTTTAACTCCGCGACCAGGCTGTTCCGTACCAAAAAGAGCCACAGCACCGATAAAGATAGGAGCGTGCTCAGGGCACTGGGAGTCCCGCACGCGTGTGTATTTTAAGGGCGCTTACGCCAGCGGCGCCCAACCTCGGCGATGAGCTTCAACCCAGAACTCGGGCACGGCGGCTTTCAAAGCCACCTGAAAGCAACTCGACTCCTCGTGCTTTCCCAAAAAAACCGGTATTTTATCCTGCGTACAGTCACGCTGCACCTCGGAGACGTGTTCTGGACTCACAGTACGAGGCTCAGAGTCTGAAACGACCCAACTGCAACGCCAACTCTTTTCTTTCAAGGATTAAGAAGTTAAAACAAAGCCGTGAAAGGAAAACCAGATGCAAATACTCAACAGTGTTGTGTCAAAAAAGCAGAGAGGTGGTTTTATATTCAAATTCCTGACTGGTCAAGAGACTCACAGTCTAACCGATCCCAGAAATTAGCCATTTCCCTTCTCTTAATTGCAGAGACAGCCTTGAAAGACCTGAAAAATCACAAGTTTAGAAAGTATTTGCAGCTGCTAGTTTTGTTATTAGAACAAGTCTGATCGGGAGCCGTTAGAAGAGCGGGACTTCCTCCCCCCTTCCTCCCTCGGCACGCTCACCCATGACCAGAAGTTACCTCTAGCGCAAGGCTGCAGCCAGAAAAACCAACTTTTACTCCGTTCGTTGATCATTTGGTACCGATGGTTCTCGACAGAGTTGAATGTATGAAGCCACCGCGTTTTATAAGCCACGTAAAAATTAATTCAAGAGTTTATAGCCAGAGCAATCGACACCAACCTCAGTTATCCAGGAGGGAAGACATTTCATGCAGGAAGAGGCTGTGGTGCCGGTAGCGTGACTAATGCCCGGACAAGTCGGGCGACGTAACATGGAGAGCACGTTTCTACTCCCACTTACAATTAAAATGAGAGCGAGAGACTCGGTGGAGAAGAAAACCCGGTGATCCACTTCAGGGTCAGCGTGCCCCAAGCACGAGCGCGCTGTTAGAGGAGAGCTGGGGCTGCAAGGCAGCTCCGAGCAAATTAAACAGGGATTTTTAGAAAGTCTCAGGCTAACGAGCAACTCAAGCTCACTCGTAAATCACTCCGTCGCCGACAATAAAAGAAACTTTCTCTGGCGAGGCGGGGAAGGACACGTCCTCCTGGGTATGCTCACAGTTGCAGGAAGATTACCCGGCACTGAGATGTCCCTGCTAATCCTTACCACGGAGTAAATTACTCGTTTCAGCCTACATTAGCTTGTAGGTGAGGTCAGCCAACTCGGGCGCCGTGTGGCAAAAGCCCCGAGTTCACGTTAACTGTGCTGAAGAACATCAGAAACCTCCCCCAAGACCTCAAGCTCAGGTCCTGCAGGTCTTGGTTCAACCACAGCAACCGCTCCACGGAGCAGCCTGATCTTCCAGCCGCCCGAATGAACACCGGGAATATTCCAGGGTGGAATATCGAGGTAGTTTTGGGTTCATAAAGCAATTTCTGAACGGCACGGATCAAGTCAACGGGCTTCTGAAGACCCACCCAGCGGGTGAGAAAGGCAATCTCATCCCGGTGATGAGAGAGAAGGAGAGAGGAGAAGCAGAAGTGGCCATACGGGAGCAGATCCAACACCTGCCATCCCATCTCCAGTAAAAAAGAAAGAGCGAGCCTTCGCAAATCCATCCTCCACACTTCCAAACCACGCCCGGGAACGCTTATTATTCAAAATAATTAAAGACCCTGGGTCTTTACGAGGGACTTACTTTAAGTTGTCGCCTGTTCATCTTCTCTCGACCATTAAAAAGGTGTTACCAAGGCACCTCGGGTCGTTTCTGGAGCTTTTCGGGGTTGGTTTTGTGGGGGTTTTTTTGCAGTCAGCAATATCATTCACCCCTTCTCCTACAATATTTTCAAGTGCACTGAAAAAACACGGGTGCAGACACAGGTGGATCTTCCTCCACTACAAGCTACTGCGCGTTCCTACCTCGAGTCTCTTAATGAACTGTTAATCCACGGAGGGGTTATCAACCTGAGTTTTAAGACCAAACGGTCAAACCTAAGCTCTTGAAGGATGCCTCAGCATATTTTAACCAATAAACAGGCTTAAAGTGAACATCTAAAAGACAATTTCCTTCTAAAAAAGTCAGGTTGACCATAAGAATTGCGATCCTATATCCAAATGCCGAGTCTAAAATAATCTCACCTTTCGGCTAGGCTTTTTTAGAAGCACATTTTGGGCTCCAAACCTTCCAACATCAGCCTTGCAATGACGACTACGCTTTGCCCCATAGCTCTAGCTGAATTCACGTTCCTTTTCAGCCCACGTCTGTAGATACCGAGAGACCACAACTGCTCAGCATCGCGTTTTTCAGGCGCTATCAATAGTCTGCAAGAACACGGGGCTCCCAAATAGCCGCCTTTCCCAGAGAAACCTAACTGGGAGCTGAGGTAAGAAAGGACAAGCCAAGGTCAGACCAAAAATAGCCGATAAAAAAAGAGAAGGCAAAACAAAAAATGTTTTCACAATGCGAAAAATGCAGTGCCCTTAACTGGTTAAATCTGTCCTGAAACATAGAAAAAAAAAAGCCCTATTAAAACCAGCAGGGTAGTTAAACCAGTTAAAAGCAAAGCTGCTAGGCTCAGAAGAGGAGGACGTCAGATCACATCTAAGACCTAGAAGTCATTCTGGGTCCCGTTAAGAGTAACATCTGTTAAGCAAAGACCTATTTTACTAACCCTTACGCAGTTGCGCGGCTCTAAAAAAAAAGAAAAAAAAGAAGATATCCCCCCAAACTCGCTCCGAACACCCTGCCTGGTGACGATACATCCCTCTGGGCCGCTCGTACCTTCAAAGGGGCG
Organism: Aptenodytes forsteri; assembly: GCF_000699145.1. Classification (NCBI taxonomy): domain Eukaryota; kingdom Metazoa; phylum Chordata; class Aves; order Sphenisciformes; family Spheniscidae; genus Aptenodytes; species Aptenodytes forsteri. Next base: position 88,350 of record NW_008794708.1, read on the forward strand.
TCAGGGGACACCAAAGTGCTCCAAAAATTCCCCTTTTACTCCTCGGGCTCTGCAAACAGTTGGAATTTTCCCCTCGGACCAGAAGAGCAATCGGCAGCTCTGCAAACAAACACCCGTCAACAGGCACAAGGTCAGTCTCATCTGTAAATACGTCGTCTCCGACTCAACGGCAGGAATAAGCGGCAATCTTGTTTTTCTTGTAACCTGATACGGTTTTTACAGGGAATTCTTCAGTCCAGGACAGCGTCCAGCCCCAGATGCAGGCAAGAAGAAGCAGCAAAAGGCTCTTCGCCACCTTTATTCTACAAACCGACCCTGCTCCGCTGTCTTTGTGCTCAGAGGTGTCTCAGTTTACCAGTTCAGATGTTCAGTTTTGCCAGCAACAGGATAACAAATCTTATTTTCCCCCTTTTCACCCTTTATCCTCCTTTTCCCCACCCCGTACCAGTGACTCCACGGGCAGAGGCGGCGTTCGGAAGCAGAAAGCACCACTTCACCAGCAGAAAATAAAAAGAAGAGATGACACTTCGGCCTGCAGAACAGCACCACACCTTTCCCCTTCGCTCTTCCCCCCAGGGGAAATTGGATCGTGCCCAAATTAACTCTAATTACACCCCAGTTCAGTAGGAAAGGATCACGCCGGGGGTTTGGGAGCAGCATAAAGTTGGGAATTGTCTCCTTAAATATATCCAAAATAACGGCGATGTTTAGTTTTGAGCGAGCAGCGAAGCTCCAACCCTATTTTTAGCGCTCATCCCTTTTACCCACCACCGAATTCTTCCTCGGCTCCCTAAACCAGAGCAAGACGTCGAGTATCGAGCGCACCCGGGCTCTCGACGCTCGGGTTTTACAGGCGAGGCCGGTCCGTACGCTGACATGCTGGAAACCTACCTACAAATGCAAAAAAAAAAAACAACAACCCCCCAAAACCCCAAACCCAACCGCAAACATCTCGGGTAACCTTTGGACCAGTGATTTGCACACTAATCCCCGTCCTCCCCCCGTCGGCATTAAACTCTGAACTCCGAGAACCGACTCTGCCTGCGCTCGGCAGTGTAGCAGCCACAGCTTTGCTGCTTGTACCATAAAGCCAAAACACATCTGGCACCGCACAGAGGGTTTGAGATCTCGCTGCTGCTGTTATTCCAGTAGACAGATACGAGCGTTTTAACACCCAAATCTTGCAAACGGGGAAATATCGACCGGACAGGAATTAAAAACACTTTATAAAAGCAAATATAATACAACCTGAGGTGATAATTTACACTGATGGTGATTTTTGTGCTGGCAAAGAACCTGCCTCTGGCAGCGAAACCTTTACCTTCAGCACCAGCTTTGGTGGAATGAGTATTCCCTGCGCTAAGCTGAAGAAAATCATCACCAACAGCTCTCTCTGCGGCTTTTCCCCGTCCCTTAGGAGGGGATGAGATACAGGGGAGAGCCCTGAGCATCAGGACTCAAAGGATTAGGTCAAGTGATTTAGAGGCAAGTGATTTAAATTGATTTCTTCCGATTTTCTTTCTTTAAGTGGAAAGTTAGCACCCACTCGGCAGCGGGCAGAGTCCAGAGGAGTAGGGGAAAACCTTGCTTGAGACGCCGAGCTCCCTCCAAAACGGCGGCTGGGCTCTCTGAATTGGATCTATTAGTTTCACCTTCCAAAAAAAGCTACTTGGAGACAATTTGAGCACGAATCTCGATCCCTACTACGCCGCAGTCCATATACACACGCGTAATTCATGAGGAGCCGCCCAAGTTCCTGCTTTTGAGGCAGAAACCTGGTTTAAGTTTAACACGAGCAGCACGTTAGGGTTCAGAGGAGCCTTCGGGCGCCCGTCACAGATCCCCGTTACGGCGCCGTCTCCAAATCATGAGGAACTGGTCGTTCCACCTCTCGGGTGCAGCCGAGTTGGACGGAAGCAAAGCTGATTTTCCGTCAGAGGAAGAGAGATGCGAGCTCACCGTTTGATTTTAAACGTGGCCATTTTCAACCCTAAAAAAACTCCGCAAAAGGAACTTTAAAATAAAACCTAAAATCTTGATTCTTCCAGAAATCAAGGTTTTACGTACAAATTATAATGCTTTTAAGGATTTTTGCCAGTAGGAAGGGGAGGCAAGAGAGCTTTTATAAGGAGACTAATTTAATTTGTAGCCTTGCTGCAAGGCTGATGTCTCAGCCAGCTCGCTGGCGAGCCAGGGCTGCAACGCTGGGATGTTTTCGAAGCGGAATTGCTGCGTATTTCATCATCAGCCTCCAAGGTTCGGCTCCGCAGGACCCAGACTCACCCTGCCTCCCCAGCTGCCTTTCCCCGGAGCCGTCGGATAACCGGATAAACTAGCCTGGCAAAGGATTTCCAAAGCAGGGATGCTGTTAGCGAAGGAGAGATTTCCCAACCCATCTGCAGCTACTCTGGCACCTAGCTCATTAAAAAGGAACCACGACAAGTGATTTAGTGTTTTGTCTGTTTTCTGTAATGACAATCAAGACCTGCCAGCCAAACCCCAACAAAGCTCCTATAAATCATGCTCCTTCCAAATTATCCTCTTCCAAGACAGGAGTTCATACATAAAAGACGAAGAATGACTGTTTTCAGGTAGTTTAGGGAAAAACAGGAGGCGCGCTGAGCTCAGGAAAGCTGGACCTACAGACAAACAGTCTCACAGCAGTTATTTAGTACTGGTTTTTAGAAAGCCCGCAGCCCAACACGATTTTTTTTTGTCGAGTCCCTTCTATTTGATCGGTCACCACTCATTAATTACAAGACAACCCCACGGGTCTGATTTCCAATCGCTCCGGTCTTATGCAAGGTAAGGGGTGTAGGCGCGGCGTAAGAGGGACTTTGCACCGCGGAGCTTTAAGCTGGGCTTAAAGTTTCGAGAGCAAATCAGTTGAGTAGAGCCGGCCCGTCTCGCAGCCGCTCTCAATTCCCAGGGTTTCAGCCACTGCCACTCAGCTGAGAAAAACTTCCCGCCCCCAGGATATTATTTTTTAAGGGTTATTCCTCTCACTTTAATGCCTCTTCAGCTCGTCAAATTAGCATAAAAAGGCCAACTGGGTGATTAAGAACTGTCTCATGACTTTCCAAGGAGGAAGGTGCTTCAGGAACGTGGCTTTGTTCGTCCTGCTCAGTGTTTTAGCAGTGTTAAAATTTTTTACAGTGTTCTCTGTAAAAATGTAGCAGGAGGGGAAAAAAAAAAATAAAAAGGAGCTATGCAACCCAAAACGTGAAGAGTAAAAATTTGAGCACACCCACCCAGCCTGGCTGAGTTTTTGGTCCCCGAGAGTAAAAATTTGAGCACACCTACCCAGCCTGGCTGAGTTTTTGGTCCCCGCGTTTGATTTAAACAATGTAAACCCTAAATTCTTCACTCTAGTTTTGCAGATTGAAAGTACAGCTCAAGAGAGGACGGGCACAGCACAAATATTCCGCAAAAAAGGCATTTTGCGTTGAGGGTAGTCCCAGGAAAACGGCCTCCGTGCCGAGTCCTTCCCGCAGGACGAGCGACCGCGGGGTTAAGCCAAGGCTGACTCCAAAAACTTTGTGCTTGAGCCAAGCACAAAGGAGGCGAGACCACAGCGTCACGTCCCTACAACCCACCAGGAGACCGCGGAAGAAGAGCTGTGCCCGTCGGATCACCTCCTTGCTGTGTCCGTAGCGGCCAGAAACAGGGAGGAAGACCTTACAGCAACAGAAATTGTGGAGAGAGGAAGAAATAACGAACACACACTTATTTTGAGAAGCTTTGGGGCCACTAAAGCTGATTTTTCTGGCATGGCGGAGCCCACGGCTGCTCTGGAAGAACAAGCAGCAACGCAGCCAGGTATCAAGAGAGCTTTGGGGGTGTAGCTGAGGAAAAGGAAGGAGAAGCATTCAAAAGTCGACCTGCAGCCATCAACTGAGGACCTTTACCACAAACCAAGACTCCTACCACGCACAGACGGGTTTCCCTGCGCTTCTACGCAGCGGACGCGTCCTGAGCGTCTCTCCTTTTTTTACAAAGGCAAATTTTCATGAACCCAAAACGAGGTGAAAACAACTTTCTCCTCACTTGTCTTGGGGGGGGAAGACGCAGTTATTCATCCGGCTGCCCCGCTCCTCTCCCAGCCCAAAATAACCCCTCAGCGCAGGATTAAAACAAATAAAAATAAGAATACCTTTCCCTGCGCGGCTGCACAAGTGGTTTTGAGCAAGAGGGAAAACAGCCCGTTACCGCCGAGAAAGCCCAGAGCAAGAGGAGACGCTTTAGACCGGGAAACACCCTTCGCTATCCGAGTTCCTACGCCCCAGCTCCGTCCAGGGGAGGAACGATGCGAGTTACCGAGCGATAACGTTTGTCGACACGAATAGCGACACGTGGATTTGCTGCGGAGCAGGCAGAAACCCGGCCTGGGGTAAGATCGCCTGTATTTCACTAAAATTAAGTATTTTTACGGTTCAACTGATCCTACCTGAAGTTGAGATCTACCCAAAGATGAACCGAGTTGCGCTCGCGACTCCAGCAAACACAGAAGGATAAAAAGCGCCGCTTGCTCTGCGCCGCTTCCGCTTCTTTTCAACCCGAAACTTCCCCAGGAGAGCGCAGCTCAGCGGCGCGGGGCCCCGCATACCTGCAAACTCCTTCCCTACGGAGCTCCGGCTCTGGTCAAGTCTTGGGGTGGGAATATAGCCGAGCGCCAACACCTGCGGGCCGAGCGCCTCTACAAACAACAGGTTTTATTAAAAAAAAAAAAATAAATCAAACTGCGCATTCCTGAGCCAAACGTTGGATCCTTTTGCTCACGTTGTAGGAAACAAGCTGCAAAAGCACCTCAAATATTCAATTTTTTCCCCTAGCATCCTGCCTTCCCACTTCTCCACTCTCGTTACCGTTAATTTTTACCGCGAGGATTCGCCTCCGAGAACCAGCTGCTACTGATGGGGGGGGGGAACCCCAACAGCAGAGCGAACCGCAAACGTTTCGGCAGTCCGCGAGATTACAGCTCGTTAAATAGTTCATTTATTGCCCTTCATCTCCTATAATTCATTTATTATAAACTTCAGGATTATTCTTTAAATAATCTGTAACCCTGCTGGCTGATCACTCCAAGCGCGCCGCAAATCTCCGGGATACATCAACTCGGAAAAGCTCAAATAAGTTTTAAACATTGTTTTAATTAGCAGGTATGACATAATTTAAGTTTCCAAGCTTGTTTTGCTTTCATATCTCGGTTATTAAAGCCAACGTGCTGGCAGACAATAATTAAATTAAGCCGACACGATACTGTAAAAGACTATTTAATTCCTGAAGTACCCAGGTTTGTTTAAACATATAATTACTTAATTACGCGTTTATTCATTTAACATTATTCAGATTTTTTTAAGCGCGCTGCTCATCCCGTAAGTAAGGCAAAAACCTGACCTATAAATCTCAAGTTTTAATTTAATTCGGCATCCGTTCCAATAAAACACAAACTGCTTCGTTAGCGCTGCTCCGCGCCCGTCTGACCCCCTCGCAGCTCGCTAAGCCTACTAATCCGTCAGCGCTAACGAGGACCCACGCGACTGAAGCACAACTTTACGCTTTGTAAGTCAAATCAACCAATTTTTTTTTTTTTAAGCCGGGTGAACGCGGGTTTTGCTCCAATAACTCCTCCAGAAGTCGCGCGACAAGTCCGCATCGGTCCGCTCGGAAGAAAATCCGACGTATTTCAATTAGCCTTCTGCGAGTCACTAATTCTGCCAGATTTCTGGCTATTTTTATAACCCCCCAAGACGTGCCACATGCCAGCCACCTCTAGACCTGGGAGGAAACCCACCCCAAATTCTAGTTTTCAGTGCTTTGCTGAAATCTCAGGTTTTAGCTGATTTACCACAGGGAAACCCGGCAAGGATCTCGCACCGCACCCAGATCGTCAATTAAAATATTACGGAAAAAAGCAAAATAATTTGCAATTGGGGAACACAGACCTGTCCCAGGAAATTCTTATTTCACTCAGCGGCTGCCCGGCGTGCACCACGTTTGCTTCGCAGGCTCCAAGACCCCCGTTGCTTTCCACGGGACACCAGGTTTTGGGGTATTTTGTCCTAAAAACGTGAATTTTTTCACCTTGCAGGTTTGATACCGTCATTACAGGAACGCTCCTGAGCTGCGTTAGAAGCTTGCAAAGCCTAATTAGGCTTGAAATATGTTATACCGACGACTTAGCTGAACAAAAATCTACATTTGGTCTAAGCCCTGACTAACGAAGGACACAAAACCCGCACGGCCTCAGCTCCCTCCCTTTCCTAAATCGGGAATATTTCTTCAGAAGGCAACAAACCAACATTAAATCCCTCAAATTTCAAACCGATCCACGATTTCCCATTTCCGGGCTATCGCTTACGGAGTTTCTGGTGTCAGGACGTTTGCCCGAGTCCTCGCCGCTACCAAACAGTCCCTGTTTTCGGTTGGTTTTATTCCCCCGCCCCGTCCCCCCCCAAGGCTGTTTTACGTTTCTCTGGATCCGCGCCATCTCCCTCCTTCAGGCTTTGCCGTCGCCTCGAAGCGAGAGTCAGGGCAGGATCATCCCAAGCCTTTTGGAAAAGTTATAATTAGTAACTCTCCTCCCGCTGGCAGTTGACGAGCGGTGACATGGACGCGAGCGGTTAACAAAGGGACAAAATCAGCCCCCCCCCCCCCCCCACATACTAGGAACGAA
>NW_008794708.1:95875-100153 GCF_000699145.1 Aptenodytes forsteri
GGTACATTAATTTGCTCGGTTAAAAAAAAAAAAAAAAACAAAAAACCCCCCCCCCCCCCCCCCCCAAATACTAGGAACGGTAACGAAGCTGCTTCCTCACATGAAAATAGGGATCAGAAAAGCCCAGGAGACCAGTTTTGCTCCTCAAAAGCACGCCGGCACTTCCCAAACGCTTTGGCCTCAGTAATTTTGGATAAAAGCTCCCGATTTTCCCTCCAGTTCCAGGTAAAGGCAAGGCACAGCATAAAGTTCCTGCAGGAGAAGCTCAAAAATATCACGAAAGAGGGATGACACGCGCCTAAAAGGAAGGGTTTCGGGTCTCTGCGGGTTTGGGTCCTCCTCCCCAGTTCCCAGTCTCACTTCGAGGTATTCCCCATCCTTCCCACCTCCCAACACCTTTCCCTTGATGCTCCAAGCGATCTCCAGATCCGTACGGAAAACATCTTGCCCCGACTGAGCTTTCCCTGCGTGGAGGTGTCCGTCGTAAGACAGGAGACGTGGATTAAGACACCACGAGTTTGCAGTACACCAAAAACGCTCTTAATCCTTTCGGTCGTTGAAGCGGAGACAAACACGACGCTGGTTTTTCGACGCCTTCCCCAAATACCACCGAAGTCTCCCGGAGTTCCCAGAGAAATCGGAGCAGAAGCTCCCTGCGCTGGAATTTAACTTTCGCTCTCGACCTAAAACGACCTTTTGGTATTTTCTCCAAACCGGTATTTAATGAATATCAAACCCTTCTGAGCTATTTAATAAAAATAAGAGGTTGCAGAATGCTTGCTCGAAACTAAAACCCGGAGTTTTTATCGTGAACCAACCCCAAAACATCCCAGCTTGCTCGACGGGAGCTTTGGCAGCACAAGCGACAGCGATAAACCCTTCACCCTTCCACGTCGCTGATCCGACACGCCATAAATTAATTTGCAAATCTGTGTCGGTACAGCAGAGTCCCTGTCCTTTTTCCAATCGCTGTGAATTATCCGTAGCTCAGTTCTGGAAGTTTTAGAGCAAGACGATGACTCCTTCATGGCTCGTACGCAACCCGGTCTTCTTAATCCCAGCTAAGCAAAGTTATTTTGATGCTCTGCTTTGAAGTGACCAACAGGAATAGGCTCAAAGCAGCCAGGGGACTTATCCCGGAGAGGGAAGGTGGATCCAGAAGCGGCACGCGAGCTCTCTGCGTTGGGATTCCCTGGCTCCGCCGGGCAGCTTCCCCTTTCACATCCGCTCTGCACAGCCGCGCTTTGAATCACACTAATCCTCACCCAAAAAAAACCCACCCCAGTAACACTGCCAACGTTTCTCCAAAAGCTTTCGGATTTAGATGTTAGCGTTAATAATAGGTATTTTAGAGCTATTACACCCCCAAAACCCCTACCAATTCCCTCGTAAGCTTACAGAGACTTACGTTTTCCTCCCTTTCATAGCAAGAAAGCTCAAAAACCAGATTAAAACCTGGACTCAAACCCTTCCTCCAGCGGTATCGGGGACAGATTTCTTCCCCGCTCGCTGCTTTGGCCAAGGCCGAGACACGATTCCTCCTAGAATTCAACACAGACGGCGTGTGACGAGCCAGGAGGTGACACGAAACCCCTCCTAGCAGCCATCACCGGTTGTTCTTCCCTCCCCGCGCACGTTAACATCCCTTATCTGCTGCTTTCTGGGGGGACTTAGGCTTTGTAGATCCCTCCCAAGCAGACGCGGTCAGGTTACGGTGATCCACCCGCTGCTATCTCCCAAAACGAGATGTCGTCCTATTCTTGTGCCCCTTCTATATTTAGGAAGGCGACGCTCGCAACAACCCCGCTGCTTTAACGAGGAGGAAATATTATTTCACGAAACATCACCCATCGCTACGAACGGCAAAGTAACACGGCCGGGACGCGCCTTTACCCTCCCCGTTCACCGCCACATCCAGGGAACGCCGACGTTAAGCGTTAACGCCACCTCAAATCCCACAGATTTCACCCCGTTTTCGCTGGCAGAGGTGCGCCCGGGTTCCTTCTCGGCGGAGCACGCGGGATTTCACAGAGGGTTAAGGTAAAATATCTCCCTGCAAATAAATGGTTTACATTCCTGAACTCGGTCCAAACGCTGTTTGCCAGTAGATAATTACCAGACTATAAAGTTTACTTCGGAGAAATTGTTCCAAAATATCAAAAAATCATAACGAGGGGTGTTTGATTACGTACACGTGATTACAGCTCCCCTCGGCCAAGGCGCGGAAGACAAAAAAATTAATAAAAAGTAATTAGAAGCACCGGAGGGACCAGCAGGTCGTTTGCCGGGGTGAGACCGATTCCTACCTGCGCCGGTCTCCAACCAAAGCACAATCCCCGTTTCCTCTTAAAACAGAAACAGGGATTTACGCTAACGATGGCTTCGCTGCCCGCAGTAATTTAGCTAATAGCTGGTCACCTCCAGCAAAGTCACACTCGGGGTATCATCAGATAACGCAGCAGCAGCAACAGTTATTCAGCTTTCAGTAATTAAGGGGGGGGGGCAGATAAAATAATCAGGAAAGTCGTGTTTTACTACTTTTAAATGAGTAATCCCGTCCTCTGCCAAGGTACAAAGATTAGAGGCCATGTGGGAACAACCGGCCTCGCGCGGGTGGTTCCCCCCCGTACAGCACAGTTATTTACAGTCGCTGTCGTGGTTCCTCGAGTTCAGGGGTGGGGAATTCAAGTGTTTTATAACACGAAGGGGCCCCTCACGTAACACCAGAAAATGGCCGAGGGCGACCTTTAACTCGCACCGCCTCAAACTGAACACTAGAAGCTCGTAGGGACGTAAATTCAATTTTCATTAGTCTCTGCAAACGCTTGTATTAGCAATAATCCCAGCGAAGATTAATGAGTTATGCAGTAAAGTTACAGCAGCCTTTTAAGTGTTTGCGAGGTTGAAATCGTCAATATTTTGGTTGCCCAAAGCAATTCGTTCATTTTCTTGCCTAAATCGAGCTAAACTTTGCCGTGAGCAGCTTAAACAGAGCTTGAAGAGAGCACTTGAGCTTAACCTGAAGTCGCCGCGTCACAAACGGGTAAAACCAAGCCTCTGTAAAGCTATGACGAGTGCAAAACTACGACGAGTGTTTTAGGTCGCTCAAACGACCCCGAAACTTTGACGGATGATGCAAATATGAAAACCAGAAGCCAACGATCCAAGCTCAGTAAAGGGGCGGCCCCGGGGGACCTCACACAACCACGGGCGACCCTTCGCTGCCCCGTAAAGCTACCGGGCGACGCGAATTCGTTACCAACTTAATTACCCGCTTAATTCTTTACGTTACAACATACATCCCTACGAGCAACAGCGCTGCCTATATTTATTCTTAAAACCACGCTGTGAACTGCTTGATGGAGTACGCGGTACGTACCCAAAGAATAACGGGGCTTTAAAGAGTTTTCTTGGGAAAACTTCTGCTGCAGAGAGCGGGGAAACTTTAACGTTATTCGGAGTAAAAACTACTCGCAGGTTTTTTTACGTTTGAAAGGCATCGGTGAAAATACAAACCGGCTGAGGAAAACACCACGGAAGCACTGAGGGGGATAAGGATGAGCTTGTTAATAAAGGTGAGAGCAGCCCGAGTTTATAACGAACAGACTTTTGTTCCCTGCCGTTAATTAGTCGCGTAGAGCCGTATCTCTTACGGCCACCGTGCATTCGAAGCGAGCAGGAACAGTCTTTGCTTTCACGCCAGCGGCTAATTACCGCATTAAACGAGCACGGGAACCGAGCGTCCGTGCCAACCACCATCCCGACGGCGTGAACGGACCTCGCTCCTCCGGCATTGCACCCACGAAACCCCCGGGGAAAGAGCAGTCGCTCCCCGGCCGGCTCCGGCTTCCAGCAGCACCCAGGTTTCCCCCCTTCCCGCCCAACACGGCACCCAAAAACGCAGGAGGGTGGCTCAAGAGTTTCCCCCTCTCCCAGAGCTGAGCCCTCCAGCTTTACAGTTTCCAAACAACTCCTACAGCAGTAGGAAACAACCTGGAAAAAAGGGAAAGTTTAGCTTGAAAATTTAAAGAGACCCACCAGCCGTGCGAGCTGAAGAGCGGGCGAGGAAATTGCCCCGTTGGAAGCTTAAAAGGGGCCCAAGGAGGAGTCGAGCGACGTGGAGCGTGAGGTGGAGCGGGTGTTATGGCGGGGAAGCTGCGGGGAGCGGCGGGCGGGCGGCTCGGTACCTCAGGGCTGGGGCACCGGCCCGGCGGGCGGGCACACGACCCGTTCCCGGCCCAGCCTGCCTCAGGCTCCGATCGCCCTCGCTGCTCGCTG
>NW_008794708.1:102746-103463 GCF_000699145.1 Aptenodytes forsteri
CTTGCGCCGGCGCCTCCGACGCCATCTCCTCCGCTTCCAGCTCGTCGTCTTGCAGGAACGGGGGCATCAGCAGCGGTTTGGGGGGCTGATCTTGCTCCCCCAGATTTTTAAGAAATTCCTCAGGTTTGGAAAACTCTTCGGAAGCTTCCGCCGCTTCCGCGGCTTCCCCGATTCCTCCTCCTCCTTCCTGGGCAACCCCTCCGCTTCCAGCTCGTCGTCTTGCAGGAACGGGGGCATCAGCAGCGGTTTGGGGGGCTGATCTTGCTCCCCCAGATTTTTAAGAAATTCCTCAGGTTTGGAAAACTCTTCGGAAGCTTCCGCCGCTTCCGCGGCTTCCCCGATTCCTCCTCCTCCTTCCTGGGCAACCTCGACGGCGGCGGCTGTGGTCGCCCCTCCCCCGTCGCCGCCTCCTCCACATCCTGATCCGCGATTTCATCCGTAAAGGGATCTTCTCCCTGCGGAAAAAAAGACGGGAGAGAGACAAAGAGTCAGCGAGCTGCGGCGAGGCAAAGGGGAATCTCCGCCGCGAAAACGCGGGAGAGGTTTTTTTTGGCAACCGAAAACCGGCTTGGCGACGGACGATTCTTAAAATGGTAGAGGAGAAAAAAGAGCCAAACCAAATCCGTCGTGGAAAATCCCGGAGGATTTGCAGTGAGAGAAGAACCCCGGGAAAAAAAAAAAAAAATCCCACGCCGGGTAGGAGTGGAAAGAATCGGG
>NW_008794708.1:103507-103934 GCF_000699145.1 Aptenodytes forsteri
GCTCCTGCGCGGCGGCGCGGGCGCCGGGGACGGACCCTACGCTAAGGAAGAGCCGCGCCGGTGTTGCCGTGAAAGCGTGCCGGGGTTTATCGGCTCCGCTCCTCGCCCGGGAGGAATTTGGGTTTAACCGAGACGATTAAAATCCAAAAGGAATTCCTCAACCCCTCAAGTCCCCGGTTTCGAGCCGCCAGCGGCCGGATTCCCCTTCCCTCGCTGGGAAGAGCGGCGGCGCTTCCAGGTTTTCCTCTCGCCTTTATGGATTTTGGTGGTTTTGGGGTTTTTGGTTTTTTTTTTTCGCTCGGGAGACGGAGGAATCCAGACGCGGTCGCGACCTCGCAGCCCTCGCTCTCTCCCAGGCCACGTCCCACCGGGAAAGGGTCTCTTGGGGACGCCAAGACCCTCCGGATTTTTATTATTTTGGGTTTTG
>NW_008794708.1:104617-123105 GCF_000699145.1 Aptenodytes forsteri
GTGTGTGGGATATAAAACTATCGGGCTCTACCTCGCGATTTGGACCCCAACGTCCGTTATCGCCGGTAAAATCTACCGGGGGATGTGAAGTCCACTCGTGGTGGAGACTGTCACGGCTTCCCTTGGGAAGGGCGAGGTGTCCCGCCATCCCTCCGAGGAGGAATCCTTAGGCCGATGGTCAAGAAATCATCTCTTGATGCGGCCAAGTCTTGATTAATTAATCGCCCTGCGTCTCCGGCCTTCCTTTCTGGGGGAAGGTTTGCCGAGAACGTTTATGGCGAGGCGGCTCTTGGCATTACCTGGAATCCTCAGATTTTCCTCCACCCCTTTTCAGTCTGGTTTTGCACCTGGGAATGATACGGAGACCGTGCTGGGATGGATCCGAAGATCTCCTCCTGCCGATGGACAAAGGTCAGGCGCCCGTGCTGATTCATTTAGATCTGCCGGCAGCCTTTGATACCGTTGATCATGAGGAGATGTGGACGTGCCTGCGGACCCTGGCAGGGGTAGACGGAGTTGCACTTGAGTGGTTCCGGTCTTTTGGGGGGTTTATATATATTTTTTTTTTTTTTTTTTTTGTGTGTGTTTTGGTTTTTTTTTAATTTCACTGAGAGATCCCAGAGGTTTGCACCTCGTCTGCCCCGAGGGCTCGCTCTCTCTTTTCTCCTGTGGGGTACCGCAGGGTTTTTCTCTCACCCTCCTGTTCAACGTGTATGAGAGGCCGGTTTGAGGGGAGAGACGGCCGTCCTACGCCGACAAACTCTCAGCTCAAAGTCTCTTTTCACCGGACCCAGAGGGTGGAGTCGCAGTTTTTTTTATTTTGGGGCTTGGTTTTGGGTTTTTTTTTTTGCTAGAGTTTAGCAGAGACTGGGGCATGACGAGAGCTAGCTCAGTCCGGGTTTAGACCAAAAATAAACCCACGATGCCGGTGGGACGGGGGAAACATCTGCTCCCCCGTGGGGGGGGGCGGGGTGTGTGTGTGGGCATCTGCCTGCCCTCGTCTGCCAGGTTCGCAAACGAGGGGTTCTCCTGCCGGATCCTGGGCTGCTCCCGGATTCCCAGGGAACAAGCAAGTAGCCAAAAGCGCTTCTTTTTCATCTTCGCCTGGCGGAGGAGGTTGCGACCTTTCCTCTCTCTCGGATGCGGGACTTCGCCCGTTAAACCCACGCCGCCTCCGGACCCGCGGTTACCGCGAGGCGCTTTATGCCGGGCATAAACCCCCCGCTGGTTAGGCCGCGGGCATCCCCCCGGCTGGCTCGCTCGGCGGCGTTCCCGCACGGAGCGGATTACCCCCCGTGCTCTGAAGACTGCGCTTGCCTTCCGGGCTTCTTTCTGTAATTCCGAACGCTGGTTTGGGCTTAAGCGAACCCTACCCTGACCTCTCCTCGTGCTCCGTCTCGGCTCTGAAGATCGGCTGGGGCGTCCTCTGCCACTTCCCAAGGGAAGAGGAGGAAAAAGGGGAGGGGAGGCGGGGGCTAAGGAGGGTGTTTCAACTCACGGGAATTGGATGCGCCCCTCCTCGGGGCGCTCCGTCATTTGGTTGAGCCGCCGGGAACGCCGCGGAGCCCGGCTCTTTATACAGGGGAAAAATTCCCTCCCCCCCCGGCGCAGGATTAGCGGGTGGGCCAGGAGCCACCCACGTCGGACTCGATCCCGGCGGGACTCAAGCGCTGGCTTCCCCTGCACTGGGGGGAACCTGGCGTGTCCCCCCCCCGGCCAAGGCCACAGCTCGAGGGGCGGCTTTGGGGAACCGGAGTTCCTTTTTGCTACTTTGGTTTCTTTAATTACGTTTCCGTTTTGGACTGTTTCGTAATTGACCTACACGCGCCTGGGAATGACGGTAGGTACAGTCTGCGAGTTAAATAAATTAAAAAAAAAAAAACAACAACAACAAAAACAACAACCCAAAAAAACACGAGAAGTGGTAAACCGCCTACAAAGAAAAGAAACCAGACCCAAGATTTAGAGATAAAAAGGCAGCGGAGTGGAACCTACGCTTCTCCCCACCGTACGCAGCAAGGCGTCCCGTCACCGACACGCAGCACACGGCGAGACGCGGCTCCGTGCTGCTCCGGGACCAAGGCGGAGCCCGACCCCGCTGCTCCGGGAACTCGGCAGGAGTTGCCGACTCTCTCGTTCACTCACCTTGAGGTATTTTTCCAGCATCTTTACGATGTGTTTATTATTCAGGACGCTCTTGGCGACGTGTAAGCTGGTTTTCTTGAATTGCTCCGCAGCCATCTGAAAAGGAACCGAACATCGGGGTCAGTTCAAAAGGGGAAGAGTTCCAACGAGGAGTTTGGCTCGAGAGGTCGTATCCCCGCCTCCTCTGCAGGGCTTGGGAAGCCTGGTCTCAGATCCCAGAGAACATCACAAACGGCGGATGCAGGGGCGCACCCGCATCTCTTCCGCTAACACGGGCCCGGGAGAAAGACGTGCTTCAGCACCAGCAGCTGGAACGTCCCCCAGATATCCCAAGATCAAGTCCAGGACAGCGACGTTTCACGCCAAACGCCCAAAGACAGAGGAGACGAAGACCGCCCCGAGGGACGTGCGGCGCTCACCGCAGCTCACCCCGTCTCCGTCTGCAACGTCCAAAGCCCCGCTCCAGCCTGGGCCAATTTAGACATCGATTACGTCTCACTTACGAATTCCCCACGCGCCCTCAAAGGCAATTTTTAATTTTAATTTCTAGCGAGCACTGCAAATTTAGAAAGAGGACGCGTTTAGTCTGCACATCGGATCTCCCTTTTAGTATCACTTTTTCTGTTCACCTTCCCACTTCCCATCCGCTCACGTTTCCCTACAGAAGAACAAACCCCGCACAGCCCGTCCGCAGGCATCCCACAACCCCTCACAGCTCCCCGGCCGGCGGGCTTCATCTCGTGGTGCGATCCGAGACCGTACGAGAAGGTTTTTTTAGAAGCCGCAAATAAACCTCGAGCGCCCGGACGCATCCCCTCGCCCCGGCAGAGCCGAAACGCTCCAGTTCGGAAGCGAGCAGGGTCGCTTACCCTGCGGTTTCTGTTGTGATCGGCAGAGCGCAGGTGCCTCTGGAGAAGGTGGTTCTGCGCAGGAATTAACATGTCGCACGCCATGCAGTGAGCCGCCTCGATCTTCTTGAAGAAGTGTTCCTGGCCAATACCTACAGCGACGACGAGGCGTCAGCCAAAATCCCAAACAAATGAGACATTCGGCCGGTTAACGTCGCGGGCGCCTTTCCACCCCCTCTAACGACCCCACGTCACGGCCAACACGCTAATTCAGCACCCATATTCCTTCCAGTTTCTGCTTTCAGAGACCAAAATAAAAAAATCACATACGTTGCTCTAAGACGGGGAGGAGAGTTGTTCTGCTCTAAAACAGATCGTACCGATGCAGTACCCAAGCGTAGGAGGAAGAGAGACGGGGCTAACAGCCCGAGGTACACAGCAATCGACTTACCGAGGCTGTTTTCCTCCCAAAACCAGCCTGCCTCTCCAAAAAAGTATTTAAATAGAGGTGGAAGGGACAACTCGCTCTTCCCCCAGCCCTGGGTTCGTTCCTCCTCCCTACTTAGGCTCAGGTTTTCTGCCTGCAAGATTTTATAGCCGACGCCTGGCTTAACTAAACTCCGCTCATCACTCCCAGCACAGACGTGGCCGGGTGCTGCAGGCACGCTGACGAAGCTAAGCGGATTTTTTTCCCCGTCACGCTTCTTGCCACAACAGATCAACTTCGCTGCTTTCTTTCAACGTTAAAAGCGAACGCAGGATCCAGCCGCGTTAACCGAACAGCCACAAAACACAACAATTCCTGGGAGTTTTTCCCCGTTTACCTCATTTTAGTATCTCCGACATCGCACGAGCCTCACGAATCGGCCGCTTGAGAAACTGCCGTGAGGATGGGTATTCCCCCTTCCCCGCCAAGACGACGTATTTCACAAAGCTGGCAAAAAAAACCACCCGGAACCCGAGGCCGAGTCGCCCAAATCCTTCCCGTTTGTGCTGCTGCTCTCTCTTTGGGAGCGGTATTTATTTGTTTTCTTGCACGCTCGCTCGGTCTCTGGACGCAGAACGGACGCTTACCCTTAAAAGGATCCGGCTTCTGTTTTGCGCCCTCTTTCTCGGTCAGCTCCTGGCGCCGCTTCTCGATTTTCTTATTCCTGTTGACGATGTACTCCTAGAAGGGAAGGGGACAAAACTCGCTGTCCTCCACGCAACGCACCGAGACGGTCGAGTAGCTCCAAAGGGAAACGAGCTCTCCAGGGAAAACCCACGGGGAAGGCCGCGGTTGGTGAATTAACTAGGCGAGCCGGGTGTTTTCCCCTCCCCGTCCCCTGCCATTTCTACCAGAGCAAGAGCCGGAAAAGATCCAAATCGGAGCCAAACAGAAACCTGTTCCCACGTCACCATCAGATTCCCTGTGGGAGACCCCAAATCCTTGAAAAACGCCCCCAAAACGCAAACACTGGTCATCCAGAAAATGAAATGCCTCAGTTCTCATCTCTCCTTCCTCAGCTCTAGATGTAGAGCTGGCAAAGACGATCTCTGGAATATTAATTTCTGGCCTTTCTGTTCAAATTCACACCATTAACTTTCCCTCCCAACACGAAAACCCGCGAGAAACCGCGTCATGCCAAGCGATGTCATCAGGTGATGCGCTAACAAGCAGCGACGCGAGCCAACCAAGCAGGGGGCTGTACGCGGATGAATCCGTAACCCCTCCCCGTCCCCGTGTAAGCCTGGAAATCCCAAATTCAGCCTGGAAATCCCAGCAGGGATGCAGGGAAGGGTTGAGCTAACTCCAGGCGACCCACCTACCTGCAGGAACTCGACCGTTTTATCCGGGAGTTTGGTGCCGATGTAGCGCAAGGTCTCCTTGTGAAACTTGCTCTGGAGGTGTTTCTGGATCTCCTCTTCCTCAAAACTGCGGAACTTGCAGACGGAACAGGCAAACTGGATCCTAAACAGAGCAGTCGTACCGCAAGTGAGGAACGAGCTCAGCTTAACGAGAACATCAAGAAGTTGCGACCGTTACCGCCCCCGTTGTACTTTTCTATCTTAAGTTTTTTCCAAGCGCCACTCCACGCAATTTTACTTTGCCTTGGACCTTTACAATCGCTGTAGAACCTGCACGGATTAAACAGCACCTACTTCTCCATAAAACTTTACGCTACGGACGCGAAAACCTTGCCTGAGTTTAAAAGCAACCGGACCAATTCACAGGGCAGGAGGTGAATCGGCACTCTTCGCCGTGAAGATCCTCTCCCCGGTGGGGGAAAGCCCCGAGGTACAGAAACGCTGGTGCCGCCTTCGCTGGTCAGTCTGTCTTTAGATCACTTATTGTATTATTTTAATAGCAAGGCTGCACATATAGCCACCTAAAAAGCCCTTCTGAACTTGTAACTCCACGCTGAGCTACGTATTAAACACCACAGTATCCTCCTCATCTTAAAAACAGTCATAAAACACACTAAAAAGGGAAAAAAAAACCCTGCTGAAATCAGAATGCAGAGCCCCAAAAGACGATCCCCCAGCAGATTTATCCCACATTTGTGCAGAGGAATACCCTCGGTCAGTATTATTCACAGAAGTGCTAGGAACGGACTGGCTTTTCACTCTCCTTACCTGTCCATAGCGCGATCGCGCATCCTATCCCTTCTCCGCTGCTTCTCCCTCTTCTTTTTCACCTCCTCATCGTCGTCTTCACAGCCATCTCCAGATGCTAGGGGAGAGGGGGGAAAAAAAAAATAATCAATCAGAATTCCTGTGTCCACAATCACCCGCTTCGCCGGCTGAGGTATTTTGGGACCCAAATCCCTTGGTTTCCTCTTCACTCTCAGCTTCGGGAAGTCACAACTTCTTTCGGTCTCGGGAAGCTCCCCCTCTCCCAAGCCAGCTTCCGACCGCGGGGAAGCGGCGGCCTCTTTCCAAGGTCTCCAGCAGTCGTCGTAAAACCCAAACCCTCCTCTCCTCCAGCTCCCCGAACTTCCCACAGCAACTCAAAGTCTTCGT
Organism: Aptenodytes forsteri; assembly: GCF_000699145.1. Taxonomy (NCBI): domain Eukaryota; kingdom Metazoa; phylum Chordata; class Aves; order Sphenisciformes; family Spheniscidae; genus Aptenodytes; species Aptenodytes forsteri. The sequence continues at coordinate 110,614 of NW_008794708.1, forward strand.
AGGCAGCGACGGGACATGCCGTTAGTGGAAAGAGTGGAAGGAGTCCTGACTTTTACAATGCTGCAAAGACACCGCTCTATCTCCCTTCCTCGGAAGGGGCTGCTACTTCTCCCCGTATTCTCATTTTTTTCCCCGTTCATCTATTTTCCACAAGGCTGAAGAAGCTCCTCGAGAAAGTTAAGCGACAAAAAACAGCGGAGATGCTAGCAGTGCTCGAGTAGCAGTTCTGCTTCTTTGGGGCAGTTCTGGATATGCTCCTCACGTCGCCTTCCCAATAATTCCTCGATAATTACCGGGAAAGCACAAAAACCCCCTAAAGATTCAGCTGACCTGATCCCTGCAGTGTTTTGGGGTCTCCGAGTCAGAGGTCTGTCAGCCTCACAGGACTCGGGTAATAATTCACCTGCAACATTTCCAGGTAAAGGAGCCCGGAAACCAGACCCGGGCGTCAGAGGGAGGCTTAAACGAGAATGATAACATCCAACGACACCTCCGTTTCAATCCTGAGAATAACTGACAAGTGGCAACCAAAGTCCCACGCGTGGTTTTCCTCACGTCACTCTAACGCAGAAGGCACAAGGGGTTGATGTATCTTTTCCGAAAGTTACGATCCAGAACCAGCTGAAGTGGTTCCAGCTACTTTAGACCACATGGGTTTTAAATTAGTGTTCCATCGGCCTTGACATAGTCCCATCTATTTGAAAAAATCCAAACATAAACGAGGTTCAGCTCATGGCTGAAGCCTCCACTGAAAATGATTCAGTTTACGGTATTTTTGCTCTGCCCCGTTGCGAGACGTGTGCATCCTCACCGCCGTCCTCCAAGCAGGGCAGGAAGATAAACTAATATCCGATAACCGTCCGCGCCGAGAAGCCCAGAAGAAACGAAACTGTTTTGGTGCTCCCCTGCTAACCAGCGCGGCACTTCTGTGCCAGGACAGGCGGCGCCGGAGCCCTGGACTGGTTAACAGGTCACAGCAGGAGCTGCATCAGCTTTTGACCGAACAAAAAAAAAAAAACCCGAGCTCTCGGTAGCGCCCCGAGGCAAAACAGATGGATTCCGAGTAGGATTAGTCCAGGAGGACTGCGTGAGGGGTGGTAACACCCTACCTTCCTCCGCCAAACGGCCCCAATTCCCGTTCTCCTGGAAAAGAGAAACACAAAAAGACGCCGGTGTTATTCACTGCCGTTTGGAGGTTTCACGGCCCACCCAGCCAGACCGCAGAGCGGGCGAAGGGTTGGGTCATTTGGGGATTAAATGTCCATTTTTCTAAGTGTTTACAAAACAGTTGTTTTCCATGTATCAGGTTATACGTCGCCGCTAAGTATCGCTTCTCGCTATCAAAATTTAAATACTTGGCAGCTGAGTCGCCGCTCCGAGGAACACCGTACCGAAGGTTACACGCAGTCGCAAGTAAAACAAATGGCAACAACCCCCACCCAACCCGGCAAACCGAGCGACGAGGGAAGAAGCCAACCACTAATTGGAATTTAGCCCTAACGAGCCTCGCCAGAAGCAGAACTGCAGGCGCAGGATCCTAACCTTTCCACCACAAGTGCTTTTCAGGCACCTCGGTGCAAGCGACTCTGCCGGCGATCCCTGCCGAAGGGCGTGGGGGAATTATGAGGAGCAAATACCTCCGCAATATACGGGCTCAAAACGCTGTTTCTGGGCGATTTTAAATATTCTGACCCTCAGCGCCGTCAAAAAAAGCAAAGGAAATCGCTCGAGTGCTTAAATATTCCCACATTTGCCACAAAGGCTGATAAAAAAAGAGTTACTTACACCTTTGTCAGCTTCATCTCCTGATTTTTCCTCTCCTTCGCCCTCATCTGCTGCACAAAAGAAAAACCATTCAGCTGGTGTTGGGGGCTCTTTTCTCCCACTTAACACTCCAAGGGGGGCCCCACCGCTATCTAATAAACCACCGAGTACTGCGATAACGGCTCAAAACCCCAGCGAAAGATCGCAACCGGCTCGCTGGTTTCTCTTTGCCCGTCAATCTCCGCTGCAAACTTACACCTTTGAGCTTCATCTCCTGATTTTTCCTCTCCTTCGCCCTCATCTGCTGCACAAAAGAAAAACCATTCAGCTGGTGTTGGGGGCTCTTTTCTCCCACTTAACACTCCAAGGGGGGCCCCACCGCTATCTAATAAACCACCGAGTACTGCGATAACGGCTCAAAACCCCAGCGAAAGATCGCAACCGGCTCGCTGGTTTCTCTTTGCCCGTCAATCTCCGCTGCAAACTCTGTCCTTCCTTTCACAATGCTCACCTCGGGCATTAAATTTTCTGTCCCAGGCCACAAGACGCACAGATCATAAAGCCTGGGCACTTGCAGGCGTATTATAACAACGCTAACGACTGAAAAAATACCACAGCTTTGAAATGTAACAACTGTCAGTCAGCTGAAAGATAAACCACTTCAAAACGGGGGAAAACGGCCAATATTAGCGGGTGAAGACAGCGCGTACCGTTCTCGGTGTCGTCTCCTTCGCTGTCGGTCTTCGCCTGTTTGCTGTCCGGCTCATCTCCGCTTTGCGACTGTTTTCGCTTGCGTCCTCCTCCCTCGCCGTCCGATCGCCCTCCTGAACGGTTTCGGAAACCTCTTCTCTTGGGCTAAAGTGGGAAGAAATCAGTTGTATCAATCAACCTGAGGCACCAAAAAAAGCTTAAAAATCAAAGTATTCCACCCATCTGCTACACCTCCTGAAAAAGTTGAAATTCTTGTGACCCTGCAGACTTATTTTTGGCTATAAAAGGATTTTATAGCTGGGTTAGCGCCCCTAGAGAGCGGGTTTGGGATGGGGGAAGCATTCAGAGGCTCTGTTTTACGTGCAAATGGGTCTAAACAAACTTGGTGACCCTCTGCTCTATCCAGGAAGATTTAAATTATTCCGTGGTGGAAGCAACGGGAATTAAGACGGGTGCTTCTCCAGTAGAGCTGAACAGTGAAGCCGACCCACCGAGGCAAGCAAAAAGCAATCTTCGCAAGAAAAAAAACCAAAAACGACGGCGACGACTTACCATGAGCGCGTTCATGTGCCAGGGCACCGTACCCATCCTGTCTCTGTTTCGTTGCCTCCCCATTCCATACGGCATATTCCCATACCGTCCCATTCCCATGCCCGACATCCCCATCATGCCATAGTCATAGTCTCCGTAGTCACCATAATCTCCGTAGTCGCCATAATCACCGTAATCCCCATAGTCGCCGTAGTCGCCGTAATCTCCGTAGTCTCCGTAGTCGCCGTAGTCGGGAACGAGGGCTTGGGAAAAGAGGGAAGGGAGCCTGTTGGATCCGGCACCCCCCATCCCGCGCCCACCCATGTAGTTCAACTCGTTCCAACGAGCCGAGAGGCGCTCGGAGCTGGAGGAGGGCATGAAGTGGTCGGTGCGGTTGAAAGCGTTTAGACGCCCGCGATTTTGAACGCGGTTTTGACCCCGTCCTCGGATGAGGCCGTAGTTGTTTCCTCGGTTACGAGACTGATCCCTGCGGTTATCGAACTGGCTCCCGAAGGAATCGTTCCGATCGGTTCCGACTTCTCCGTAATCGTAGCCGGATCGGTACACGTCGCGGTCGTTCATTGAAGACCTCGAGTCGTATGATTCGAAAGACTCAAATCTGAAAGAGCTGCGCAGGAGGAGACAACGGTCAGCAGCTAAAATAACATCCGTGCACATCACACAGGCGTTTGCATCCGTTTCTGTCACAACCCAAACGGTTTTGGCCAGAAAAATGGGATAAAAATATTTTTAAACCCTGCGTACCGATCACTTTCTGCATCCCACTCCACCTTTTCCCTAGTCTCAAGGAAATTAAATAAATATCAAAGAACTGTGCTTTTCTGCACGAGTATCTGAACAGAAATCCTTCAGAGATGTTGTAACTTCACCAACTTCATAGCACTGAACCACTCTGAATTATGTTTTGCTGGCGGAAAAGCAGATCCCTAAAGCTGCCCCAGGTAAAAGCTAAAAAACCAGGCAAAACTTCACTTATGCAGTAATTCTTGCCAAGATCTGTATTACTATTTCAGCAGCAAAACACACACCGACATGAAACAACTCTCCAGACCGGCGTAATTTAACCCAGGGGGAGAAAAAAAAAAAAAAAATTACCGGGCAGCCACGAGGAAAAAAGGCCACAGAAGAAAAGTATACTTTAAGAAACCTAAAAACTATAAATAAAAAACCTTCTGCAAAATCTAGGAATTGAATCGACAAGGGAAGTCGCTTTTAATGCTTGATGCGTACGTCAAGTTTGACATGTTTGAGAGAGAGAGATATATATAAAAAATATGTAAGTGCACGTGCGCACATACACGAGGACAGGTGAAAAATAAGCAGTTAAGCTCGTTTTCCAGGGAACGAACGCTGGATCGTGCCTACGCAATTAGAACAGCTTAATCCGAACTTATAGCGATTAAAAGCCATTATTTTTTTACTATTAAAAATAAATAAGAAGTGGAATAGTCACCTCTCCTGATCTTCCATCCCCTCCCCTGTCCCACCGCTGCCCTCCTTCGACAGCATATCCAAACGCTGGTTGATCTTGGCTATGATGGAATCCGAGTTCTCGTTCGCCGAAGTCTCGGCGCCGTACGAGGCGACGGGCATGGCGGCGTTGACGTCGGCGTTCATGCTCATATCCGAAGTTTTGGGTGTTTCCCAGCTGCTGGAGGTGGCAGCGGCTGCGGCGTAGTTGTACGTGGCCGCTGTATTAGCGGCGGTGGTTTGGGTGTTGTAATAGTCGTAGCCTTCATAACCTGGCAGGAAAAGAAAATAAAATCGGTATCAGTACAGTATTATAAAGACACGGGTACTCGGAGGAAGAGTTTAGACGCGAACAGGTTCTACCAGGCAAGGCTGCAGCTGGGTTTTACCTCCTTTCAAGGAAATCCGGTTTCTTAAAATGAGAAATACCAAAGATTCTTGTTGCCCAACCCTAAAAGCGGAAGGACCTTCCTCCTTTGGGTGATTTTAACTGCAGAAACGGAGCGCTGCTGGTTGTATTTGTGATTTTTTAACAAGTTCAAGTCCACGCTGCGGGACCCTGAGCCCCGTTTACGTCGCACGGTGCCGCAAAACGACACAAGAGAACACAAAGCGGATGCGCTGCCGGGGATGTCGTCACGTATCCATCAAAAAAGGACCACGATGAAATAAATTAAATCAGAAAAATCAAAGCAGCGAGTTGTATTCAGAGAGCGCCTTGTGGCAAGATACCACGGCGCGGCAGAAAAAGCAACGTGCTGCGGCCGCGCTCGTGAAGCTGCCGGACGCTTCACGCGATCCCGAGATCCGGATTAAGGGATGCGCACGCGCTCCCGACACTCCTTGTCGCAACTCTACAGCCCCGGCTCGAATCCGTCATCACTCGGGCAGAGACACACGTGCCCCGAGCTATGCGGCAAGCTTCCTCTCGCTGCTTCTGACCTGCCAAACCCTTCACTGTATCGCTCCTAGGGCTCTCCTAAAGTGCCCGCCGTAATAATCCCCCTTAATTCTCCTTTCCCGTGACGCCTGCGATAAAATTGACATCATTACGGCCGCCGGTGTGCCGATGCCGGTTGTGCTGACCGGCACTGCCTCATCGTGTCTTTGTATCCCCCCCGCCTGCCTGCAACTTGTGTTTTTATTTAGATTAGAAGGTCTCCGGAGCAGGAACAGCCTTTCTGCTCCGCGTCGGCACAATACCCAGCACAACGGGGCGCGAGTCCTCAACAGGGGCGCCCAGGCTTTACAAAAAAGAGGAATAATAGAAGAAAAAAAAAAAATCCTTCATTTTCACCAATGACTTGAGCTGGGAGGTTGGAATCCACAGCCCAACGTGCAGCGTTCAGTTTTATACTGTGAGGACCAAAGAAATAATATTTTCTGAAAGAATCTCGGGCTTTTGCTTGGGAACGTGTTAAGACCGGCTTAAAACAGCCACAGGACCCAAATCAAGGCCAATTAACTAATTGCTCCGAGAGGGAAAGTTTATTAGTGAAAGCAAATCATGTTTTGTTGGGGAAGCGCCAGCTTGCTCATCGAGAAGTGCATTTGTGTACCGTCAAGCTGCCAGAATGGCGAGGGCGAGCCTTGGGTTTTGAGGGGAAAACGGTATCGTCTCAGTAAAATCATTTTATTAATGCACACATCGGGCTGTCCCAGCTCAAAAGAGAAACGGAGACGTGAAATAAATGAACTGTTCCCATCCACGCGCTAATTTCTCTGCTTTAAGGAAAAGACGGCTGCCAGTCATCACGACAGAGCTGCTCCCTTCGCAGAAGTAAAAGCGGAAGCAAGGTAGAAATAAATAAATGGATTAGCGAGGAGGAGCGGTTTAAAAGCACGGCGTTGCGTACTTCACACCAACTTCCAAGCGGAGGCAGTTTACGAGCTGGAAAACAGCTCCGCTCGCTGCAGCCAACTCGAGAGACTGAGCAGGGCACCCCAACGCCCGGAGATAAAAGAGGTTTTTTTAGCACGTACCTTGCCAACTCGTCGCATTCGTTGCGTATGTACCTGAACGGGGCAAAAAGAAAAAGAGTGGTTCAGCTCTAAAAGCAACAAAGTTCAGAGACTAAATGCATATAATTCCGTTTAATCGCTGGTAAAAACGACGGATCCTTTTGCACAGAACGGGAAAGAAGCTGGGACTTCCAAGAGCCAATTATGAAAATGACATGGATAATACAGGCTTTTTTTAATATGTTTTTTGAAACACGTTCAAGTATTTGCACTTGAAAACAACTCAAATGATTCAATAAAAACCCTCAAGTAGCAGCAAAACCACGGCAAAAGCAAATACGTTCGTTATAACCATCACTTTCAGGAGCCTCTCGCTGCTTCTACTGTTGTTTAGGCTGGGAAGGAGTTCAAAGGAGAGAGCCCCGACTCCCAAATACCCCAGGACACGCTTCGTTTCGCAGCGCTAATAAATCTCAGGAGAGAAAGCGAAGCAGGTTATTAATCACACGCAAGATTGCGACCAGTTCCTCCAGCGTACGACGGCGGGAATCGGAGCGTATCACGAGATGAGGGAGGAAGCTCTTACCAAAAAAACCAAGCAGACAGTCACTAAAGCAGGCAGAGGAGAAGGCGGGCTGCAAAAGCTGTTTCTATATTACGCTACTCTGGCTAGAAAGAAGAAAAAAATAAGTTCTGCGCTAAAATTGCAATTCCCTAGGTATATTTTTAGATACACAAGACTCACCTGGAGTGTTGGTGGCCCCAGTGTTCCAGGTGCCATAACCTGCAAGAAAAAGAATGGCGCTGTTAGAAGGATCGCCTCTGCTGCTATCACGGCATTTGTTTCTTCCCTAGAACCAATAATTACAGCTGCGCTGGGGCTTTTTATTGTTTGGGAACCACCAAGCCTGAAGGTTGCCCGATGCTTTATTTCAGATTGTTTCAGCAATCTAAAGGTCAACGAGATGTTTTGAATTAAAAAAAAAAACCCAAACAAGCAAACAACAAAACCCCACTGTGTTTTGAAAGAGAAATCAGTTTTAAGAGGTGCTTGACGTAATGACGGTGCAAAGCTACATTTATACAGGAGAAAATCTGCGGGATAAATCATCCGAAGAACGGAACCGGCATCGAGAACGGACGTTTTGATTGCGTTACGCCAGCAGAAGCATCCTTTTTCCTAGGGAATATCGGATATCCTTGTACGTGATCCCAGGTGAGTACTGCCATTATACCAGCCAATAAAAGAAAACCGAGCTCCCTCCACTTTTCAGCACTAATTGCAAGATTTACGCTAACGAGGCGGCTTCGCTCCGGTCTCTCACTCTGAAACAGCGGCAGGACGAAGCACTTGCCCAGGTAGAAGCAGCAGCAAAGGGCCACGACACGCAGGAGCTCCCGCCGCACTTCACCCGCTCTTTTCTTTTCACAGCAGCTGCCGTGATCTGTTTTTCTCGCCAAAATAAATCATCTCTCCCTTTTAAACCTTTTCCGAAGTTTCCAGGGTGGGATCCGCATCCCCGGCACCACAGCGATCCCCGCAAGAGCTGCAAAGAGCTCGGCAAACGCCTTCATCTGGGATAAATAAACTCCGTGCTGCAACGAAACCTTGAGATCGTCTACGTTAAGTTTTGACATCGGAAGCCATACGCTGGGTGTTGCGCTGAAAACATTTCCAAGAGTCTTGGCTGCCATTTCTCTGCAGGAGAACCATTTTTTTTTTCCCATCTTTGTTTATTATTCTGATCAGAAACAGAAGTTGGTCCACAAGCAGAACTACCGATGCCCGGCTTCCTGCGGATCCGAATTATTTCCACACCCGCTCTATCACCCCAAACTCCTCTGCATTTCTTTCCTGGCTCATCTCCCTCCAAACGCTCCCCAGCTGAGGAAGAGCCAAAAATCACACACGCCCGCTTCCTTCCTTCCTTCTTTGAAGGTTTAGGCTGCTTTTCTGCGCCTTAGACACCGATTTCGCAAAACTTTTACATTTTTGGAGGTGGCCACCGATTTTACAAAGCTTTCTTCTTTTTGGAATCGGCTCCCAATTTCGCAGAACATTATTTTCCAGAGACAGCCCCCGATTCTGCAAAAACTTGTCTTTTTCGGAGGCAGCCCCCAATTTTGCACAGCTTTTTTATTTTTGGAGGCAGCCCCCGATTTTGCCATGCTTTTACGCACTTTTGGCAGCAGCCCCCGATTTGGTAAAGCTTTTTGTATTTTTTGGAGGTGGCCCCCAATTTGGCCAAACTTTTATACTTTTGGAGACAGCCCCCGATTTTGCAAAGCTTTTATATATTTTTGGAGGCGGCCCCCAATTTTGTCAAGCTTTTCTATTTTTGGTGGCAGCCCCCGATTTTGCAAAAACTTGCGTTTTTTGGAGGCGGCCCCCGCTTTTACAAAGCATTTATACTTTTGGAGACAGCCCCCCGTTTTGCAAAGCTTGTGTTTTTTGGAGGCAGCCCCCGCTTTTCCAAAAACTTTTTCCTTTTTGGCAACAGCCCCCAATTTTGCAAAACATTTACTTTTCAAGACAGCCCCTGATTTTACAAAGCTTTTCTCCTGCAGCCCCCAGCTCCCTGCCCGAACCCGCCTAACACCCCCCCAAGGACGTACAGGACCCCTCTCCCTCTTAACGGCTTTATTTTTTTCGTGGGCAGTCACCTTAAGCACACAGAACCTAAAGAAATCGCGGGCAAAATGGTGACCGCTGTATTTTTGAACTCCTATAGAAACCGCAGCGCCAGCAAAACAGGAACTGCAACACGTAAACGCCTTTTTGAATCGGAGCCTTATCACCGAATAACTTCCTCTCCCACCGTTGGCAGGTCGAGGCACTCGCCGCTCAGCTTCGCTTTCCAGCGGGAGCAGGATGGCGCCGGGATGCGGTTTTCCAGCTGCCGGTGGGAAGGATCAGGTCGAGACAGAGCACAGAAATCAAGGACGAACCCTCCGCTCCATCGACCGCAGCCACCCCAAAGCCTGACTTTAAATCCACAGTCAATGTTAACGCTCCCTCCTCCAGCACGTTAACTCACCTCTTGCAAACAAACTGCTGAGCGCACGCGATCGTTCCGAGTGACGCCAAGGGACACCAAACCCCTGGTTGTCACAGGCACCATCCCAGCGCACGCCGAGCTCCCGGCCGGAGAAAAAACGGGAAGAGAAAGCGAAGCCAGCGCAGGGAAGCTTTTCTCCGGGCAGGTCGCCCCGTTTCTCAACTGGCAGCGCCAAAAATAGCAGCAGCCCTCGCGCTTACGACCACACACAGACGTCGGATCAAAAGCGAGCTCCGCTCCTTCGATTTTTAAGCCGTCTCTGATAAAACCTCGGGTACATTAATTCAGGAGGCAAAAATAGCCTGGCCCCAGCACAAAACCTCGAGGAAAACGGAGGCTGCTCGGCCCGAAAGACAGTGTTTTTCAGCCAAAGAGAGTTCCCACCTCTTTGTACCTCCAGATTCTATAGGATAAAGCTCCCCGCTTTTAAGTTCCATGCGTACATGCTGGCGTTGGGCTTGCTGAGACGTAGGGCACGTTACGTTCACATAGGTATTACCACGATTATCATACCCTTTCAAGGAATGAAGAACAAAACCTCAGGAAAACGGAGGCTGCTCGGCCCGAAAGACAGTGTTTTTCAGCCAAAGAGAGTTCCCACCTCTTTGTACCTCCAGATTCTATAGGATAAAGCTCCCCGCTTTTAAGTTCCGTGCGTACACGCTGGCGTTGGGCTTGCTGAGACGTAGGGCACGTTACGTTCACATAGGTATTACCACGATTATCATACCCTTTCAAGGAATGAAGAAATCTGGGTTAAGGAAAGATCGACAGTGTTTTTCAGCCAAAGAGAGTTCCCACCTCTTTGTACCTCCAGATTCTATAGGATAAAGCTCCCCGCTTTTAAGTTCCGTGCGTACACGCTGGCGTTGGGCTTGCTGAGACGTAGGGCACGTTACGTTCACATAGGTATTACCACGATTATCATACCCTTTCAAGGAATGAAGAAATCTGGGTTAAGGAAAGATCTCAAGCTTCCAGTACAACTTAAGAACGTGGTAATTAAGAGTTCAACGTCTGATTTTGAAACTAAATATTATGTAAAAAACCCACTAGAGGAGACACTTGGGTATTAATGACTCTGCACCAACGAGCAGAGGTTGTATCCGTCAGCTCTGCAGCAGCGTAAACATCCCCCAGGAGGGGAAAAAAAAAATCAGTGGAATAAATCGTCATCGCCTTCTCTTGGGAAAATAAACACGAAATAAAGTGCAGAGCGGGGAAAAAAACCAACTCGGAAGGGAGCAAGCGGTGAATTTTACCGAGCTGAATGCACCGTGTGTCCTGGTTCCCAGCCGATTCCCAAGACAGCGCTCCTTGAGCTGGGGGAAAAGCTTGAGAACCATTTTTCTCCGCACGCGTGTACAAGCGGAGCACGAATCCGGAGATGACGGAGCAACATCAAGAGATTTACGTCGTTCAGCCTATGTGAAGCGCTGAGAAATTAAGCTTAACGCCTGCAGAAAAAAAAGTGGGGGCCCAGGAGGCAATTCCTTCCGAAAGCAGAGGTCTGAGGTTCTCCCGCTGATTTCAACAAAGGACTTTATGCAGGGAGAATAAAGCTTGTCTTCTGCTGGAATCACAAAGTATTTAAATTAAATCTCTAAATCACACACTCCTACGCAAGGCTTGACTGTAAAGGGTGCTCTCCTCAAAAAGCCACTCGCGTGGAACCGTACGATTCTCAACACGCAGAGAATTAAAAACAAAGGGGCTGGTCCTAAGCTGAGCCAGCCACACCTGAGGTTTATTTATAAAACCCCAAATATTCAAGAACTGTAAGAACTCATTCCTTTTTATACCATATAACGGTAAAAATCCACGACAAAACTTCTCTAAAGCTGCAACACGCTCAGCGGCTTTAATTTATTAATAGTTGTGCAAGGTGAAGGGAAGATCCCAGCTCTTAGGCAACTCGTTAACGTCACGAATCCAACGAAATCTTTCTCAGGAATAACTTTTAGCTGCCTAAACTCTTCCGAGTCGCTCATCCGGACTCGCTCGGTTTTCAGTAGAGAGAAATCAGCACTCTAGAGGATGATTTAACACACATTTAGGGTGGTTTTGACCCTGTCGTAGTTTCTCACCTCATTTTTACACCTGAAGAACTGACAAAACACTTTAAAAAGCATGACGAAAGAGATGCCGGGCATCAGATCTCCACCAAGCTGAAAGCGGAGACAGAGGGAACCTGGAAAGAGCAACTTGCCAACAGGTCTGATGTCGGGATGAATTATGAATGACCCCTGCAGAAAAAGCGACGTGCGGGGTATTAGGAACTTGATAACAACACGCGCAGAAACGGCATCGCTGCTGTATTATTTATAAAATCCTGCCACAGTCATAATTACGTTACGGAAACCAAGGAAGCGTTTTCAACAGGGAGTTAAAAATCGCCTTTGCGGGACCTTCACGTCCCTCAACGCAAATGGAAGCGAAGCGTGAATTCAAGGCGGGAAGAGGAGGGAGGGCTCAAAACTGGCGCAGCGGGGAAAGGATCCGGGCTGTCGGGCTCAGCTCTGGGAGCATTTACCCACACGCCGCCGTCTCGCGTCCGAATAGACTTCACCGAGGGACTTTAAACAACTGATATTCATCTGTTAAACTTCGATTTGGGCGACTTTCTTTCAGTTTCCACCTCCGCGAGCCTCGTTTCATAGTTGAAAGAGACGTTAAAAACCAGAAGCTGGGAGAGCGCGCCGACGCTAACGCCGTTTAGTGCTTTGATGAAGGAGGACGGGGTTTTTCCCTCACAAATCACTTCCCCACGCTGGCGAACGAAGCTTGACGACGTCAACAGCCTTTCCCCACCGTTTCGACGCTCGCCGGCGTTACGGAGAGTTCTCACCTGCTCCCTTACGCTTCATTTGATGCCTTTTTGCCAGTTGCCGTTATACCAGAGAGGAGAAAAACACCTCAGGGGGGGAAAGACCCCCCTGGACGGCTTGAGGCGGGTATCCGAGGGGGAAGAGCA
>NW_008794708.1:124388-142202 GCF_000699145.1 Aptenodytes forsteri
CCGCGTTGACAAGGGCTTTGGGCCCAACGAGACAGCCGCTCTTTCCCCCCCGCCTCGGGTTTTGCCCAAAAACAGATTAAAGCAGCTTAAAAGTCGACGGGCGGCGGTGGGGAGTGGGCGAGGAGAGGCAGGCTGTACCCCGAAAGCATCCGTGGTCTTCCTCAAGCCCGGCATTTCACGGGCCGCAACCTTCTCCAGACCCAATTCCTTCCTTTATTACCTGAACCGAAGCGGACGCGCTTTTATTTCAAATTACAAAAGAAATCGTTATAAACGACGTAAAGGACGGACGATTGTGGGGTCTCGGCTCTGCCTGGTACGAACTCAACCTACTTACTGCACGGAAGAGAGCAATCCTCGAGCTCCAGCAAGCTTCGATCGGCGGAGCTTGAAAGAGAAAAGACGCGGAACGAGGAGAAAAATCTTCTATTCCAGGAAAACTCCTGGAACAGCAACGGCTCGTGGCGGAGGAGGGGAGCGGTGGGAGCGTTCGACCACCAGGGCAACGTCCCCCCTTCGGAGGGTAAAACCGGGGCGAGGGCGTGATGCCGCCCCCCCCCCCAAAAAAAATCTCCCCGTTCCAGGCTCAGCCACGCGTCTTGCTCCTCGAGGGATTTTATTTATTTATTTTCCCCCTTTAATCCACTTAAACCCAAGAAATTCCACGGTTTTGAGGCATGCGAGGAACAACCTCCTCTCGTTCGCGCCGCCGCTGCCGCGTGATTCCATTTGATGCTCCCAGCTGGCGGCCGCAACGCCTAGAAAAGGCGCCGGAGGGGACAGAGCAGGAGCGGAAGCGTTGCGAGACAGTCTGAGGCGGGGGAAATAACAGCTCCCAAGAGCGGAGAGGGTTATTCCAGCCCTCTCGGATGCCAGGAGGGCACAAGCAGAGGCCGATAACGTGTTTTAACAGAATTGGGAAAAAGAGTCCGACAAAGAGAAGCCCAGCGATTTTAGAGAGAAGGGCTGAACAAACGCCCGAGCTGCTTCTGTCGGATCGTCTGCGGGATGCGGAAGATGGATGGGTGGCACCTAAAGGAAATCGTCGCCCGCTAAATCTGGAAGTTATCCCAGCGGCCAGGTATTAGAGCAGAGATAAATTGATTTCCCGATTCTAGAAGGAAACGGGAGAGGATTTGAGACCTGTGGCCACTTCAGCACGTTGATTGGAGACTCACGGAATCCTACAGTTATTTCCGTACCTTCGGGAAATACTTAGGGATGACATAGGGATTTCTAGCCCGGAAACATTCAGACTGTGAAACGATGCTCTGGGTGATACATCCTTGAAAGAAGTCCTCGATTTAATACCCTTTAAAGTCTTGTTCGTGGGATTCTCATCTAAAACAATTAAAATAAATGACCACGAAGCTGTCGGCAACTTCACAGTCGGAGTAAGGAGTTAAAGGGGTGCCGCCCTGCTGCATTATCAGTACGTTTCTATATGTAACGCCGCAGAAACGAGTTCTACTATCCGCCATTTGCTGATGACCGATAGATAGCCCAGCGAGCTCGAGCGCCTCGGGACTCCTCGCTGGGAGATGCTCCCCACGGCCTCGGAGACCTCGGAAGGAAGCAGAGCTACGAGGCCAGGCACGTCCGCAGGAAATCCTGCCAGGAGACGGGGCTGCCTGCTCCGAAACACCCCAACACTCGCCTCAAAACCTCCTGCAGTTTCTTTCCCTGGATTCTTCCCGCAAATCTCCTCCCCAGATCCTTCTCGTTTGGGTGCTGCGAAAAATACCACTCTAGAGAAGGAGAGAAGCGGGCTGCGCTGGGCACAGGGGTGATCAGGCAGGAGTTAGAGCGGTGCACGTGGTTATAATTATTATAATTATTACCTAACATGATAAAATACCCCAGAGCGTTAGCAGAAACTGAGATCTTGGCTGAACAATCAGAAAATACAAGTTAAATCTGCTACCACCCCCAGAGCCAGGGCCACTGCCGAGGGTAGCGCAGTAGCTGGAGCGGACATAAGGATGCTCCGGGGGGAAAATAAAAACACCCTTATTTATGCCGAGCTGCATAAATTTGAATCGAGGCGCTTAATTGTGTGTTGTCCAACAAATCAACGCGGGATACAACCAGCACACGCGTGGAGCGTGGAGGGAAGCAAGCCGAAGCAACAATTCAGCTCGCCTTTCCTTGGGGAGAAGCGGTGGCATCCGAAAACCATCACGACGGGCGTAAATCGAGCGACAGCCTGACGTATAGCGCCTGTATCCTAAAGCCTGTCCCTCACAGCAACCGGCACGCGGGAGGAGCCGCAGTGAACTCTACGCGATCGCTTACTCGTCAGCAGTTCTCTTAAGAGATAGTTCCTTCAGGGAAGACATTTACAGGAAAGTTGGCGTTTCTACAGGATTTTAGCACCCGCCGGCTTCTCTGAGCCCTTCCCGGCTGATTTCCTCGCCTCTCCTCTTCTCTGCTCACGTGCTCCGAGTGCGCAGCACCTCCGGGGACGAGGTGCTTGGATGTTCCTATGGATCACGGGCAGACCGAGGTCCATCCTGCTCGGCTTCGAGCCGTCCGAGGGGGTTTTAGTTAGCGTGACTAATTAATTGTCGTCAGACATTTGGAGGTTACTGCCTGCACGCCAGAGGAGCACAGAGCCATGAAAACCTTAACGCTACGTATACGAGCGCTAAGCATTTCCGACGCAGCATACCTATATCTGCACTTAATTCGAGGATTTTGACACGGAACACAAACCCACGGCGATATTTAGCGTATAAGGACCCAGTCACGTTGCAGCCATCGAGCCCCAAAAACGCTCCCGAGAAGCTGGGTGAGCCCCGACCTCATCAACACGGCAGCACGGATGGCGATCTGGCCTCAGCACCTCCTCGCACGCGCCAGCTGCCTCGCGAGAAGGTCTCGCTCCTCGGCCAGACCTTTGTTTGAAAGGGAACGCAAAGCTCAGAGTCCAAGGGAAGGGCTGTTGTAAAGTTAATCCGTCACCAGAAGGTAGAAAGCTCGGCAGAACGGCGCGGGGGAGTGTCCAAAACCCGCAACGTGCCCGTTTATCTCTTCAACCGCTTTTCAGGTCGATTAAAATCGCCTCTGGAAGGGGAAGCTGGGTCCTGCTAAGAGGAGGCAAGGTGTTCCTTCCCACCCGAACTTCAGGAACACCGAGGTCACCTCACTCCGCCTGTGCCCCAATTACACAAGAAGGGAATTAATTACAGATTGTTCTTTCACCCCAACAGCAGATTTTCCCTCCCCTTGTTAATAATCAGGGTGGTGGGGGGGAAAAAATCAGACAGAAGATAACCGGTGCGGCAAGCAGCCCAAACTCCACTCGCTGTTTCCTGCTGGAAGTTCTGCAGATGTTTTTTGATTGACGCCAACGCTTCCGGAGCGAGCGAAAGTGGACGGGAGGAGCCGCCGTCCAGGAGGTGAAGAGCCTCCTCCCGAAAAACCACCAGCTGGGAAGCAGCATATTTAACACGCAACCTGCACCCCTCGATGGTCCCTTTTCTTCAAACTCCTTTTTTAAGCCAGTATCACGGTGTAGTAGAGAAACACGGACAACAGAAAGGGGAAAATAAGGAAATAAGGCAGAAAGGGGAAAGCGTAAGGAAGGTGTAACTCACTATATTACAAATAAAGGTGGGTTTTGTCTGTTTTTAAAAAGAACTGCTGGCTCACAGAGATCTCGCCACTTCCAGGACCCGATATTTAAAGTTACAGGCAGCCTACCCCGATTAAAGAATCTCAATTTTCTTACGTAAACCTTAAACCAAAGGTATTTCCCCATCGTGCTTTCTGAAAATCCACCCTGATTAAAACATCCATCCTCGAACGCAGTAAAACGCAAGCAGAGCGCAGGTCTTAACACTTCAACAAAGCCAAGCCCAGTTGTTTCCATCAGGATTAAATCTAGATCAGAGGGTTTCTACGGAGCAAAGCAGGAGGAAACCTGGAAATCGCCACAAAGCTCTGCTGAGCACGGAGGGAAAAAAAAAAAACAAACAAGCGGCTGTAAAAGGCGGCAACAGAATTGAGACTCTTTCCTTGGCACAGGCTAAATTTGAACAGATGACGGTGGCCAGCCGAATGCCCATCTGCCTTCAGAGCAAAAATGTGTGAAGATTACGCTTCCGAGGCGGCTTTCTGACCCTGCACCCCGTCTCGTCTTTTACAGCCTTCAAAATCGCCCCCCCCACCACCCTAAAGTGCCACCAGCATCCTCCAAGGCACCCGGTTCGTTCCCGCAGCGCGCTAACGGCGCTCGGCGGTAACGGAGCTCAGAGCGGCGTCGACACACATCAAAGCGAGATCTGGGGATCAGGCTCGATAGGCTAAAACACCCCAAAACTGGTAGATGTCCGATTAAACCCATGGAAAAGGTGGGAGCGAGCGGCGGCCGACTCCCTCGACACCCAACGGCTCGCAGGGTCGACCTCCGGATCGAGCCATACCTGCACAAGAGGGAACAAGCCAAATTCGTTACAGCCCCGATGAGGTATTTAGTGACTCGGGGTATTAATTATGTTTGGAAAAGAATCTTCCAGGACTAGTTTGAGATGTCCATCTGCAGGAGAGCGGTTCACCGCTCGGGAAGGCGAGTGGGCGATGCCAGGGTAAACAGTTCAGGGCCCGAGCTCGGTGTTTTCATGGGTAATAAATCTCCCTGGCATGGAGCAGGTGAAGTGTTCCCTCTCGCGGAGCTCAGCTCATCCATCTCTCAATCCCGTTAGCTCGCAGAGGACTTCACGGGCGCAGCTGAAGCACCCGGCAGTCGCTGCCACCGGGAACCCACGCTGGAGGAAAGGGTCTGAGGTCGGGAACAGTCTCAGCACTGTCTTCATGTTAATGCTTAAATCTCCCTTTCTGCTCGTCGCTGGGGGAAACTTCTCTTGCACAGAAAATTTACACCAAGTTGGAGGTTTTTAAGACCGGACGTGGCGTCACAACCTGCGATTCAAGGCAAAGCGCGTCCTTATCCATCAACCCATCCGGCAGGAAAGCTCCCAGCCGCCCCTCTCCGTAGCAGGAATAACCTCTGCGGTGCCATGGAAACCGATTTCCTTATTTCTCCCTCATTTCAGGGAGGAGGATCCGTACTCCAGTTGATGATTAACCGATGACAGCTTCAGCTAAGTGGTTACTGCTGCCACGGGCGAGTAAGTCAGCTCCATCTGCAGTGTTGAAGAGGGAAGCCGAGCTGAACGCAAATAACGAACCAGAGCACGGAGACGCAGGATTTGTAGCCCGGTTCTAAGCCTCCAACCTCTCACAAGCTTTACCGGGGCACCAGAAATTAAGGCAGAGTCACAGGTAATCTCAGGATAGTCCTTTTATCTCCACCCACCAAAACATTCACCTTTCAAATGAAAGCATTTTACAAACAATACAATGTTGACACCACTTAAGTTTCGCTCCGCGTTAAAAGGAAGAATAAAACATCAGGGAGAATATTACAGTCACATGGAAGTTATGCAGAACCTCAAACGGCGTACACCGCAGAAATTAAAACCCCGGAATAGAATTTCTGA
Source organism: Aptenodytes forsteri (assembly GCF_000699145.1). NCBI lineage: Eukaryota > Metazoa > Chordata > Aves > Sphenisciformes > Spheniscidae > Aptenodytes > Aptenodytes forsteri. The sequence continues at coordinate 129,893 of NW_008794708.1, forward strand.
TGTTTCCAGACAGACAGGCTAAGGGGACAAACCACATCTTTGTTAAATATAGAAAAGTTTCAATTCAAGGGGAAGAGAAGAGGTTTCGTTCGCCAGATCGTGAAGTAGCACTGGTTTGCACACATGCTCAAAAGGAAATTCTCCTAGTACAAAGCTATCTAAAAAACAGAGACCGCACAAAACCTAGCTACTAAAATGAAGATTTGGTAAAAAAAAAAAAAAATTCCTCTATTTTCCAAAAAAAAAATCACTTTACAGGTAAAGGCTTCCACTGCCTAAGTGAGTTTAGTAGAATGAGAACTCAAAACATGTGCTATGAAATTCACAGATACAGTTATGTTCCTTAAAAGAAAAAAAAAAAAACAAACCAACCAACCCAAAATACGTCAGGTCTTTTACACAGCCGTTTCCCCCTCCAGAGTTTACTCCGCGTCCTCGTCCTCTTGTGCTGCAGCAGCTTCCTCACTTTCTTCCTCCTCATCTTCCACCTCCACACCTTCTGCTGGCTGTTGCTCTTCTTCCTCAGGGAGAGATTCCTCTGCAGGCGGGGAAGTCTGCTCCTCCGCGTTTTCTGCATCCGGCTCCGCCTCTGTTTGTGGTTGTGCCTCGATTTCTGGCTCTGTCCCTGTTTCTTCTCGCTCCCCCTCATTTTCAGCTCCTTCTGGGTTCTCTTCGGGATCCTTGTTTTCCTCATCTAGATTTTCCTCCTCTGGGTTTTCTTCTTCTTCTTCTTCTTCTGGATTTTCCTCTTCCGGATTTTCTTCCTCTGGATTTTCTTCTTCTGCATTTTCCTCCTCTGGATTTTCTTCTTCCGCATTTTCCTCCTCATCCTTGTTTTCATCTGCTCCTTCTGCTGTTCCTTCCTCTACGTTTCCACTGGCTCCCCCTTCCCCTTCCTCATGCTCCTCTTTTTCTTCTGGATCATCCGTGAAAGGATTCTCACCCTGAAAAGAGAAGACAAACGTTCGTCTGCTGCGAGTTTATCTCCAGCCGCTTCGAGGCGTTCACACCGCCTACACGCCAGCAAACCCTCCCAAGAAGTTCAGCATTACGGCTGCACCAAAAGCAGCCAAGTGAGCAGCTCCTGAAAGCAGACGCCACCTCGAGAATTCAAATCAACGCTAACATTGGCGGCGACAGCACAGCAACGGGCAGCTCTCCCGCCAAATTGAAGCTGGAGGCCTGGCTCATCCCGTTCTCGCTCAGGGTTCGGTGTAACGTGTGGGGCAGGAGATGACAGATGAAGTCATCTGCACTGTAGAGACTCGATGACCAGCAACCAGGAATCCAATATATGGTCAAAAATCTCCCCAAATCGCCTCAAAATTCAGCTAATAAGCACCCTCAACGGCAGCTACCGCAAAATTCCTACAGCATGAAAGTGTTGCTACAAGCTTGACCCCATACCAAGCCGCTCCGGTTTGGAGATTATTATATGTTTATATATATATAAATATATATTTTTATATATATATATAAAAATACCTACCTTCAGGTACCGCTCCAGTTTCTTACTGATTAGTTTGTTGTTGAGAATGCTCCTCGCAACTACTAGCGACGATTTCTTGGACTGCTCCATCATAGCCTGTCCGGGAGGACCAAAAAGAAAAAACAACCACACACTTAGATTTTTGTCCTGAATTAACTTACGAGGCCAGTAATTAGTCACAGCTCAGCAGCGGACGACAGGCTACAGAGCACGCTTCGGTATTTGGGTAGGTGACAACACAGCAATATTTAAGAAATCCGCGATTTTCTGCACGTTCCTCAATTCCGCGCTTCGGAAAGGCGAGTATCGGGCAGCCAAGGAAAAGCTGCGCGGGTTGTTTCACCCACTTCCGTCAGCGGGATCGTTTCAGCTTTCAGTCTCTGGGGACTGAAGCTGAAAGTCGGCGCGTTCCGGTTCTGCTGAAGCGTGGGGAGCGAAGGACGGCTGAACAGCTGAGCGCTGCAGACGGTAACGCAGCCTGCTCGACAGCGCCACAGTAACGCGTCAAGATTTAGTCGTGTGCCGATATACGTATTTTTATACCTAGAAAGAGCTGTCGTCTGACAGCCATCACCTCGGATCACTGCTTGTGGGCACAGTAAAGCTTGTAACGAAATCATCCTGTATGTACGTTGAAGTGGGGAAGCCAGAAAGCCGTTTGTTTTGCAAGAAACGGGGCAAGAGACACGAGATCTCGTTTTCAGAGTGGCACGAAGCTTTGCTGAAGGTGCTTTAATCCCGCGAGCGCCTTGCTCGCCAGCTTTTGCAAAGGGGAAGGTTTCTGGGGACACAAGAACAGTCAAAACTAACTGCAGACAGTGGAGAAAAATTTCTGGGGACACAAGAACATCAAAACTAACTGCAGACAGTGGAGAAAAATTTCTGGGGACACAAGAACATCAAAACTAACTGCAGACCGTGGAAGGCAGCACTGAAGAGGACAGAGGAATGTTCACCCTGGTTTCAGGAACCACCTGAACTCAAACCATCCAAACTCGCGCTCCTCCTATCGCGGCTGAAGCCTGCAAGACCCCCGAGGTGCCAGGCTGCCCACTCACCCGGCGGTTGTGGTTGTGGTCGAGCGACTTCAAGTGTTTCTGGATGATGCCGTACTGCATTGGGATGAAGAGGTCACAGGCAGCACAGTGAGCCGCCTCCACCTTTTTAATAAAATGCTCCATGCCAACATCTGAAAAGGAAGGTAAGAACAATATTAACCAGAAAATAATCCGGGGATCTGTGCTGTGCTACGGATTTTACTCCAGCCTCCATTATAAACTCATTTTTAACGCTTCCACCGGCATCAAAAGAGTCTTCCCGGGGAGCAGGAGAGGAGCCAAGCGGCGCATGCGTTAGACACGGCCAGGTTGACAGAATACCGGTGGCCCGGATACAAACCTGGCTGCACGCCGCAACGTCAAGCAACGCAAGCTGCAAGCTGCGTCAGCACTACGTGTTTGCAAAAAAAAAATAATAATAATCTCTTCAGCCAGCTAATCATTTAGCTAGCGTCCACAAAGCCGGGTAATAACCTGAAGTGGCTGACGGTGCACTTGAACGTACAGTAGGTTTTACTCTTCGGCAACACCAGCAGGTTCCCCGCCTCCCTTTTTTTACTATTTTTTACTATTTTACTATTTAAAGAGTTGACGGGGCAGCCAATACACACGAGAAAGGAACTCTTGCACGCGCACGGGTAGTAAATCTTACCTTGCGTAAGATCTTGGTCCCTATAAATCTGCTGGATAACCGCGTTAATGTCTTCAATTGCTTTACGACGCTCTTCAGTTTTCCTAGTTTTATTAGCAACGTATTCCTGTACGGCAGAATATTCGGTATTAATCTTTCCCCCCCCCCCCCAACTTTGAGGTGCATCTCTCTAGCGTGCTCATCCTAAAGGTCCTACAAATCCCACCACGCATTGTCCTGCGGGCAGCACCGCCTTTCAGCGCTTAAGTCACCCACTCCGGCCACCGAAATCTGTGGTGGGCAAGTATTTTGTTTCCTACCAGTGCGGCCAGTAAGACTAGAGGTTAAGCGACCTGTTCAAAAGAAGAGGGCAGTCGAGGAAGAGCTGGAGTAGCACCTCGGATACTTTAGCCCAACTTTACTCCACTGTCTCTAGCAGTTTCTGACGCAGTTACTTAGAGGGGCAGTTTGGGAGCTTTACGGCATCTCCGAAAATAAATAATAATAATAATAATAATAATAATAATAATAATAATAATAGAACCCCAAATTCTTAAACCTAGGGGACACAGACATAGCCAGAGGCTCACCTGGAGAAAGTCAGCTGTTTGTTGAGGCAGCTTGGTTCCAACAAACTTGAAGTGTTCCTTGTGGAATTTACTCTCGAGGTGACTGTTCATCTCGTCATCGTAGAAGGTCCGATATTTGCATAACGAACAAACAAACTGGATCCTGTTGAGAGAATCGGAGGGAGGTGATATTCAAACCAATCCATTCCGGCTCTACTGGGTACCGCTTTCTCACCGGATCCGCTCCCTTGCTCTATTTAAGGGGTGGCAGATAAACTTATGGGAAGTCTCCAACCCTTTGAGCATTTACGGGATTGTTTCCTGGAAGGTTTTCCCATTTCTATTTATCTTTTAAGCATGGACGGCAAGAAGACCGGCAGGAGAGCAAAGCAGCTTCTACAAGGAACAGACAAAACACTACGACAACTGGGAACAACAGGACGGACCCCGGCTGCGAGTGCTACAGTCCCAGAGAAGCAAGCAACATCGCTAAAAAAAAAAGAAAGAAAACAAAACAGGAGACATTACCTTTCTACCATGCGATCCCGATGCCTCTTCTTTTGCCTCTCTTGAGTTTTCTTGCCCGCCTGCAATTTGCGTTTGATTTGACTGATCTCTTCTTGAATTGTTAAAGCACCTAAGTGTTTAAAGCAGGTTGTATTTCAGGGCACTACTTGAGGACACCACCTGATTAAAGAGAATTTCCCTCGACAAGTTTAGTCGTCAGCCCGACCAACCCGCACAACCGAGAGGCGCCGTAGAGTCAAGAAGCTGCTCCCACCAGCCAACTACAGATAAACCTCTGCTTTAGACGACAGCGCCGTCCACCCCAAATTAGCTTTTTTCCAAAAAAAACAACCTTGCACTGGGACAGGCTTGGTGGGTGGGGGGGGCAGAGGGGAGAACCACGGCAGACGGACTCTAATGCGGTTTCCCAGCTCTTTATTTCCATTACTATTTACTACGACTGGTTTTACACGGGTTTAAGTATTAATTAGTTCAATTATTTGAAGTACCACCCGCTCGGATTTGCTCAGCCTCAAAGCAACCACTGGCAATGCGATAAAGCTTGGGTAAGGGGAACCAAAATTTACATCACTTATTTTTGGGACGGAAAAGCTGCTTCTCTCTCTGCCCGCCCTGGCATACGGGCGGGCACGTCCCGGGATCAAATTTATGCTGCCCACCGGTGGGACGGGCAGCAAGGACCACACCCCCCCTCCATGAATGTTTTCAACAGGTTTCTTTCCAGCCCTCCTCCTTCTCTAAGCTCCCTTCGGTTATCGCGGTGCTTCTCCGACCGGTCCCGTCTCTCCAAGCCGGGAAGCTCTATCCCGTTTCACAGCCCCAACAACTTACCCAAAGTCAAGTCTACGGCACAGCGGGAAATTAAATCTGGTTCCCTAAGGCCCAGGCTAGCAGCTTCACCAACCTACCTTGACCAAGGGATCCAGCTCCTCCCTAGCAGGGCTTTTACAGCATTTCCTTATCCCTGAGCAGACACAAAGGATGGGATTCATCTGACTAAATGCAGACATTACAGCTGAGCTAGTCCCCTGTCCCCCCGTCAGCGGAGATCTGACAGGTCTCATCCTGAAGAACAAGTGAATCGTGGCCCTGGGAAGGGCTCCCCCGTTTCTCTCCGCCGGCTACGGCGATGCAATTCCACCGGAGCCTCGCACGCAAGAGCCTCGACCGCTCTCGCTCGTAGGACCCCGCCTCTGATATCTATCACAGCACCGGACCGGCGTCCCCAGGGGACTCGGGGACAGGCGCGGAAGCCAAATCGCCCTTCATCGAGAAGGTGCAGAGGTTTAGCTCAGGTCACCAAGACGCAACGAACCAGAAGGGACAACGAAGCCACAAGGCAAACGGAGCGAACGGACTCTAAGAACCGAAGGAGCCTGAATAAACTCATCAGATTTAATTGGAAATCTCCTGGCCATGTCGGAGCCCTTGACTGGAGGGGGGTTATGCTCCGCGCGGAGCGCAAACGAGCTGTCGCACACACCAACTCACCTTTCTCCAAATCTTTTCCTTCTTCGTCTTCCCCCTCCTAAAAATGCAACGTCGGGAAGTTAAAACCATCTAGAGAAAGCGAACGCCTGGAGGCTGGCGTGACATCTCCACCAGCACCCTTCCTCTCAATTCCTCTCTTCCAGGTTAATTCCTCTCAAACCCTCCCCAGGCACTCAAAGCACCGCACGGAGGAGCGACGTCTCCACCGGATCCGGCCGCTCCACGCTCCCTTAGCGCAGGGAAATCCGGCGCGGCGCCCGCTCGCTCGGCAGGAGGTGCTTCTACAACACCTGCAGGTCTTCCATCCGAGAGATCTCCCCCCACCAAGCTGAAGGGCGCCGGTGGAGGGGTGCCTTCAGTCCCCACCTAGAGCGAGGCAACGTAATCCCACGCTTCGGGATTCTCTGCGTCGCAGGCAATTGATTTTGGGGTTTTCCTTAGTTAAAGCTCTTTGCGCATGGGTATTTTTACTGCATTTCGCCACCGTAAAGCGTCTCGCAGTGACATTGCGGCCAGTGGGTGCAACTGGGAAACCCCTGTAACAACCACGCTTCCCGGGACGGAGCATTTTATTTCCATCCTCTCCCCCCTGCTTGTCTGAGCCTCTGCCCCCTGACTCGGTTTGGGAATAACGCGGGAGTCCGGGGATCTGCCCTCACCGGCTCCTGCACCTCCAACTAGAACCACAGCTTTTAATCACAGTAAAGTAGTTTTCAAGAGTTACTTACACCTCTGGAGCCCTCTTTCTCGTCTTTTTCTCCTGATTCTCCTTCCGTTCCCTCCTCTGAAAGAAACAACACAGTCAGCATAAAGAGAAGTAACCCAGACCATCACCAACAGATTTGCCACCGCGTTAAACACGTGGCAAAGCACGATGGCTCTGCCGGAAATAAAGGGAGCGGCAGGTTTATACCACTCCCAAGCGCGCCGCGAAGCCGCTCCGCTCTCACCGTTGTCGGAGTCGGAGTTGTCGGAGCCATCCGTCTTTGCCGCCTTGCTGTCGGGTTCATCGGAGCTGTTCGTTTGCTTCCGCTTCTTCGCGGTGGGATCTTTCTTGATTTTCTTTTTCTGGGGCTGCGAGAGAAGAGAAAGGTTAATCCCAGCGATACGAGCGGGTGCCCTCTGCAGCCAGCAATGTCTTGTTTCACTCATTTTTAGCGAGTTAAGTTTCTGACAGGCAGAGTTGATCAGGGCAGGACTTAATCCACCACACCTCTATCCCGTGCGATAGGCAATTACGCTGTGAAAGACTGCAATATTCTCCTACCTTCAGAAAACAAAGCTTTTAGGATTAAAACATCCCATGTATCAATGCTGCTGTGCAACTGAGCGCAGCCTTCTCTGTCTGCTTAGGAGAAAACAGGCTACAAAGCCAGTAACACACAGAACTATATATTATCCCTTCCCAGAGAGCATTTTGGAGCCCTTCCCTGCAGGACGCGTGGGTCTGTTGGGAAATAAGTCTCTATCCGAGCCGAGCAGGTGGGAGGATATTGCACAAGTACTTACTTTAAAATCCGAGTCCCACATTTTCCAGTTTCTCCTCATTCGTTGTTTCATCATTCCTCCTCCGTAACGCATATTTCCCGAGAAACCTCGCATTCCCTGGAACATGCTGAGTTCTGGGATAATGTTGTGGGAGAAGAGGGAAGGAAGCCTGGAGGAGCCGTGGGGACCGAGACCCCGTGATCCCATCGATTGCGGAGGCTCGTTCCACTGTCCGCCCATGCGCCCAGGATAGGAAGACGCCATGGGTCTGTTATTGCGTCCGTCTCTACCCCAATTCTGACCCCGTTGACCAAAGTTATCCCGTGCTCTGTTCTGGTATTGATCCCGGCGGTTCCCGTAGAAGTTGTCGTAGTGACCTTCGTAGGCGTTATCGTTGTCGTGTTCGGACTCGTTGTAATCGTAGCCGGACCGGTACATGTCACGGTCGTTCATCGAAGACCTCGAGTCGTAGGATTCGTACGAGTCGTACCTGCAAGAGACGCGTCGGCGAGACACCACTGAGAAACGGCAGCAGAGGTTAAGCAGACAAAACCCTTCGAAAGAGATTTTTACGTTTATTTTTTTCAATCGCCAGACGTTTCACTCAACATGGGACATATTTCACTGCGTGGTGGGACAGGACATGGACCAGCAAGAGCTGGTGACAGAGCTTCAAGGTTTCAGTGCCAGTGGTGGAGGAACCAGAGACCTTTAGACACGGGAAAACCCTGATGCCAGGGAGCCCCTCGAACCATCCATTTCTTTCAGAATTACCAAAATTTTATTCTTTTAAAAGAATAAAAAAAACCCCCCACATTGAGCAAAGGTTCCTTCACCAGCTGAGGCTGGTGTCAGGGGTCATTCCCCGCTCCCAAACATCTGCTTCAAAACGAGCTTTAGGAGCAGCCGAAGCAAACCACGAGCTGCTCGTCCTCACAGCAAGTTCCACCTTATCCAGAAACACTTCCAGGAGCAGCGAGATTTACTCCTCAGCTACTCAAGGAGCACCTTGGCCCAACCAAAGACCTATTCCAGACCCATCCTTCCTCACTCCCCATATGCAATCCAGCCATTAACAAACTGTTTTCCCAACTGCAAAGCCAACATATGCCCCAAATCGATTTTTTTTTCCCCTCTTAGAAATGAGGCTGCGGAGGATTTTTATATTCTGCAATACTAAAACTGCGGCACACGCTTCGTACTGGAATTTAAGGCTTCGCGTGCTTGCCGGCAGTGCTTTGACTGACAAGGCAGGCGAGGAGGAAACCTGCTGCTCAAGAAAAGATCATGACGCTGAACTTAACGAGCCGAAAGAGATGTTATCGTGGCTCCAAGGTAAGAAGAAAGTCACCCCGCTGATACAAGGAGAGACAGTGGAGCTACAAAATCAGGTTGGGCACCGATGGAGGAGCTGCCAGTGTCCGGTTACGCTCAGCTGGAGCAGCTGGAGGGTGAGCGGCTCCTCCTCTGCTCCGTAGTAGCACGGAGCCAACGTTCTCCAAGTGATTTATCTTCCTCTTACCACGTTTCTCATTATTTCCTGCACAGAGCAGGAAATTTTTAGCTTTTTGATAAAGCCTACCCCATTCCCAACGGGTACGGCGGCGCCGAACCGGTGGAAACACGCCGCAGGCAGGAGCGTGTCTGTGAGCAGCCGGCTGCCGGCACACGAGATCAAAGTGGAGAAGCCCAAAACGATGTTTGAAGGGACAAGAATCCAGGGAACTATTCGGCAAACTCTTTCCAGCGTGGCTAAACCGAGCAAGCGACCGAAACAAATCCATTGGATATAGTAGTACGGACGTGTCATTTCGTAGGAGAGTTACGGTTTTGGAGGCGTAGGAGTGGAGTAGAAAACAGTCACATCACATTTATTAATATTCACTCCTGGATTTTACCTTGTCCAACGTACTTTTACTTATTTAAGGCATTAAAAACCTGGAGCAAGTAGTCGCCCTGCAGAAATACCAAATCCTGGCTCAAACCCCACAGTGCACGTTAATAAATAAGAAATCTTTGGGGAAAGAATCCCGTTTATTAGTACTGAAACATTAACACAGATCAGCAAGGAGCTGACTACGTCGTGGAGCTGAGCATCTACTGCGACACTGGCTACAAAAACCTCACTCCAGCAGCAGAAGTCAATCTAGTAATCAAAATTAGTCATTTAAACGCAGATTAAGTATGAAATAGCGCCTTGTTTTCCTTAACACTGCTCTACAAGTAAATAAGCTTGTGAGAACGAGGAATAAAAAGGATTCCTTATAATAATTATTTTACTGAAGAATCCTAAATTTTAGCCACTGCTGGAAATGCTGCGCTTTAAGTCCCAAATCTGGATTTTTTTTTTCTGCAAGACACGGATGAAAACTTAGTGTAAAATCCTATTTTACAGTTACAGCAGGTGAGAGGAGGACGGCTGAGCCAGCTCTGGACACTCACTTGAGTCACGACGCCGGAAAAGGCAAGAACGAGACCAGCAAGGAACAAACCGAGCAGCAACAACTCTTAACGAGCAGCAGATCGTTACCGCGTCTCCTCGCCTCACGCCCTGCGCTCACCTGTCTCCGCCAGATCCGTAGTGTCCTCCTTGCATCGTGTCCGTGTCCATGTGCGACACCATGTCCAAGCGCTGGTTCATTTTCGCGATGACGGCGTCGGCGTTGCCGCCGCCCGAACCGTCGGGGTTCATGTCAACGTCCGAATTGGCCATTTCCCAGGAGTTCGACGTGGCCATGCCGTATCCGTAATTACCCGAGTTATCCTGGCCGTATCCATAGCCATAACTGTATCCCTCGTAACCTGGAACGACAAAAATAAGAGAGCTGGGTTTATTTCTAGTCACCCGGCTTCGCTAATATTTTCATTTGAATTAAGATGCCCCAAGCAGTCGCCACAGGGAGTTAAAATAAAAAAAAGCTCAAATTTCTATTTAAGTCACCTATAAACTTTGAACCGTTGAGCTCACAAAGGTTTAAGGGAACAATTTGCTCGTGTAAGTCCCATAAAACACAGCCACAGCCTATAGCTTCCTCCATCTAACCTGCTCCGGAGAGGAATAAACACGGCCAAGGCAAAGCCTCCATAAAAACCTGTTTTGGGTTAACGCAGAGATACCAAAGAACCATTTTAAGCTGGTTTTTAGTTTGATACGAAAGCTGTCGGTAACCAGACGGATGCAGCTAGGACATACCTTCCCCGGGGCCTATATAAGCTGCTTTATAAGCCCTTCAATCCAAAGGGATGACGCTATAGCCCGTACCTGTCCTCTTCAGAGACGGTACAGCCGAGCACTGAAAGCAAAACCACTTTCAGCCTCGCGTTTCCCACACATTTTAGATCAGAAAGCGACAGAGAGGCTTCTCCTCTCGCTAAGGAAACCAAAACTGTTATAAACAGAAAAATAACCACCGTAGGAATAACACACAAAGCCAATTAAAAGCCTGCTGAGGATTAAAATTTAGTTTTTTCTTCTCCCTGACCTTTTATTTCGCTGCTGGCACACGCGGAGAGGGAGTTTGTATTTCCACTGTCTCCCCAAGCCTCGATTTACATCATTGCCTGCGGGTTTTCCAAGTAGCAGAAGGGGGTTTTTTTGGGGGGAAAACAATCCCAAACCCCAAATATTTTGCCTAGAACAGTTTTCCTGTGCAACCAGTTACAGCAAAGTTTTCTGTTGGCTTCAACGTGACTTTTTAAAATCAAAGAAGAAAATCGTCACACAGGCGGGACAGTAAGAGGCTACACAGGGTCTGTGCTGCGGCGGGGACGGCGGTTGTTCGTCACCGACCTCGGCACATCTCCCTCAGGCTCGGGAAACGGATCTGAAGTGGAAGGTAATAAAACATTACTCCAGTTTTTATTGTACTTGCCTCTGTTCGTCCCAGAGTTCCAGTCTCCATAACCTAGAAAAGAGCAAAAAGCAATTAGAGACGAGTTTATCGCTATCGTGGCACTCGTAGCCGAAGAGATTCTCGTTACCCAGCGTCAAAACGGAGCGACGCCCCGAATAATCCACGAGTCTTGCACCAAGTATCGAAGCAATCAGACCTTAACGTCGCCCCAGCAATGACACCTTCCCGTGTGTCCTTTGCTCATCTTATGCAAAAAAACAGGTTTTAATTTCAAGCTGAGCTCCCGGTAACGATTTCCACGACCGAGTATTTTGGGAGCAGAGGCGAAGCGTTCGGGAAAGCGAGAGGGATCTCGCACGGAATAAACCCCGCTCCGATTAACACCGAAGGAGGGGGGACCGGGACACGTCGGGGAAGTTTTAATCCCATTGTCCGTCAACCTGCAGCCTCCCGGGACTGACATTCAGACGCCCTTTGAGGCGAAACGTATCTTGACGGCATCGCTGTACTTTGCCCTTGCAGGAAACCAGCTGAAGATAGAGATACCGGGATGGCAGGACGCGGTCCAGAGGAGCCACGGCCAAGACACCGACGTCCCGCGCTCCCCGGTCGAGAAACCGTTACCCCGACGTTAATTTTCAAAGTAATTACAGCCTCATTAGCCAGGGTACGTATGCGCACCGCTTGCCTTCGTATCAATCCACACACACACTATGGGAAAGCGACGTTACCTTGCAGGTTCTTGTTGCGATTTCCCCCTTAATTAGAAACTCCTCTTCGCAGAAGAAAGGTAATTTATTAATTTTCTCCCCCCCCACCCCCCAGTTACAGCCTGAGCCACGTCCAGCCACAACAGCCGACACCGAATAGAGCGGCAAATCGCTTCCTACACCCACCGTACTCCACAGGTGAGCTGAGCTGCCGCTCCAGGAGCCGGCAAAGGAATAAAAGACGTCAAGATTGAAAGAAGGAAAGGCAAAATCGCCACTAAATTAGGCGAGAAGGAGGATTACGGCCGTAACCCGAGCGAGGATGAGGAATTCCTGTCAGCCGCCACCGCCAGACAGAAATCAGATGGAACCTAATTAAGCTTGATCACGGTTATGCTTAAAATAAATCAATTTTCTGTCAGAAATACAGTCTGGCTCGCTCCTTTCTCCCCCGCCACCCGCATCGGTGCTGGAAGCTCCCCGGGGAGCAGC
>NW_008794708.1:143725-144337 GCF_000699145.1 Aptenodytes forsteri
CCTCGAGCCCCCTTCTCCCCGGGGCCCGGCCTCCCCCTGACCCCAGTTGTCCCTATGTCCCAGGACACGGCCACATCCCGACCCCGCCGTCCCCTCTTCCCTGGGGACAATCCTGACCCCGCCGTCCCCTCTTCCCAACACAGGGCCACATCCCGACCCTGCTGTCCCCATATCCCCAGACACGGCTCATCCCGACCCCGGTGTCCCCTTTTCCCCTGGGGACAAGGCCAGCGCCTGACCCCGCTGTCCCCATGTCACAGGACATGGCCACATCCCCACCCCACCGTCCCCTTGTCCCCGGGGACACGGCCTCGCCCTGACCCCACTGTCCCCATGTCCCCGGACACGGCTCATCCTGACCCCCGTGTCCCCTTGTCCCCGGGGACACCTGACCCCAGTGTCCCCATGCCCCAGGACACGGCCACATCCTGACCCCGCTGTCCCCTTGTCCCAAGGGACAATCCTGACCCCGCCGTCCCCTTGTCCCCAGGGACAATCCTGACCCCGCCGTCCCCTCTTCCCCCGCGTCCCCCGGGGACACCTGACCCCTGACCCCCCCATGTCCCAGGACACGGCACACGGCCAACCCCGCCGTCCCCTTGTCCCTTGTCC
>NW_008794708.1:146332-146946 GCF_000699145.1 Aptenodytes forsteri
GTTACTGAGCCTCGGCGAGGGTGGGGGGTTCGGGTGGGGGGGGATCTTCGCCCCGTAAAGGATCCGCTTTGGAGAAATTCATTTCCAGGATGTGTCGCTGGAGATGCCGTACCCATTCCTCCTGGATGGAGAGGGGACCTTGGAATTCCACCTCGCAGAACCTACGGAGGACACGGCACCAGCTCGGGAATCACGGTTTTGGGGGAAGGGGTGGAGACAGCCCCCAAAAAGAGGGATCCACGCCGCGGAGCAGGGAAAGGCAGCGCTTCCAGCCAGGAAAGAGGATCCCTAGGGATACGGAATGAAACCCCCCTTTCCCGAGAGGACCTACCTGCATTTGAGGGTGTAGATGTTCCCCACGAACTTCACCAAGGAGGTTTGCGGCGGGCGAGGGACCAGGGAAGGCACCGGCCTCACCCGCGGCGGCGGCTGCCGTGTCTCCTCCATTTTCTGTTGGAATTCGGCCCCTTCCTCTTCCCGGCGGAGCGGGGCGTCCAGGGGCCTCGCTTGCCTCCGCTCGAACTCTGGGATAGGAGAAATGGGGGGCGGGGAGGGGTTAGCTCGGGGCGGCGGCAGGGCACCGCCGGCGCAGCGCGAACACGCCACCGCAGGCG
>NW_008794708.1:146990-147567 GCF_000699145.1 Aptenodytes forsteri
GCTAAAGACCCCCCCCTTCCGGCGCTGCCGGGAACGGGCAGAGGGGACAGGAGAGGGTTTTTCCCCGGTGCTCTGCCGGTGCTGGAGACCCCCTCTGCCCCGCTCCCGGCTGGCTTCTCCCCAACTCACTGTTGATGTTCGAGCGTTGATGTTCCTCCACCTTCACCAACGAGAGGGGGGAAGTGATCATGGGTCGCTCACCGCTGCTTCCCCCATCCAGGATTTTTCCGGCATCGCCGTGAGCCAAATCTCCCGTCAACCCTTTGCTCAGAAGGGTCACGCCGCCGGCTTGAAGGCTGAGCGGCATCCGTCGAGCGCCGCCGTCGTGATCCCGGGCGTGGGAAGAGTTACGGAATTTCTTGGTGAAGGGTCGCCCGCCTTGGATGTAGCTACGGTAAGCGCCGGCTTTTTGGGGTCGATGTCGGATCCATTCGCTGAGGGTCTCGATAGGCGAACCGTTAACGCACCATTCGGTGACGCCGAATTGCCGGAGATGCGCCCGCGCGTGGCTGGCCAAGGCTTTGCGGTTCTCGAAGTAGAGGCCGCACAGCTCGCAGCAGGCTTCGCTAGCTGGGGG
>NW_008794708.1:147943-148589 GCF_000699145.1 Aptenodytes forsteri
CCCGCGCCCCCCCCCATCCCGCATCCCCCCCACTTACACGTGTGCGCAGGTTTGTCGTGCACGGACTTGGTTTTGAAGGGCAGCTCGGTCTGGATGTACGCCTTGTGCTTGACTTCGGCGTGAGGCCCCAACCGATCGTCCTGTAAGGGCCGTTTGGCAGACAACGGCGTCAGGAAACCGCCCTGGGGTTTGCTGGTGAGAGGCGACAACGAGATCTCCCGGTTCAAGGTGGAACTGCCGGGGTTGGGTTTCCCCGTCCGCCCGCCCAGGGGAGGCAGGGCCATGCCCTGCAGGATTTTTCCGGGGGACTTGGGATCCGTCCCTTCCTCCCCGATAGATTTAGGGGGTTCGATGCTGGAGGCGTGCGGTTCCTTCTTGATAACGCAGGGTTTGGATTTCTTCTTGAGGATCTCCCGTAGCGTGTCGATGGGCGAACCGTTGACCGACCACTCGGTCACCCCCATTTGTCGGAGGTGAGATCGAGCGTGGCTCGACAAACCTTTGCGGTTTTCGAAATACTCGCCGCAAAACTCGCAGCGGATGTCTCGCACCGGGTCGGCTCGGGAGGCTGCGGGGAGAGACGTGGGGTCAGGGGGGAGAGGGACCGGGCTTAACCCCCCCCCCCGCCCCCCCCTCACCCACCACA
>NW_008794708.1:148606-151860 GCF_000699145.1 Aptenodytes forsteri
CCCGGGCTTAACCCCCCCCCCCCCGCCCTCCGCTCCTCCCCGGCCGCAGCGAGGGGTCCCCCGACACCACGGCCCACGGAAGATGATGTGGGCTCCCCCCCCGGGGAGAGCCCTCGGCCCCTCCCAGAGCAAGAGGGACCCCCGTGTCCCTGTCCCCGAGGGAGCGCGGTCCCACTCGGCCCCGCAGACAGAGCGGGGAAGGCGACGGCCGTGCACTTACAGAGGTTCAAGGGAGACATCTCCTCCCGCGGGGACCAGGCTCGGTCGGACGGGTGAGGTTCTCCATGGAGTCCTCCCGACACGGGGAGAGCCCTCGGCCCCTCCCAGAGCAAGAGGGACCCCCGTGTCCCTGTCCCCGAGGGAGCGCGGTCCCACTCGGCCCCGCAGACAGAGCGGGGAAGGCGACGGCCGTGCACTTACAGAGGTTCAAGGGAGACATCTCCTCCCGCGGGGACCAGGCTCGGTCGGACGGGTGAGGTTCTCCATGGAGTCCTCCCGACATCATCTCCCGTTTGATTTCCACCCTCAGTTGATCTTGTTTGAGTTTCTTCTGCAAGGAGGGAGGAGAAAGGCCTGGAAACATCTTCCGGGCGGTGGGAGGTGGGGACGAGGTAGGAGATTGCCCCATGGGGCTGCCGGGTTGCTGGACCTTCTTGGTGAGGGTGTGGATGTGAATCTCTCCAGGACCGCGCGGCTCCAAGGATCCCATGCTGCCCAAGAGGGTCTTGGCCATGGCTTTTTGCCCGGGACCGGCGGGATTAGAGGCGCTGCTCCGCGGTTGGGTTCTCCGTTTGAGGATCTCCCGTAGCGTGTCGATGGGCGAGCCGTTGACGTACCACTCGGTCACCCCCATTTGTCGGAGGTGGGATCGAGCGTGGCTCGACAGCCCTTTGCGGTTCTCGAAGTATTCGCCGCAGAACTCGCAGCGGATGTCTCGCACCGGCTCCGACCCCGAGGCTGCGGGGAGAGAGAGAGAAAGAGAGAGAGAAGAAAGACCGGCGTTGCTCAACGGACGGACAGGACAGACAGACGCAACCCACGGCGGCAAAGCCAATCCCAGCCCGAAATCGGAAGCAGGCTCGAATGCATCTGGGTACCCCAGGAAAACGCAACGGACGGGGGCTGCGGTGAGCCGGAGGGCTTCCCGGTGGGGCCGACGGCAGAGCCGTGGTCCGGAGCACTGGGATAACGCGGACGCTCGTGTCCCTTCCCGGCTCGTGGCCCCGGGAAGCGGCGAGTCTCGCTGGCGCCGGCAGCGTCCAAGCCCAGCCGCCGCGGGGAGGAGGAAGGGCTCTGGATGAAGACACGCTCCCGGCCGCCGCGGTGCCGGTGGCACCGGGACAAACACCGCGTGCCTAAACCGAGCACATCCCCGCTAATCCCAGTGCTGGATGCTCGGCCCTCGAGCGGGGACGTTTCCCGCCTCCAGGAAGCGCCGATTCCCGGCACGTCGATGAAGAGGAGGAGGAAGACGAAGCGGGAAGAGGTTTTACCGCCAAAACCAAGCCGCAACCTGAGCCACGCGATACCCCGGAGGAGAAACGCAACTTCACCGGTCCTCGTCCACCCTCCGGCTGCGGAGGGTAAGGGAGAAACCATTGGCACTCAGTCGGGATGGGGAAATCGAGGCAGATCCCTGCCTGGAACTGGGGCAAAACCGCACCAGCGGTTTGAACCCGCGCGTCTCGGGGAGACTCGAGCAGGGCGATTTCGGGAGGGGAGATCAGCGCAGGCAGGACTTGTCCAGCCGCTCCCCGGCACCGTGCAGCCATCCCCACCGGTGGAAAGAGTTCACCGGGGAGGCCGGGGCTGTAATTTCTAACCCGAGTCGGGATTTTAGGCGTCGCTGAAGCGATGCCGGGAAGGGACCTACGGAGAGGGAGCGGCGGCATTGCGGCAGACGAAACCCTGCTCACCGCGCAGACCGGCCCCGGCCGGCAACCGGCACCGGCACGGCCGCGGCTTTGGTTTCTTGGCCGGCGAAGGGGAACGAGGGAGAAGATCGGTTGATTCCTCGTGCCGCGGCTTGGGCTCTGACAGCCGCTGCAGCCTGCCGGGGACTTAGCTTACGCCAAGCTGAACGGCCGGCCAAGAGGTCGTCTGCTCCTACGGCTCCGTTAGCAGGCAGCCCTAACGAAGAAGAATTACGGCGCCGGCTACGAGAGGCATAAAGCGCTTTTCTGTTGCTGCTCCAAGTCTTTAAAGGGCTGCGAGGACGAGCCGGGGTCAAACTCTGCATCTTCTGTCACCGGCGGAGGAGCAGCACCCGGAGAGCGTCTCTGCTCCCACAAACCCACGGGCGCATCCTCCAGCTACCGAGTCCGTCCCGCCACCGGCCAGCGTCCGGCTCTGCCATCCCGGAGCTTTTCAGCTTGGGAAAAGCAAGACGGTAACCGGGACGGAGCGATTTGATAGCCCTACGGCTCCAAGAAACCTCGCGGGGTTAGGTAATCCCCAGCCACAGGGATTTTGAGGGATATCGAGGGATATCGGGTCTCGGAGCCGCTCCTGCAACAAGGGAAGGAGCCGCTACAGCAAACGTTAGGACGCCGTCTTCTGCTTTATCGCAGGAAACGACCCCAAGCGTGCCGCAGTTCCCACCGGGGAAGATGAGGTGCCTGTTGGTGCTGCCAGAGGTGGGACGGGCTGGCTGGGCAAGCCCGCTAACGAGGAGGAAGAACTAACGAGCCAGAGAAGCCAAACAGCCCTTTGAGCTGTTGGGGAAGACGTTCCCAGCAAGACGCGGGGCTCTGGGAGAAGGCGGCAAGAGCCGGCTGCTGCCGGGAAAACCATTTTGGTCCCGAGGTGTCGGAATAAGTCACCGACGGAGCTTGGGGACGAAGAGGGACGGGTCAGCGCCAGGGCTGCGGTGCCAAGAGCCGCGGCAGCGCCTCCCCGAGCGCATCCGACGCTGGAAGTGGCAGCGGGGAACGGGCTGTCACCGGCCAAACCCACCGCGCTCCGTTGGGATTGGGGAGCCGGCCGTGTGTGGGATCGAGCCGCGGCACAGGAGGGTGCTCCACGTCAGCCGAACCGTGGCCCGGAGGAGCCGAGGGATGGCGAGAGAAGTGGGGAAGAGAGATGTAGAGAGCTCGGAGGGCAGGGAGCCAGCGGTTTTCCTGAAATCCCGACGGGAATGCCCGTTCGCCCCGTCAGGGAAGACTGTCCCCTCCGATAATCGCGAGGGAGCGGCGCGTGTCTCCCCCGGCACGGCGGTTACCAAATGCCGGCTCCTCCACCGAGCTTCTGCGCCC
>NW_008794708.1:152947-153718 GCF_000699145.1 Aptenodytes forsteri
AGCGGGACGGGAGAAGCCGCGGATTTCCCCCCGCCCTCAGCCGAATGGGAAACACCAGGGGGGGGGAAAAAAAAAGAAACTCACTTAAATTGAGAGGTCCTTCCTCATCCGCCTGCGGCCACTGTGCTTTCGGGGAGCTCTGCAGAGGGCTCAGCGAGAGCTTGGAGCTCTTCTCCTCGGGGTTTTTCGGAGACGGGGACCCCGAAAGAGCCGACGGCACCTTCTTAAGGATGGGGGATCCCGGTTGCGAGAGGTTTTTTGAGAAGCCAGGAGGGGATTTGATGGCTTTATTAACGGGACCGTCCGGCGGGCGATCGCCGGCCTTGCCGAGCGCCAGGAGCGTGGGTCGAGGGGAACCGGCGGCGGCATCTTTGGGGGAACCGGATTTTTTGCCGAGGGTGGGAGACATGGGGCTGCCGTCGGGTTTGCCTTTTTGTTTCATCAGTTCGTAAAGCAAATCAATGGGAGCCCCGCTGCTCTCCGATTCGGCTACGCCGAGTTGCCGTAGGTGAGAACGGGCATGGCTGGATAAGCCTTTGCGGGTTTCGAAGCAGGCGCCGCACACTTCGCACGTCGTAAGGTTCTGGGCTAAAAAGAGAAAGGGAGGGTGGGGGGGAAAAAGAAAGAGAGAAAAAAGAAAATCAGGGCACGGTCGTGGCAAGAGGCACAAGGAGCAGCGTCCAGCCAGGTTGTTTCTCCCCCCACCCCCCCGAGGGATTTTTTTTGACCACCCCCAACCCTAATTTTGAACGTTACGACGCTCACCGGCAC
>NW_008794708.1:156204-157407 GCF_000699145.1 Aptenodytes forsteri
GAGAGCGACCGCCGGCCTTGCCGAGCGCCAGGAGCGTGGGTCGAGGGGAACCGGCGGCGGCATCTTTGGGGGAACCGGATTTTTTGCCGAGGGTGGGAGACATGGGGCTGCCGTCGGGTTTGCCTTTTTGTTTCATCAGTTCGTAAAGCAAATCGATGGGAGCCCCGCTGCTCTCCGATTCGGCTACGCCGAGTTGCCGTAGGTGAGAACGGGCATGGCTGGATAAGCCTTTGCGGGTTTCGAAGCAGGCGCCGCACACTTCGCACGTCGTAAGGTTCTGGGCTAAAAAGAGAAAGGGAGGGTGGGGGGGAAAAAGAAAGAGAGAAAAAAGAAAATCAGGGCACGGTCGTGGCAAGAGGCACAAGGAGCAGCGTCCAGCCAGGTTGTTTCTCCCCCCACCCCCCCGAGGGATTTTTTTTGACCACCCCCAACCCTAATTTTGAACGTTAAGATGCTCCACGCGTCCCTGCGCGGGCAGGAGTAAAGCGGGGAAGAGCGAGCAGAGGTGTTGGAGGAGAAGGATCGCTGCCCTGGGGTGGGAGGAGGCCGGTTTTCCCGCTCGAGGATGTCTTCCAGAGTGTTTTCGAAAGCCTTGCCCACGGTTCGGTGAGCCGCAGGCAGGCTCCGAAGGCCAGCCAGCAAAGGAGGGGGATCTCAAAGCGATTATTTTAGGGGAACATCGTTAATTAGGAGAGGAAGGAGCGATTGAGGTGGTTTAAGGAGGACAGGGAGTGCACGCCGGTCCCAGCGAGCTTTGGAAAGCTGCCGGCGCCAGGGAAAGGAAAGCGACGTAAACAAGCGATACCGGAGTACAACACGACCACGCTCTTAATTAGAGGATTAATTAAGAAAAAGGACGTGAAAATCCTCCCGGATCAGGTTAAACAAACGCCTGCCAGGCTCCCCGCTCTCTCCTCGCAGCAAAAACCCTGCACTCAGCTGTCGGAGACGACGAGAAGCCCGGCAAAATACTCACTTTTGGAGTCCTGAGGCTCTGGTTTGCTCCCGGGCGGCTCAGGAGAGAGTTTGGTCCCTATCCTGGCGGGGGGTTGATCCAGCTGCCCGGCGGGAGCGCTTTTTTTCGGGAGAGGGGGTGAACCCACCTCCATGGCCACCAGTTCTTCCTCTTCCGGAGCCAGGACTGCCAAGAGAAGGAGACCATCAGCCCCCGAGGGCGAGTAACGCGGCCGAGGGAGGGCGGGG
>NW_008794708.1:159564-172818 GCF_000699145.1 Aptenodytes forsteri
CCCCCTCACCTAAGGGGGCTCTCCCCCTCCCAACGCCGCTCGTCCGGGGCTGGCCCCAGCCCAGGCCCGTTCCCCAGAGGACGGGACCACCCAGGTCAAGCACCACCCCGACACCTACGGAGATGGAAAAGGCCACCCAAGGGTTTCTCCGTCCCTGTTCCCCCCCCCAGCCTCTGGCCACAGCCCGGGTTGCCACAGGGAGGGGGTTTCTATTCAAACCACTCCAATAAAAAGCAAAAGAGACGCAATTCGCCGTCCAGAGGAGGGATATGGGGACATCAGCCATCTCCTACGGCACTGCCACCCCTCCCCAAAGCAGGGGTTACAAATAACGGCCTGAGCACGGCTTCAGACCCAAAGGGACAGCGGCAGCAAAGCCTCCCCGAAAGCCCCGCTCCTAAACAGACCGACAAGCGCTACCGGAACCAGCTGAGAATTCCGAGTTTTTGGCAAGAGCTATTCCAAAACTACAGCAGGTGTTGGGAGAGAGCGAGCCCTGCGAAGGGAGACGCAGCCACGCGCTGCCCGAGGCGAAGAGCAGCAACGACGAGTCCTATCGGAAAAGGGAAACGCTGCCGGAGCGCGGCGTGAGGAGGAGGAGGAGGAGGAGGAGGAGAAGGGAAAGTGGTGGAAACAGGCGTAGGAAACCAAAATCCACCCGGACTTGGAAACAAAATCCACCTGGATCGCAAAGCAACCGTAACAAGCGCAGGGCGTTAACCTCAGCGGTGAGCGGAGGTGACCGATCCCTGCCGGAACCGTCCCCATCCACTCCCGGCACAATAGGATGAGGAAGCTGGCTCTAACCGAAGGAACTTACGGGCAAATAAAAGTTACTTATGGAGCCCAAAATAGAAATAGAGAAAGACGGAGCGTGTAATCGTTACCTTGGACGGGTTCTGCTCAGCCCCATCCTCCTCCTCACCTCCCCGGCGAAGGACAAGCAGAGTCCCAACGCGGCCACAAGCGTTTCCTTACAGTTTCTGAGCTTACGACTTGAAAACACGCGTTCAAAGCCAGCCGATTCGGTCCGTAATTACACCAGGAAAACCCACGTGCGATGGCAAACCTGCCTGCCGTTCCCAGAGCGCATAAACGAAACCGAACCCAGAAGAGGCAGTGGGGGAAGAGGAGAGAGCCCGCGAGAGCCACAGCTAAAACAGAACCAGAGCCACACCGGACACTTGGGTTTTCAGCATGGGGAAGCTTTGGACGTTCAAATTCCTACTTACTTTTGCATCTCAGGCAGCTTAAAAAGGGGCGGGTAGATGGTTAATCCAGCTTCTGCCAGATTAACCAGCTTCTGCGAGGCTAAAGAAGCCACGATGGGCCAAATCCTGACATTTTTAGGGAGTTTCAAAGCCTGCAGCGGTAACCAGAGGTCCCCAGGGGCTCTGGTCTCCGTGCAGTCACAGCACGGAGGGTCTCATCCTGGCAGCTTTCGGCTGCTGAGGTGACACGTGCTCACATCTGCGGGGCAGCACAGAGATTCACGAGTCCTCAAACACCCGTGAAGCATCCTCACGCTAATTCTCAACAAACCACGCTTCGAAGACGGGAGCGAAAAGCCCCTCGTAGCGGCCGACAACCCCATCGCACCTGGAAAAAGGCTCCCGTCGGACAACCTGCTGCTTTAACCCGGCTTGACGGGATGATCCGTGGAGCAGCCGGTGCCGCTTTCGAGCTGCAGAGCTCAGCTGGGGTCTGAGAAAACGATCCCCCAAATTTGAACCAAATCTTCCCGAAGAAGATCCAGCGAAGGCAACAAGGGGCACGGGAAACGCCGGGAGGGGCAGGACTGCCCGATCGCTGGCTTGCTAACGGGCTCCGTCTGGGGTGAGGATGAAAGCATCTGTCTCTGCTGGCCAGCCTACAGCGTCCAGAGCTCTCTGCGAGCCGATTCCTTGCCAAGGGGGTTTCGCCAGCTCTCTGTCGCGCTTCTGAGCTATCGAATCATTTCAAACACGGCGCTTCCCCTCGCTGGCTCTGCCGAGGAGGACAGCCTGCTAACGAACTGCGCCTAAAGTTCCTCACTTCTTTCTCTACCGGGGTGGTAAGACATAAAACCTCTCCTTGGCTTAAAGGAGCTGGAGAAAAACCACTATCAGGACTGGGAGGTCATGAGGAATCGCTGTGGCAGGCGCAGGAGCTCACCGAAATTTAACGGGGAGAGGAGAAATTACGAGATGCTGTTCCTTTCTCCGCGGATATCCTGCTGGCATGCGGAGGCTGGTTTGGGACCCGACGTGGTCGCAGGATCCATGGGTCTCCCCGGGTCATCCCGACTCGGAGCTCCCCCCCCTGCAACACCCCCTTCTCCAGCAGTTACAAACCAGGGCCTCCCAAAAACATTAGGAAAGGGACGATTTCTATCCTTGATTGCCAAGGCCGAAATAGGTTATTGCGACCATCTGCCTTCGAGTGCTGCCCCCCGGGGATCCTCACTCCACGATTCCCGCGCTGGAAGACCTGGCTGAGAGATTTCACGCCGTCTCCTGTGGCCATAGATCAGCAGCGGTGAAAACGGAGCTCAAATTCAGGCTAAAAACCGACGTCCGGCCTCCCTGCGGCGCTGCCTACCATCAGAAATCTTCAGAGACCGGGAGAAAAGACAATATCAAGGGCAACGGCCCGTGTTATCCCCGTGCAGGGGAAGGAGGGAAGGGAAGGAGGCGGCCAACGTGAGCTTTTCAATAACCTGAAACTCGAGAAAGGAATCAAAAGACGGCGGAAAGTAGGTCAGGCTGCGGGTGAGCGCAGAACGAGCACGCAGGGAGGGGAAGGAAAAAAAAAAATAAATCAATCAGAAAAGCCGACACAAAAGGAGAGCGTGACCCGAGAACCGTAACACGAGGAGGGTCCTCGGGGCACGTTAACCCGGGAGAGAGGTGGTGGCACCTCTAACCCTCTCCAAACTCAACGGGACACGGCCCTGAGCAACCTGACCTGGCTTTGAAGCTGGCCTTGCTGGCAGCCGGGGTCAGGTACGGACCTCCAGAAGGTTTTTTTTCTAACCTCCATTCATCTGCGATGAACGCAGCCCGCCACGGGACGCGCGGGCGTGCTCCTCGGCGGAAGGGAGGACGAAAGGCCGCGTCCACAAAGCGTCTCGGTTCCTTCGTGGAGGGCAACCACAATTAACCAGAGGAAGCAAAGGTCAGGATGGAAATCGGAGCCGCTGCTGAGCTGCGCCGAGGTCTTCGCTCTCAAGTCAAAGCGTCGAGGAAGAAATGAGGCTTAAAAAAAAAAAAAACAACCCATAAAATCTACAATGAACGTCCTCTTCCAGCCCTAGTTGAGCTGGTGGAAGAGCCTTGCCCTCCTGATCTCCTCCAGCCTCTTGCCGAGGCTCGGGCTGTGGTTGTCCCCATCCCAGGCACCACAAAGTCACGGGCTCCTCCTGGCTCGCACACCCTGGATAAAAAGAGGCGGGGGGGAGGAATCGAAGCGGCTGTGGGGTCTCTGCCCGCTTGGCTCTCCGAGCGGACCACACCAGGGTTCCCCCTTGCACACCCCTAAAATCAATTTTGGAGCCCTTGACACTCGTCGTCCACTGGAAGGAGCTCTCTGTTCTCCACGTGTCCTGGAGCGCAGCCCCGCAGAGAGGGATCTGGGGCTTTTGGTTGACGGGAAGCTCGGCGGGAGTCAACCGCGTGCCCTCGTGGCCAAAAGGGCCACCCGTATCCTGGCACGGTATAGCGAACCGGTCGAAAGCCGCCGTTGTCCCATGCCTTGGTGTGGCCTCACCTTGAGTCCCGTGGGTGCTTTGGGGCTCCACAATCTAAGAAGGACGTAAGAAAATATTAGAACGTGTCCAAAGGAGGGCAGCAGAGGTGGCGAAAGGAGTAGAGGGCTTGTGAGGAGCGGCTGAGGATACCAGGGTTGGTCAGCCTGGACGAGAGGAGACTGAGGGGTGACCTCGTTGCTGTCTGCAACTTCTTTGTGATGGGGAACGGCGAGGGAGGTGCTGATCTCTTCTCTCAGGCGTCTGGTGATAGGGAAGGGCTTAAAGTTGCGTCGGGGGAAGTTCAGATTGGCCGTTAGGAAAGAGTTCTTCATGGAGAGGGTGGTCAAGCACTGGAACGAGCTCCCCAGGGATGAGGTCATGGCCCCAAGCCTGTCGGTGTTCAAGAAGTGTTTGGAGAACGCTCTTAGAGGTAGGCTTTAACTTTTAGGTTGCCCTGCGTGGAGTCAGGAGTTGGGCTTGATGATCCTCGTGGGTCTCTTCCAACCCAGGAGATTCTAAGAATGTTCCTTTCGTTCTGAAAACTGTGCTCTAGAGAGGGAGGAGACACTTCAGCTAAGGCAGGACCTCGGGCGTGGTAGGGGCAAGCCCCACTTCTGAGTCCTCATCTGGGGGCTCAACGCGAGCAAGCGGCAGATGGAGGAGTTGGAGAATCATTCCTGAAGCTCATGCCGTTCAACCGACCCTCTCCTCCTCCTCCTCAAAACCTGTGCTACATCAGATGTGCTCCAGAAGGAAGGACAGACCCTGTCGTCTCCGGCTCCGCGTGGGGTGAAAGGCCAACCGGCAAACAAACATTTGCTCCTCTTCCTAGACGGGGTGAAACGTCACTGTCGCTGCACAGGAGCGGATCGAGAGGAGAAATCCAGGTCTAGCAGAAGACCTCGTGGTTTGGGACGGTAAGAAAGACCATGGGGAGTTAAATCTGGGGGAGGAAAAAAAGGGGGGGAGAAGAAGAATGGAGGATGACGGTGCCAACCCCGCGAAAGCCGTCTGGCGGACAGAGCAAGGCGAGGCGGGCTACGAGGAAGGAGAGCTGCGAGCCGTTTTGAGGAGGATGCAATCGCCTCAACGCTTCCTAACGCCTGCCAAGAAGCGCCACGTGTTCCCCAAGGCGGCTGCCAATAGGTTCGGTGCCAGGAGATACACAAACAGCCTCGCTAACGAGCCAAAGCCGGGCTTTAAGGAGGCGGTTGCAGCAGCGGGGCACACCTTCGCCCGTCGCAACGGGCGGGGAAAGCCCCCGCTGGGCGCAGGGACCTCCCCGGAGAAGCCACCAACTCCACTGGGGACAGCTCAGGAGCCAGTGGTCTCGTGGAAAAGGGCTGGCGGGGGCGGGGGGGAGGGAAGGTTTTCAGACTTTTAAGCTGTTCAAAACCAAACCAGAGTGAATGTTGCAACCCCTGGCTACGTCACAGCCCGTCCCGGGATGGGCAAGAGCTGAGATAACCCTCCTGCTCTCCGCAGCGCTGCAGCCGGGACGCGTCCGACGTTGAGCGCGGCACTTCAGGGAGGGTTCAGACCTAATCGGGGAGGGAATCGCGAACGATCGAGGGCCTAAAATCACGACCAAAAAGGGGAAGTTGAAAGATCTGGGTCTACGGAAGAGCATAAACTGTTGTCTTTGCTTACTGCGGGTAAAATGAACAGCAATGGATTTAGATACTAAAACCACCAAAGACCCCATCTGCTTTCTAAGGGTGAGGGCTGGTGACGGCAGCGTGGGTGCCAAGGGCAGCGGTGGAGTCTCCGTCAGAGCCCGGAGCAGCCAAGTTCAGGTTGGTTTAGGTACCGTGGACTTGCTTGGAAGCGGCGGGAGGGAACAGGTAACCTCCGAGATCCCCCCGGTATCTCAAAACATCCTGTTTTTACCACAAACGCTCCCATCTAAACAACCAGCGCAGCCAAGTTCAAGTTCTCGCCGCAGACCCAAACACCTACTTCCTCCCTTTGACTTTTAGTTTTGCTTAAAGAGGGTTTTTTTTTTTTTGTTTTGCTTTTAAACAAGCAGCCAAGGGTATGAGACCAGCAAGAGCCAAGCCAGCTCTCCCGCTCCGTTCACGGGCAGAGCGAGCGCGTGTTAAACCCACAGCCCTTTCCCGACGCCGCTGTTCGTTTCTTCTCCGCATCCCACCTGCGAGCAGCTCCGGGAAGGGAAACTTCGCCCCTCGAGGACAGAGATGCTCAGGTCTTGCCGTGATTTGATTACAAGCCCAAGAACGGAGAAGCACCACCATGCTCATTGAATCAATCTCCCGGCAGTCGGGGCCGAATCCTCCGCCTTCGTTTCTCGCTGCAGCCTCGTTAGAAACCATGAACCGCAGCCGGCACAGAAAACGGTTCACGAAACGCTCCCCAAAAAGGGGATTTCTCCCTGCCTGCCCCCGCGACGGAGGGTTTCGGTTAAGGGTCTACCGATATTCTTAGCTCTTAACAGCTCGAGAGGCATCTTGCAACGCCGGCAGAGACCTTCTGGCAGTTCACGCGTCTGGAAGCGGAGAGGAAGGAAGCAGGAAGCGGTTCGCGGAGAGCTGCCTGCAGACGCTGAGCTGCGACATCGTCCCGGGGCGCGAGCAGCATCGCTGCTCCCACGGCACGGGGCTGCCGGCACCCCCGACACGGAGCCACCGGCGGAGACGTCGCCAGGTCTGGTGCGGTGCCACCGCCGCCTTTTCACGAGATCCTCCTGCCATTATAACTTGCTAACGGGCCTTTATCTCGTTAGCGTTGCTTAAAACCCTCTATAAATGACGGAATTAGCATAACACACTAGCAGAGGACGTTAACACTAAGCAGGTGCCCTTAAGGCAGCTCCTCCGCTCCGGCCTGGGAGCAGCCGTCGAGCTTTTCGCGTGGCCGCAAAGATCCGCACAAGAAGCGGGCAGCTCGCTCGAGCTCTCGCACGTCTCACGAGTGATTTGAAGAGACACGGGGACAAGCGGGCTTAAAAAAACCCCCCAAAACCCCCCAAAAAACAAACAAAAAAACCCCGCCAACCCCGGCTAAAATCCTCCCGGCTACAGATTCGGCATCCCCCATCTCCAAACCCGCTTCACTGTTTGCTCAGCTGCTTCCCCGCAGCCGTACCCAGAGCGGGAGTTAAATAAATATTGCAACGCAACGGGCGCCACTTCATTCTTAAATCGGGTTGCGACAGATACTTTCAGCACGAAGCCAGAGCGCCCCGAAAGCGTCGTTTCGGGCTGGAAGCAAAAGAAGGAGGGTTTCGACTCACGGAGAGTCGTCTCCACGAGCTTGGGAGCGTAACTAAGAGACTTCAGGCTTGGATTTAAATACAAAAGCCGTCCACCGACGGCTATCTCCACAGGATCCGCTGTGCGTGCTTTGGTCACGCAACAGGTTGCTGGGCCGGGGTTTTTTAAGCTTTCCAAAAATTTACCTGTTTTCTTGGCATTGTCCCCCAAAGACACGACTCGTAAGGAAATACGGAGCACGCGAGTTTAAATCCAGGAGCGCGGCTTAAGGGGGTGTTTGAGCTCTTGCTCTTGTGCGGGTCACGCTCGCCCTCCGCCTCATCCCACGTGTCCGTCCTCAACCTTATCCGGGTTTAAATACGATGCTGAAGCGGACCAGAATTAAGCTCTAATTCAACTACTTTTACCTAGAAGGACAATTCCCGACCCGATTTCTCCCACCTTGAACCGGCGTTTCAAGGCAGCTGGAGATGGGCACAGCCCCGGGCCAACACCACACGCTGAAAAAACTTGAGTGACGTTGCCCAAACCGATAAGCGAGGTCGTATTTCAAGACGTGACCCATTTTTCTTCCCCCTGCCCCCAAAACTTCACATTGGGGACATTCGATATCAGATCTGCCGTGGTAAGAACGGCATTAATCTCTTCTCCGATGGGCGGTCGTTACTGAAGGGTGGCCGCACCCTTTCTTCACCGAAACGCTTTCCACCCTTTGTAACTACAAAATACACGAGCCCTAGTTTTTAAAACGGCGGTGCTATCTGTAACGGCTCGTGCCAGCGAATTTTGGGCACCGGGAGACCTAAAAATTACCGAGCGATAGTCACAGTCAGCAGGAGCATCCAGCCCCTGGCAGCAGAAACTCAGCTGAGCCCTCCAAAACGCCTCTCGTTGGCATCAGCCGCCACCCCGGGCTGGTAGCTATTCATCCTCCAAGGTTTGCCACGCCAAGAAAGAAGAGTTTGGGTTTGTTCGTATTTTAATTTGTGTTCGGTACGCTCAAGACTCGTTCCAAATTGCAGCCAGGCACGTGGAGCAGTCTGGCGAGCCGGGATCACAGGCTCTTTCATATTTCAATTAAAACCAGATCGCTTCTCGCTGCAGGGATGTACCTAAACGTAGGATCAGGCTGAGCGGAACCTAGCGAGAAGCTGCTTCAAGGACTTCAAGACGCTGCCAGAAGCGCCAGGGGCCAGTAGGTGGTTGGTTTTTCCTAATGCGCGAGCAAGTTTTTAGTCTTTGGGGGAAATGGTACGTTGCAAAGGTTTTGGTGCGAACTCAGTTTTTTGGAGCTTTGCAGGGGAAACCTGGAAGCTGTTTGGGACGGGCTCTGCTCTGGAACCGATGATCCCGGGCGAATAATTTGGAGCTCCACTGACGGAGGGGGACCAGCTCAGACCCAAATCCATTTGGGAAGGAGCATTTACGCTCCCCCCACGGTAACGTAACACCTACGGAAAATAAGCAGCCGAGGGATGAACACAGCTCCCCGCCCGGACCAGAGGTCGCATCCTGCCTTCTGCGTGGCCGAGCACTGCCAGCATGGACCGGTACCAGCGACCACGCTCTTCTCCTTCCCTCCAGCCACGCTCTGCCCTGTGATTTGCGAAGCTTTAGGGGTTTCCCCCCGATGGAAACCTCGTTCCTAAACATGACACTTTTTACATGACAAAGCCCGAACGTCCAAAGCACAGCTCCCCGGTGGGATGCGTCCCCTCCATCCACCCCTCGAGAGACCGCACTTGCCCGGCTCTTTCATCTGCCGGCATCTCCATCCATCTGCCCCAAGCCAGCATCAGATTTCACAGGACACAGAGCGTCAACGATGGAGACGGATAAATCAACACCAGGTTACGCCGACTAAACCCTTCCCTATAAATACCCCGCCTCCAGCAAGGCTCTGTTCAGCAGGATGCGACGGTTTGGGGTTATCAAAAGGGTTTCTGGCTTGCACGGGGGCGTTCGGGGACACTTACCGTCTCTGTAGGACTGCAGGGACTCATCTCCCCAGGACGGGGGGAACGGGGACAGAGGAGACCGTGGAATGCTGCACTCGGACATGGGGGTCATGCTCTTGCGAGGCACGAAGCCGTGAGCTTCCCTCTCTCGGCTCGGGGACGAGGGCTCCGCTCCCATCGCCGCTTGCAGCATCGGATGCTCCGATGAGTTGGCCAACAGCTCCTTGAGGATGTTAATGGGTGAGATGGTGAGTTCCCAGTTGGTAATACCAAAGTCTCTCAGGTGGGCTCTGGCATGGCTGGAGAGACCCGCTCGCGTGTCGAAACCGGCCCCGCAGAATTCGCACCGCATCAGGCTGAAAGTACTCGGGTCGAAGTTTGCAACTGCGGAAAGAAGGACAGACAGTCAGCGCCGCCGCCGAAACCCTTGGATCAGGCCTCCGAGGGGGGAGTTTATTGCACCCGAGACAACCGCACGCCACCGGTTGTGCCGTGGCCACCACGGTTCAGGTTGACCACAGTACCATACGTACCCAATTCTCGATGGGAGGAGAAAACCCCACCGATTTAAAACAAGAAAATAGAAAGCACAGTGAATTGAATACATACTACCTTTTTTCTTCTTCTTTTGGAAGGAAAATTTTTGCTCAATAGCTTTCACTTCTTCCGCTGAGATGAAGTGACGGACGTTGTAGCTCACCCCCACCCTATTGAGGTGGCCCCGCACGTGGTTCGCCAGCCCGATCCCGTTGTGAAACCGGTCTGGGCAGTAGGGACATTTCCTCTCCTCGTTCTTCAGCATGGGCGAGTCGGAGTCCAAGAGGTCATCGAGCTCCAGAGGACCCTCCAGAGGAGAATCCAGTAGGAGCATATCCAAGGGAAGGGGCTCTTCCATCATGAATTCCCGGGAAGGGAGTGGTGTTTTCTTCTTGAGCGGCTTCCCCCGGGGCCGCTTCGTCGCCTTGGGGTGCAGGTTCACCTCCTCCAGGAGGACGATGGGGACCATCTTCCGCAACTGCTGCTGCTGCTCCTCCGAAGCTATCGAAGAGTCCGTGGCTTTCAAGGTGTCTCTGAACGTCCTCTTGAGGTCCAAGGCAGCTTGAGGGATGGTGACGGGCTTGATGCCTCTGTTCTCGCTCAAATCCATTTCTGTGCTTACAGAGATCTCCTCCTCCATGCTCCCAGCATCGTTGGCCAACACCCACTTGTGCCTGAGCTCTTCCAGCCCCATCGGGTGGCTCCTGAGACCATCGCCTTCTCCTTCAAGGTGCTGAGCTGCTGCTTTTTTTTTCAGCTGCTGCAGAGCAAACTGGGAATAAGCTTTAGCGGAGGGAAAACCGGACAAGCCCAGGTTTTTATGCGGGGCAGCGTACGGAGCTGCTTTCCTGGCATGAAACCCTGGTGTCTGGTAGTCCTTTTTACTAGCCCCGTTGCTTTTGTCGAGTCTCGGGTGAGTTACGGCAAAACCGTGGACCCCTTCGTAATGCGATGTGCTTTCTCGGTGAGGTGGAGGGAAGAGCCGGTCTGCTTTGCCGAAATAATCCGTGTCTGCAAACCGGCCTGGCCTGGCCGGGCTGTAGGCATCTCTGCTAGTTCCCGGTTGATTGGGATCATCCTCGTACACCTCCGTGTCCCAGGAGAGGTGGGAATGGGCGTATTTCATGTGGTCCTTGAGGACGTTCTCGTTGGGGGCCGGGAAGCTGCAGAGCATACAGGTGCTGAGCCCTTTGCCACTGCCTTGAGGTGGTACCTGCATCTGCAGGGACACGTGTTCATTTGGTTTGAAGTGTTTGTAGATGCCGTGCACGGGGCTATCCCGTATTTCTCCGCTGCCCGCGCTTCCGAAGAGATTCATGTTCTTTGCCCCTTGGTCCTTCCTCTCCTTGACGTGCATCTTGGCGTGCTGGACAAAGATCTTGGAGGAGTTTGTACCAAAGACACACTTGGGGCACTGGAGCCGGGCTTCCCGACCTTCGTCTGGAAACTCGTTCAACTTCTGGATCTCTTCGATAATTTTTTCCCTAGACTCTTGGTGGAGCCTTTTGTGCTGCTCCAAGGACGTGGGGTCTCCAAAGGCCCATCCGCACTCATTGCAGCAGAACTGACACTGCCCTCCCAAAGCATCTCTGTCTTGGTCCCTCCCTGGTCCACGATTATGCTGGAGCATGTGATCCATCAAGTGTTCCTTCTTCTTGAAGTAAATGCTGCACTCGATGCAGGTGTACACCGTAGGGTCCTCCTCCGGACCCAGCTCCTCCTTCCCCTGCTCCTCCAGCAAGACGCTGCACACGTAGGGCCTCATCTCGATGTCGTAGGAGCTGCAGGGAGCAGGCTCCAGAGACATCAGTGGGATCCGCTCCACCGAGTCTTCGGCATTTACCGTCCAGGACTGTTTGCCGACGGCAAGGTCCGCGCCGAGCTGAAGACCCGGCTTCTGTATTGTCCAGTCGGCCACGTTGACAGGGTTGATCTCGCCCAAGTCCGAGTTGACCATCAGCCCCTTCCTGTGGGACGAGGAGCTCTCCAGGGATTTGGACTTGCCGAGGACAGGGTTTAGCGTTTTTCTGAACACCGTCGGAGTCAGCGGAGGAGGCACTTCACGCACAGCCTGTCCCCGAAAGGGCAAGTTGGTTGCTACATCTGTCGGCTTGCTTATGTCTTTGTAGTGAGGACTTGGGCTTTTGTTGGGTCTAGAAATCCAGTCGACCCTCTGGATTCCTCTCTTGCTTTTATCTAAGTGCTCTTTGCTGAGGCCTTCAAGTTGCTTTGGTTCATTTTTAAGATATTTCTCTTCCCCGCCGCCAACCGATGCCCCCGCACAAGGGCTGGGCGTCTCTGCTGCCGCCTTGCCACCATCCAGGTCCTCGGAGTCGCTCTCCAGTTGCTCAGGATCCACCTGCACAGTATTTACAACCTGGGGCTCCACGGCAAACGCCGACTCCTTCACGCACCGCACGTCCTTCGAGTCCTTCAAGCCAGAGAGTCTCTCTAAAGTGCTTTCTTCTCTCCCGTCGCCCGCTCTCGTCTCCAGGGCGGAGGTGTCCCAGGTGACGCTGCCGGACACGGTCATGTTTCGCAGGTCTAGGGAGCTCCTGGCATCCGTTCTGTACAAAGCCTTCTTGAACTCCAAATGCTCTTCATTCGTGGAGCTGCAAGTAAGTTTTGAGAGTCAATAACTGGTTAACGGGATAATACAAACATTTCCATTTACAAAAGGGCTGTCGTGGAACCAGAGCGAGCCTACGTGGTGTTACAGCATAACACAGGCTGGGAATTTCACGGTGACTCCCATATCGCCCAAATTGTTAAAGACTTGGCACAAAAACAAGCCCTTGGCCACGCGCAGCTAGAATAATTTCTGCATCTTCTTCTGGGCTTGCTCCAAGCCCATTGCAGCGATGGCTGTAGCTGCTCCCTACGGTGGCTCTTCCACGTTCGTGCCAGGCAGAAAAGGAGCGTTGGGTTCCCATCACCACGTCCCCAGTTCCTGCCATGGGCCAGAAGTCACCTTTCCCTTGCTCCACCCCCCTCTCTGCTTCTCCTTCCCTTTCCCTTGCTAACTCCTCGGGATGCTCGGACACCTTATCGCCTCCTTTTTACCCAGCCCGACAGGGATATTTGCTCTTAACAATGACGCTTGTCACTATCAGGCCAAAGAACAGGCCAACGAGCTCTTCAAAGTTGCACAAAAACAGATTTAAGTGTCAACGTGGACCATTCCAAAGGTCTCTGGGACCAAAGGATGGTTCGTCTCCATGATTAAATGGAAGTCCCTGGGTGATCCCTCTCCACAGCAGGAGCGGGAAGTCTTTCTTGCCTGTGCAGAGACCTCAAGCCACAGTGGGATCGAGGTGGTTCCTCCCCATCCTCTTCCAAACCCTCAGCAAGGATCCCAAAGCTGGGAAGACCCCACATCAAGCAGCTGGAGAACATGAGCCTCCATGGGGTGAGCTCTACAGCGGGACTGGCTGGCCCCATGCCACTCAGACGGGTGCTGCTGGTACCACCACGGCACTGAAGACGTGTTGGGTGTTAGAGAGGGGCCGAGCACACCCGTGGGCAGTCCCAGCCCAGTGGTTTTGGAATTCCTACGTTGGGCTTGGAGGCTTTCTCCTGGAAGGAGGGACATGGTGAGGGCCATGAGGGTGCAACAGAGGCACTTGATGTTCTCCGAGATGCCTCGAGGGATTGGAGATACCTGCACGGGACCAACAGTTATGAGACAGGTTCTACAAGAGCCTCAAGCCCTTCTGCTGGGGTGGCGAGAGACTCGGTGGGGAAGCAGAGAGCCTCCAATGGCACCAGATCCCCCCATTTAGGCTTCTGAACCGGGCCC
>NW_008794708.1:172935-181676 GCF_000699145.1 Aptenodytes forsteri
GATGCGGGCTCTGGGGCCGAGCAGACTTGGGGCATCCGCTGAGCTGCAGAGCGAGGCAAGACTCCTCCACGTCCCCAGCCCTGCCCTAAGGATGCGACCCAGCTTCTGTCCTCCACAGCCAGCTTCATGCCCGGCTTCTCCCTCTACGCAGCACCCGTGGCATGGATGCACGGCCAAGAGCCGGTATGAGACAGGTTCTACAAGAGCCTCAAGCCCTTCTGCTGGGGTGGCGAGAGACTCGGTGGGGAAGCAGAGAGCCTCGAATGGCACCAGATCCCCCCATTTAGGCTTCTGAACTGGGCCCAAGAGGCCCAGGAGCCCCGATGTCCCTGATGGCAGCTTCACAGGGGCTTGGCAGATGCCGGCTCTGGGGCCGAGCAGACTTGGGGCATCCGCTGAGCTGCAGAGCGAGGCAAGACTCCTCCACGTCCCCAGCCCTGCCCTAAGGATGCGACCCAGCTTCTGTCCTCCACAGCCAGCTTCATGCCCGGCTTCTCCCTCTACGCAGCGCCCGTGGCACGGATGCACGGCCAAGAGCCGGATGCAAACCGCCACATCCCGGCTCCTGCTCCCTGCTAAACCATCCCTAGGGAAGAAACCTGCCGGACCGCAGAGCCCGACACCCGGAGAAGCCCGGTGACTCGAGACCTTGTGCAAGGAGCTGCTCCAGGGCCAGCAAAACACTATCTCACGGGTCAAGTTGTGCTGCCAGGAGAACAAAGCGCCTTTGTTGGAGACAGCAGGGCTGCCAGTTCCACATGGTTCTCGTGCTGCCTCTCTCTCTCCTTTTTAAACCTGTTTATTTCCAGCTTGTTCCTGGAAAAAGCCAAGTTGAGGGGCGAACCGACCCTCACACCCCACCGCAGTTGCCCTCCCAGCTCCAAACCTTTCCCTATTTTTACTCGGGAGAAATTACTGCGGGCTGGAGGACGGGCTCGCCATCGTCTGTGGCTTGATATCAGGGAAATGTGATTCCCATGTGCACCGTAAACCCTGCAAACGTTATTAAAAATAACTCGCTAAGGAAACCGCTGGCCCAGGAAGGATCAGTCAACAGCAGATACTAAAATAAGCCTATTAAAACGTGCTGGGCATTGGTTGCATTGCTAAACAGGCTAAGACAGAGAGCGATTCTGAGCCAGGCGCGGGTCCCCGGTGCCACGGGGGACAAGGACCCTTGCTCTGCATTAGCCTTGGGCTGGTACCCCAAAATCTGCCTTTTCCAGGGTGCTCGGAGCTATTTGGGACACCCCTCAGCAGCTTCGGGACACCCAACGCAATCAAATCAAGCATCCACCTCGCAGCGTCTCTCTCTCCCTCGCAGCAGGGACAGCCCCAGCAGCACCGAGGGGAACCCGGATGGCTCCGAGGGGTAATTTAGGGTAGGCAGAAGCAGGGTGGTTTGTTGGGAAGCGGGACAAACGAGGTGAATTAGAGCAGCCAACACTGCTCTGCAGCGAGGGGACTGTGCTGCCTGGCTCCGAAGGGACCTGCTGACGTCCTCGGTGGCGGGACAACCCTCTTCGGGGACAGCCAGGGAGATATTTTGGGGCTTTGTGTAACTGGAGTACCAGTAGCAAAGGGAGCACTCTGGGACATCCCTTGGGAACTTACCCGAGTTCGGTCCTGTGAGCTGTGGCTGGGATGGCACCAGAGAGGGCAGGATCAGGCTCATCTGCAACAGAGAGGAAAGCTCCAAGGTCAGTGCCCAAGTGAGGCTTCTTCAACGCAATTTGCAATAAAGTGATTGTATTTTTTGTGCGTGTTAACAAAGCTTTCCCAGCAGATAAACCCCCTCTGCTCCTGCTGCCCGTCCTTCCCTCCTACAGCCGGTTCCGGATTACGGGAGGATTTCCAAGCCACACTTAAGAGGGTTTAATCCCACGCACAACTATTTAATGTGTAATCGTTCCTGCAGCTAAGCAGTTTAACGGGAAGATGCACACGCCGCTGGCCGCACTCTCACCACCCCTGCTTGCCGGAGAGGTATCCGGCACGGTGCCGCAGCCGAGCAGCTGGACGAGGGCTGTCTTGGTCCACCCCGTGAAGAAGACCAGTTCCCCCGGCTCTATGGATGGGGCTCACAAATCTCCCCGGTGCCGGCGTGCTTCCCTGCCCTTGGACCGGCACGCAGGGTTTCTCCGGGTGCCCAAGCATCATCTGGGGCTTGGAGGAGCTTTGCTTCGCTCCGGTGTTGGCCGAACCCCCGGGATGGCTCCTGGGCTAAAATCACCTCCAAGCCTGCTCGCGAGAAGATGCAAGGCAGGATTTCAGGCAGCGACGACAGGGAGGCAAATGCCTCCTGAAGATCTGCAGGGCCTGGTGAGATATATCAGACCCAGACACGTCCTTCCAAAAGAGGAGGAAAGCCTTCAGCTGTCTCCAACGAAGACGTCTGGATCGAACCTACCTGGCCCAGAGGCTCCGTCAGCCGGGGCTGAGCTCAGGGCAGGACACGGGGGTCTCGCTCCTCGCGCCGGATCCCCCCCGCTCCTGATCTGGCCACGCGTTGCCTTGTCCCAGCCGTATGGAAAGCAGGGACTCGCTTGTTATTACAGGCGAGGCTGGGAGCTTGGGGAAGCCGAGGTGTAGCTGGGTGAAACCACGTTGTTTCCTGCTGCGAACCAGCCCCAGGCAAACAAGCTTGCTGCTAGGGCAAGGAACTGTCCCGCGTCCCTGCTCCCATCATCGTCATCTTGGGTCATGGGCAGCCCAGCAGCCCGGCCCCAGGCAAGCAAGCTTGCTGTTGGGACAAGGAATTGTCCCCCGTCCCCCGCTCCCATCATCGTCATCGCGGGTCATGGGATGCCCAGCAGCCCAAGAGTTGCCTGGAGCTCACCGGCGCGGTGGAAATAACCAGGAGACCACGGGAAGGAGTGTTTGCAGCTTGATGGAGGGGGCAGACCTGGCACAGACCATGCCTGGGGCTGACGGAGGAAAGGGACGTGCAAGGAGCAGCTCAGCCTCCACCACGCACCGTCCAACGACCCAGAGAGCCTTTACTGTTGAACGCAAAGATGAGAGAGAGAGCAGGATCAAGCCGCACGTCCTGGGAAGGAAACGGGGAGCGCTTTGGAAACGCACGGCCAAGGAGATGGGGTTTGCTGCAACGGTCTGCGGGCTCAGCCCGTGAGAGCCTCTGCAGCCCAAACTGACCTCTGTCCTCTCCGGGATGGACGCAGCCGCTCACAGTTTGCATTTATTCTACAGATTACTGGTTACGTGCCGTAAAACCAGGAGGAACGTGGTATTCGTGCCACCATACTGGTTATGGAGATGGGGAAGGCAGGGCAGGACCTGCCCTGAAAGCAGAGGAGGGACGTGAAAAGCCAGGGTTGGCTTCCCATCCTTCTAATATCTTAGGTGAGCCACCTTAGAGGCGAGACTTTTAAGGCTGAGCATCTCCAACGTGTAGGTCTCGTCCGGAGATGACGGGGTTGGAGCTCTTTCATCTAGATGCAGAGCTGGGACCACGCACATCGCCGGGGTTTATCCGGCATCGGCGCTGTCAGAGCCCGTCCTGGAGAGGTGGCAGCATCCCTGGCTCCCAGGAGATCAGCTCCTTTGGACTTCAAAAAAAATCATTTCGGAAAAGGCCGGCGGGATCCAGAGCCAAGCTGCCGAGGTCATGGGAGACCGGCAGTGTTCATTCAGGAAAGCCTGAGTCACCAACCGGCCAGGGTGGGAATGCCAGGGGAAAGGACGGGGGGGAAAAAAAAACCCAAACAACCAACCCCAACCCTCCCAAATCGGCAGATTTTAAAACACTTCCATAAATCCCTAGCGCGTGGATGGAGAGGGGCAGAGAGCACCGATCGCCGAGAAGGGACTGTGGCAGGAGCCTTCCAGGGACTCTTTTGTTCTCTGGAGCTCCAGCACGGCTCCTATTTTTAGAAACTGTCTCCTTTAGAGGAAAACATGCGGTGATTTATCTTTCTCCTGATGAGCACGTAACTGCACTCCCTGCAAATCCTGGTTTCTTGGAAACAGTGAGAGATGAGGGAGTTTAATGTCTTGGACTTAGGAGGCTCAAATTTACCCTCTATGGTAATCCAGCAAGAGCTGCTCCTCTAACCACAGGAGCGTGGCTGCAGCTTCTCCCGAGAGAGCACAGCGAATCTGAATTCATTTTTGAGCTCACGGTCTCTCCTCCAAGAGGTCGAAACACCCTCGTATCAGGGACACAGGTCTCTCCTCTCTGTTTTTCCTCTATCCCAAGAGTTAAAGCAACCCGGCCAGGACACCAAGACACTTTCAAAATCAAACCATCACATGAGCCCGTGGCCAAAACACACGCAAAAAGCCAGAGATAAGAGAAAACCCGTGAGTTTCCCAGCATGGGAGCGGTTACGCAGAGACCAGGAGCTCTCCTAGACGTGGCAGACCCGGCTCTAGACAAATTCGGCGATGGTTACTTACATAACGCGTTTCAAAGGTCGCGGATTGAGAAATACCGACATCTCCAGAAGAGCCGAAAGAGCCCCGTCTCATCGAGGCTGTCACAATCAGGGTCGATAAGCAGAGGTTAACGGCACGCTCAAGAGCCTCGATAGCGCATCAAGGTGCAAAAGTTTTGCCTAAACCCTTCACCACCACCCCAGCAAACACCAGGATGCACCTTGAGGTGCTTCTCCCCATCACCACTCTCCGGGTGGCAGATGCTTCCTACGCAAAGGGTCAGGTTTATTTCGTACCGCATCTACTCAACACGCATTTTTTTTTAAGACTAACGACACACTGAACGGTAGCTGTGATAATTAGCAAGGCTGCCCTGCTGCGTCAGGAGGTCACAGAGATGTTGCTAGATCCAACATCCAACGAAGCCAGCCCCGTGAAGGTCCCCAACCACCGGGGACCGGAGGACACGATGGATAAAGACAGGCTGGGGGAGCTGGGCTCCTTCTGCTTCAAGATGAGAGCATGAAGGTGCTGCCTACAGCCACTAGCCGGAGGGTGTAGAGAAGATGAAGCCAAACTCCTCCTGGACACGTGCAACGAGAGGACAAGGAAGTCGCAACACGGGAAACTCTTCCCTGTGGGAGTGGGACAACTCTGGGACAGGCCAGAGGTGTGGAGGATCTCCATCCCCGGAGTCGCTCAAAACCGGATGGGGCTTGAGCAACCTAACTTTGAAGTTGGCTGTGCTTCGAGCACAGGGGTGGGATGAAGACCTCTGGAGGGTCCTTCCAACCTCAATTATTCGGTGATTTTAGGATTAAAAGCCCAAAGAAGTTCAAGAGTCTAAAGCAAAGAGCTCTTTTGGATGGTCGTTTCCATCAAGACCCCAGACCACCTTGAGACAGGGAGAGGATCTCTCTCCTGAAGAGTTCAGCCAAGAAACTGTATTCTCCTGAAAGCTGCCCAGCTCCCAAGAGGTGTCTAGTGACAGTTTAAAAGCGCATAAAGGAGCGAAGACTTAAAGAAAACTCTAAAATACTATTATTTCCCAAACTTCAAACTGTGTAAGGCTCCACCCCCCGAATACAACAGAAGGTTTCCCTTCCATACGATCCTCCAAGATGGGAGGAAGGGCACCTACCTGACCTCCAGGTGCTCTCTGCATCTCACATCTCAGCGATAAAGGCTGAGGAGGGAGACCCGGCTCCAACTCAAGCTCTCCAGCAGCTCCCAGATCAGCTGGGTTCCCACTGCAGAAGGACCGGCACTTCCAAAAGGACATCGGTCTGAGGACGGGGTGAACCGGTCTCCAGTCAGGGGAGGGAAAAAAAAAAACCAGGCTCCTCCAGAGGCTGATGACTTGGTTTAGACCAGAACTGGAATTCGTCAGAAATGAAAAATTTAGCAACTTGGACAGGAATTTGCAATACCACTTATCCGAGCAATCTGAGGGCTTCCAAAAGCCCTCAAAACCAGCCGATCACCTCCAAAAAGCCTTCACTGAGCCTACACGTGCTCTCCCAGGCTTTGTTTTTTCCCCAGCCTATCTAAACGAGCTGAAAAAAGCAGCAAGAAGAGATATTTTAGCTCCTCTACACCCAGGCTGAGGGACCTTGCCATTTAAGCAATGGTATTAGGCAAGGGGTGAGTTATTGCATCATCTTCCAAGTAACGCAAGGTGTCGCAAGGCACGATTTAGTTCTGGAATTAAAGACTAGCTCCTACTTAAGGCTCACGCTTTAATCTCGGGTGTTTAATTTGAGAGCAAAAGGTACTAGAAGAATCGCTCGTTGCCACCAGCAGCTGATAACAGCTTCTGCATATTGTAAATAACCTGGGGAAAAAAAAATTGGCTTGACACGTCGCCTTTCATCATCCAAAAAAACATAAGAGCAACCAGTGGTGCCAAAAAAACCAGCAGACGGACCCGCACAGCAGGATTACTGCTCGACAACGGTGGGAAAACACCGTGTCCCCATGCCGTGGTGGTGCCGGAGCCGAGCGGCTGGGTTTTTACCGGCGTGCTACCACCCAACCCAACCATGGGGATTTCTGCCGCATCGGACGGCGCAGATTTGGGTTTGTTACCAGTGCAACGAGGAATCCCACGCTGGAAACGTTCAGTCACCTGGGGCTACATGATGGCCAAGAGATGGGGTGGGGTTTCCAGCCCCCAACACCACAGGAGATATTTAGCTCCCCGAAAGCTCGCTGGAAATGCAGGGAAGCAGGAGCTTCGTTTCCCACATTCCAGCCCATCTCCAAATCCATCCCACGGCCCCGAACTTGGCTCTTCCAGCCCAAAGCAGCCATGCAAGAAGACCTCTCCAAGGCTACGTCCATGCTGGCAGAGCCACGGCAGGTCCAACCCGAGCTGGGCTTGTGTTTGCAGTGCAAACAGTGGCGTTCGGTGGGCAAAGGCGCCGTCGGTACTTTTGCTCGGCAATCCCGACATCCCCGCGCACGAGCACGTGGCTCCGGGCTGAAAGCGGGTGACAGGAGAAGCAAAACATGGGAGATCCTGCAAAAGAGGGTGCAACCGGCAGCTCTTTCCTCTCCGACCCACTCTACATAGGACCAACAGCTCCCACGTGAAGGCAAGGGCTTTGCATGAGCGCCACGAGATGCTCCACGGCAGAGCTTTTCCCTTGCACAAGAGAAGACGACCGCCTGCACTCTGGCGTCCCACCGTCCACTGAAAGCACCTGGACGAGCAACCTGGGTGCTTTGCAACGTGTCGGGCTCAGTCTGAAGCCGTTTGGGTGGCCACCCATGCCAGATTCAAGCTCTTCGATGGTATTCCTGCCCCAAATCCCTGGGGTAGACACTACTCCTCCGTCCCAAGAACCCGGCATCGCTCCGCGCTCACAACAGCCACTCTCTAGCAGAAATCATTTCACCCACAGTCTCACGCGAGCGTCCAAACGCTCCCTCCGGAGCCAGACGAGACGACTGCGTTCTCCGATCCTTTGCTGTGGCTTGCCAGAAGCGAGCTGGAGATTTTGCTCCATGCTCCTGAATACAGACGAGCTGGCGTGAGGACAGGCTTTGCTGTGGGAGGGCTTGGCCAGAAGCACGAACTTCACATTTCCACTTGAAAATGGGCACGTTTGGGTTTGGTTTTCCTGCACGTAGCTCCGGGTCCTGCTCCGACGAAAGCCCTCAGCCATTTGCAGATAGAAACGAGAGAGACATTTCTTTCTTCTTTGCGCTGCGTGGCAGTTCAGGGCAGTATTTAAGGACGCTCCTAAGCCTGCGGGCAGGTGACCTTGAGGACAGGAACTCTTCAAAGCACGGCGTGCTGGCAGCACATCGCGTCTCATCTGACTCGGGCTTAGCCGGCTGCTGACAGAGCTGGGGACGGTGCCGTTGTGTTCACGCGACACCGACAGCTCCCCGCGTTCGCTTCTGCTTGGGCTTCCCGGGAGCGACCTGGGTCACTTCACCCCTCTGCAGGTGCAGGGTGCTGGAATTTTGTGTATTTAAGGGCTGGAAATGCCCAGGATTGTGCAACCAGCATCCAGGTGCTGATATTTCTGCTGCTGGACTTTGCACAGGCGGGAAAAGACACCGCAAAGGGCCCAAGCGACGGCAGTCCACGAAGAGCGGTGCAGATAAACACTTACGTCCCCAACGTGTCTGCTCTAGTCCCAGGAGATGAACGCCGCAGGCTCGCACGCAAGGGGATCAGCTCGTCGCAGCAGGATGAATAACCCACCGGTTGGAGCTGCTCGTGTTTTAACCCACGCTCTGTCCTGGGAGGAGCTGCCTGGGTTGGGACTTTGCTCAGCTCGGGGCAGCGGCTGGACTCGGGAGCTTGGAGGACTCTGTATCATCGCTGCGAGGGGGTGGAGCAGATTCTGCTGATGAAAGAATGACGTCCAGCCCCGTAACGAGGTGAAAAACCCAACGTAGGGGTAAGAGCATCCGGAATAGATGCAGCTCGGTGCTCCCCAGCCAAAGGATCCCATATTTTTAATCGCACCGGTGCTACCGTCTTGTCAAATTATTCTCCCATCGACTCACCGAGGCCACACTGAGCTGTATTAATCCCGGTAGGAGTGGAGCCATCCGTACGTGGTCCCTCTGGCTCCTCGAGCTGCTTAGCAATGCTGGAGATGACCCAAAAAGAGGAGGCAGGACTGTGCAGGCAGGGTACAGGCAGCGTGAATTTAGACCAGCTCCAAAACCACAGCAAACGGTGCGCCGAGTGCTGGCAGCCGCGGTCCCATCCCTCCTGCCGGCACCGCACGCCCCGGTCATCCCTTGCACCGGCTCGGCCCTTTTTTTTTTTTTTTTTTTTTTTTTTTTTTTTTTTTTTTTTTTTTTTTTTTTTTTTTTTT
>NW_008794708.1:182243-196517 GCF_000699145.1 Aptenodytes forsteri
CGGCCGTTTTTTTTTTTTTTTTTTTGAGCCGTTTCAGCAAGTCTAACGTAGAGAATTGCTGGGGAAGACGGGATCGGGATCAAAAAAACAAGGACTGCAGATATCTCCGGGGAAGGACAGAGCCGGCTGCCAGAGGATCAGGTCAGAGCTCTTGCCCTCCACAACTTGACGCTTATCTCAACGCGGTGACTCATGCGGGATCTCTCCACCGAGAGAGGCCGGGCGCAAGATATCCGAAAGGCATTTGGGAGGCCGGGGATCGGCACGATTCCCCGTCCTTTGATCTCCTCCTTGGGTTCATTTTGTATGTGGGGAGAGAGGGTGCCCCCCACCCCGAGACACCACGGCACCTCCGTCCTTGGAGATCTTCCAAGCTGGACAACCTGCTCTTGCTTTGGCATTAGTCCTCCAACCCAAATCTCCCTGTCTACCCAAAAAGATGTCGAGGCTAAACAAGAAGCACCCCAACTATTTTTTCCCCAGCTTCATAAAGGCTTCGCGCTTGCTGCTCTCTGCCTGTTCCCAGTATTAATCCGGGCACAAACAGCCAAACCATCCCCCAACAACCGAAATTCAAGGGGTAGAAGCCTTCGGTGGGGGCTCAGAGACCTCCCAAAGCCTTGCTCGGGCAGAAGATAAAGCAATTTTGGTGCGGAAGGAGCCAAAACCTCCTGCCTTTCGCTCCAGCGAGCCATTGGCCCGTGCCTGATTTGGGGGGGGGGCGCGGAATAAAAAAATAAAAAACCGAAATCCTGGAGGACAAGTACAACATCCTGGTCCCACCAAGTCCAGAAAACTCTCGGCAAGAGAAACCGGACCACTGGGAACTTCAGAGCAGGAGACAAGGACCTCCAGGCACTACCAAAACCAGCAACGCTCCAATATCAGCATTACCGGAGAATTTTAAGACAACCGTGAGCCACGGAGCAAGGACAAACACAGAGACATTTCCCATGGGAGAAGACCACAGAGGCCACGTTGACTCCGGGCCAAAGCCGCCCTGCGTTCCCCATCCACCAGCAACACGCGGTGATGGCTGCGGGTCTCAGCGGGCACAAGGAAACCTTGAAGCAACCTGCGAGCGCCCGTCCCTCCCGATGGATGGGCTTTGGGATAAGTACCGGTCTCCCCCGCTGGCTCCCACCTCCCCTAAAACCGAGCCCGTGGGTTTCCACCCTCCTTTCGCACAGGAGGAGGATCACATCCCCACGCGGAGTCGATCCCATCTGCTGAGTCCCCTCTTTGCGTTCTAGATGCGAAATAGGATTTGTTTTCACCCTGCCCGGACACCGCAGACCCCAAAACCCCACGCGAGACCGTGGGCACGTGGCCCCACATCCTACCATGTGCTCGGGGACGAGCGGGTCCCTCTCGCCTCCGTCACCAGCAGCGGTCCGGGGTTATCCTGTCCCCGCTATCGCAACCGGTTCTCCCTCGAGCAGTTAGAAAGGCAACGCCTGCTCAGGAAGTGGTCTCTGCAGCAGACGGAGGTGGGGAACGGCACGGCTGCAAGGGGAGGGTGCTGGATGTGCTGACTCAGCACCCCAGCAAGCTCCGGCTCGTCCCGGCGACCCAGCCGCTCGGAGCAAGGCACGCAAGACCCCCCCACCCCCCACCCCGGCCCACTTGGGCGGCGAGGCTGAGTGACGCACCGCGGGCCCGGAAAAATGCCAAACGGCTCTGACCCCACGAGCACCCATTTTTCACAGGGGGTTTCCCGATGCCACCAGCCCTGGTTATCTTTCGCTCGCCTCTCGCCGTGCAGGATTTCCCTGCCATCGCTGTCACGCCCAGGCTTAACTCTTCCCCTCAAAACACAGACCCGGCACCCCGGCTGTCTCTCGGCTCGGCTGTGCCCAGGCACGCTCCCTCCAGCAGCTCCGGAGTTCGTTCTTGCCGGTCCGGACAGATCGGTGCGTGTTGCATCCGTACAAAAACCCGCTCGAACCTCTCTGGATGGGACCTCTGCGTTAGCGAGCAAGCCTTGGGTTGCTCCGTGTGCCGTCCCCCGGTGCCAAGCAGATGTTTCACAGGATGCAACGTCTTCGCCGTGTGCTCGGCGGCCGCGTTTGTCTCTCCTCCGATGCAAAGCTCGGAGATTTGGCACCGGTTTGGCACCAACCGGCCACTTACGCTCAAGTCAAGCACTTCTCTTCCCAGCGCTGATCACCGATAAGAGCAACAACCCTCCTGCTGAAACACACCGTTCCCCACACACGAGCTCATCATCCTCCAAGAGATCCTCATGTTTTGGCTCAGGGGAAACAGTCACTCAAGAGATCTTCGTGTTTGGCTCAGAAATAAAGAATCACCCAAGAGATCCTCGTGTCTGGCTCAGAAATAAAGAAACACCCATCCATCGCTGCTGTCGATTCTCAAGACGGCACCCAAGCTTTCACGCCGAGAGGGCAGGGGTCCCGCGGGGACAGCTGGGTTTAAGCAAACTGCTCCCACTGGA
This sequence comes from Aptenodytes forsteri, assembly GCF_000699145.1. Lineage (NCBI taxonomy): Eukaryota > Metazoa > Chordata > Aves > Sphenisciformes > Spheniscidae > Aptenodytes > Aptenodytes forsteri. The sequence continues at coordinate 184,702 of NW_008794708.1, forward strand.
GGAAAAATAAAAAAAAAAAACCAAACCAAAAAAAAAACCACCCAAAAACCAACCCTGAACTAAGCCAGCGCCTGTTGGCTCGTGCGCACGGGCTCGCGTTCAAGCTGCCCGAGTCAGCAGAGCTCAGGAAGCCTTGCGCGCTTCTGGAAGACGGAGCCGTAGGAAGCATGACACATCTCGAGATGTTGGCTCCGCTCCCTGGGATGTTTATGGTCAACGAGAGCTTGCCATGATTTCACAGGCTTTGCATAAACATCTGGATGAAGGACTCTACCGAGGCTTAACCGGAGACGCCGTCCCAGTGTGGGACCGGCAAGCGCCGCGTTACGCCCGGGCCGGAGCAGCAGGACCTCAACGTGGACGTGCAGGAGAGCCAGCAGCTTCAGGCACCCATCCCACCGCAAGCACCGGCACATCTCCATCGGAGAGAAGAGCAGCACAGGGTGACTCGCTCGCCCACCAAAGCCACTCCACCGGGGACCCCATCTTTCTGCTGAGCTCCGATCAAGGAGGAAAAGGATGAAACCAGGGATGAGGTGCCTCATCTCACTGGACACCAAGGGCTGGAGAAGTCCCACCGGGGGTGGAAAGGAGATGTTAAGTGTCTGGATGGGAGCCACACCGCAGCTTCGAATGCTTCCCTTCAGCTCTCCCAGGACAGCGCAGTCCCTCCAGCCCTTGCAGGACTTGCCAGGGCCACCCAGGGGTGGCCAGAAGACGACGCTGAATTTTTATCTCCCAAACCTCGACCATTTGGGCACCGTCATCTTCTCAGAAACAGCTGCGCAGCGACACGCGGTTTCTTTTCCAAGAAAGAGGCCAACCTGCAGGTCTGCGAGCCAAAGAGCGGAGCCAGGAGAGGACAAGCTGTCTGCCCGGAGGAAGGGCCGCACCCTTCCATGACCGACGGAGCTGGGAGATGTCCCCGCAGCAGTCCAGAGACCTCGGGGCGGGGGAGCGGATCTCCACCGTGGTTTTGGCCACCGCAACCCAACGGTGAGGGCTTGTGAGGGCTTTGGAGACCAAGCAGGACCAACAAGGTAGAGAAGGAGAAGCTTCACAGCAGTATAAAACCCAGCAGGGCCCATGAACGCAGAGGAAGATCTACGGAAGATCACAAAGGCCGCTGGAAAAAAGCATCTACGGGGGCAAAGACTCAACCAAGAAGGAAGCATCGAGGGGTCGCACTAAAGTGTCTCCTGGAGAGCCCGAGCAGCTGCCGGTGACGTCCCATACCTGCTCCTGACCCCAAAGGGTGCGTTAGAAAGGTCCCCGATGTGGAGGAGAGCCGGGCAGCAGCACCCTGAGGGAAAAGGAGGGGGATATTGTGCCAAAAAAAGCCAGGGGTAATCCCAGGAATCGGAAGAGAGACAGGGGTGATCGACTGCAACGGGATGGGAAGCTCCTTAGCTGGATGATGGACGACCTGCTGCACTCAGCGATCACATGGGAACTGTGAGTCACCAACGGTGAGTTTGGGGGGGGGAGGAGAAAAAAACAACACCAAAAAATAGAAGAAAAAAAAAAAAATATATATATAGCTGTGGTTTGCAACCTGCAGTTCACAGATGACTTCGAAAGGCAGCGGAGAAAAGCCAGCCCGTTGTCAGCAGCTTGAACTCGCTCCGCAGGCATCCGCCTCCCGCTGGAAAACCTCCGGTAAATCTAACGAGGCGGAAAAACCCCCCGTTTCTCCCCGAAACTCCGCGCACGACGGGGTCAAGGAGTCCGTGCCGAGACCCCGCGCAGGGTTTCAGCGCTGGCGTACGAGTGAGATCAACCGAAACTGAAACAGGTGCGAGGAAGGGCTACCATGGGGAAAACCAGCTCTTCTGCTGCAAGCAGACGAACAGCGTGGCTTGTTTAGCTTGGCACGGCCGAGAGGGAACCCGACACTTTCCCAGCGAGGAGCTTTGCTCTTATTTCCAGCCTCCCCACGCTCCCCGGCCAGAGGACATGAGTTATACTCGGGTTTTCTCAGCTCTCAGGGTATTTGCGGAGCCCAAGGGGATGCACCGGAGCCGTGCCCCGCACCCGGCCCCAGCGTGGGGGGATGCAGAGCCCAGACCCATCCGGAAAAGCTCCAGGCGCCGCGAGGCAGAGCTTTGGGCTGCGTTTCCTCCAAGAGAAAGGCAAAAGCTGGTGGTACGAGCCTGATAGTCAGGGTTGAGGGCTTGCTCCCAGGCTCAAGAGCGATACAGACTTCCCAGGATACTCCAAACTTCTGCATGACTTCGGGCTCTGGTGGTTATTTCCGAGGCTCCCGCAGAAGCAGGATGAGACCACGGGGCAAGGGCAGAAACTCAGTGCCCCAAACCCGGGGCTGATCCTACGACCCGCATCGGGTCGGGAGGATGCTGCTGCTCCTTCCCTCGCCGCGCTTGGACCACGCTGCCACCTCTCAGCATCACTCGCGCCAAAGATGCTCGGCCCACAGCACCTCTCAGGACAGCACCAACCCCGCTTGGCGATCCCAAACCCAAAACCTCCTGCTTTGAGCCCAGAAAAACCTCCAGCAAAACCTTCACGTGCTTCTGCAAACAGCGCTGAGGTCTGAATGGGTTTGAGACACAACACCAGCTCCTAAATGCTAATTGCTCTCCAGCGCCTGCTGCCCGCTTCGGGCAGGGGAGGCACTTGCTCTATGGCCATCCCCTAAAAAGACTTTTCAACCCCCCTAAAAGACTTTTCAACCCCCCTAAAAGACTTTCAACCCCCCTAAAAGACTAAAAGAACCCACCTAAAAGAGACTTTGTCTTCTTTGCAAGCTCTCCTTAACCATCCCTGCCTCATACAGCCCGGAGCACGGCACCAAGCCATCTCCCAAAGTGTTTTCAAGCAAGCCGACGGACCGGGTGTGGATGCTCCGTAAAACCTGGCCAGTCCTTTACCACTTAAAACCCTCGGGGCTCCCCAGCCGTACCCTCAAATCTGGTGGGATGGGGATTGCCCTGAGCATCATGGTCCCCCCTCCCAGGGACGCTGCCCGTGGCGGGTCCTGCATCCAGCATCTGCACCGGGTTTTACAGCTGCCGCACCATGCGGCGGACACCTCCCTCTGCAAATCAGGGTGCAAATACCTGTTTTAACAGGGTATTTTCTACCCGAGGTGTTTCCAATTCTGCATTTCCCCCATTACCAAGCCTTTTAAAAACAAAAGGCAAGTGAGAAAGAACACTGCCCGAGGGTGCCAGCCCTCCATTCAAGTCTTTTACCCGCAGCTAAGAGCCCAGATTGAGCCTTTTCAGAGGCGATTCCAAGCCGATCCTTGAAAACCTTTTTTTTTTTTTATTTCCCTTAAAGAGTTATCAGGCCTCCAAGCAAATCCATCCTCTAGATCCTGCTCTGCTCCATCCAGCTTTAAGCAAGATTTATGTGACGGGTGGCAGAAAACTTTCCTCGTCAGCAGAGGACACATCCAGCATCTAATGAAAGAACAGTTTCTATCCAAGCTGCTTGAAAGGCATCCAGACTCTGTTGCAAGCTCATCTTGTTTGGATCCATCTCTATTAAATTTCCAGCAGATCTCAGCTGCTCCCATAAAAGTGGTAGTGTTTTTACCGGCGATGAATGCAGGCGATTCACATCGCCATCCCCTTTTCGCTCCGGGTCCTTCCAACTCTGCGTCTTTCACCCCCATCAACTTTCTCCTCCATCTGCCGGCAGGTTTTGACTTCGCCATCATTAAAACGGGGTTTTAGGCACCTAAAAAGCAACGACAGGCGAGCGCTGGGAAGCCACAAGGCTCAGCTCTTTCGTACCTGTAATATTAGCAGGGGAGAAGATCCCCAAAGGCTGTTTTGGATGCTATAAGGCCACAGAGAAGACTCCTGAGGGATCTTCTTGTTGCTGTCAGCCTGTAACGAGCTGTCCTTTCCAATTACAGAAACCCACCGACCGCCACAAAGACCCGGGAACGCTTATTAATCACGCTGGTGTACGTGCTGGAGCGCTCCAGAGAGCACGCGACGTTGATGGGTGAGCCTTGCCGAGCGCGGATGCTTCCCCAAACCGAGCCAAGAGGTTGGATTCGGTCCTTGGCGCGAGCGCGGGCTCTCGGGGGCCGCCTTGGCATGGCGTCGGTGCCAAGCGCTGGTGTTATTGCGGTGACAGAGAAATCGCTGGACGGCTTCGCCTGGCAGCATCTCACCCCCCATGTCGGGGCTGGCAGGAACACGTCAGGCTCCAGCAACAAGGATGATGAGATGGAGCCCAAAAAGCTGCCGAGATCCTTCCTCCACTCAACCATCCTACATAAAGGAGGGCTGGGGGGCTCCTAAACACCCCAGGGAAGACCCCAGGGTGGAAAAGCAGGACTCTGGTCCCAGGATGAGCAAGAAGGGACCGGCCACCAGCAACGCTTGCTGGAAAACAGCGATAAACTGAGAACATTTGCAGCCCCTGCCCAGGTCTTACAGTTAAGGCTGTGCTTGGACATCTCTACAGGGACTATCCGGTACAAAGTGGGGAGAAACACTTTCCCCAGCTCCTCCGTCCTTAAACTAATCCTTTTTTCTACATCCCGGAGTCTTTGATGGCCAAGCCCCAGAGGTCTCTTCCCACAGATACACACTTTTTCGGGAGACAGCAAGAAAAGGAAGGATTTTGACCACACGGACAGCCCAAAACTATAGTAACGCACCAGATAACACGGTTACAAGGAGGACAAACCAGACATGGTGCCACCGGGGAGGAAGGGAAGCAGCTGCTCAGCTCCACGTTGCACCCTAGAGACAAACCCAAGTGGGATAAGTGCCACCAGTTCTCCTACAAGTACACCATGCTTCCGCGGCAAGAACTTCACGTCTTAAAACCAGCTAGGTTCCCCAAAACCGCAAAGCACCGGCTGGGTTGAAACCAGTGTGTCCCAATGACACAAGGACGTAGAATCTCCTGGGTTGGAAGAGACCCACGAGGATCATCAAGCCCAACTCCTGACTCCACGCAGGGCAACCTAAAAGTTAAAGCCTACCTCTAAGAGCGTTCTCCAAACACTTCTTGAACACCGACAGGCCTGGGGCCATTCTTTCCTAACGGCCAATCTGAACTTCCCCCGACGCAACTTTAAGCCCTTCCCTATCACCAGACGCCTGAGAGAAGAGATCAGCACCTCCCTCGCCGTTCCCCATCACAAAGAAGTTGCAGACAGCAACGAGGTCACCCCTCAGTCTCCTCTCGTCCAGGCTGACCAACCCTGGTATCCTCAGCCGCTCCTCACAAGCCCTCTACTCCTTTCGCCACCTCTGCTGCCCTCCTTTGGACACGTTCTAATATTTTCTTACGTCCTTCTTAGATTGTGGAGCCCCAAAGCGCCCACGGGACTCAAGGTGAGGCCACACCAAGGCATGGGACAACGGCGGCTTTCGACCGGTTCGCTATACCGTGCCAGGATACGGGTGGCCCTTTTGGCCACGAGGGCACGCGGTTGACTCCCGCCGAGCTTCCCATCAACCAAAAGCCCCAGATCCCTCTCTGCGGGGCTGCGCTCCAGCCTCTTGGCCCCAAATCTATACGTACATCCTGGATGACACCATCCCAGGTGCAGAATCTGGCATTTGTCCTTGTTCAGTGTCATACAGCTGGTGATTGCCCAACGCTCTGATCTATCAAGATCTCTCCCTGAGGCCTCTCTACCCTCGAGGGAATCAACAGCTTCTCCTAATTTAGTAGCATCAGCAAAGTTACGGAGTGTGCACTCAACTCCCGTGTCCAAGTCATCGGTAAAAACATTGAAGAGAGAAAAACCCCTAGGGAACACCACTAGTGACTGGTCACCAGCCAGATGTTGCCCTGTTGACTATAACTCTTTGAGCCTGACCCTTCAAGCCAACTGTTCACCCGACGCGTTGTGTCCACATCTAGCTGTATGCTGGACGTTTCGTCCAGAAGGATACTCTGAAACAGTATCAAAAGCTTTGCTAAAATCCCCAAAAACCTCATCCGCTGCCTTCCCTTCGTCCATGAGGCGGGTAACCTTGTCACGAAAGGATATCCAGTTAGGAAGACATGACTTTCCCTTCATGAACCCACGTTGGCTTTGACCAATGACTGCATCGTCTTTCAAGTGTTTTTCAATAACTCCCAGAATAACCTTCTCCATAATTTTAACAGGCACCAAAGCGAGACCGACAGGTCTATAATTACCAGGGTCATCTTTCTTGCCCTTCTTGGAAACTGGAATAACATTTGCTAGCTTCCAGTTGACTGGGACCTCTCCAGAGTCCCAAGACCCTTGATAAATAACAGAAAGGTCTCGCAATAACATCGGCCAACTCTCCCAGTACCCTGGGATGAATCCCATCGGGACCTGTAGATTTACGCGCATGCAGTTGCTGCAGCAAATCCCATACAAGGTCAAAGTCAGCTGGGAGCTTACCACTCCCCCCAGTTGTGGTCCTCCAACCCAACTCCACGGGGCCCCAGGGCCCATCACTGGTCTTAAAGAGAGGGGTGAAGAAGGCACGAAATGTCTCCACTTTATCTTCATCTCTATTTATGAGGTGACCAACCTCATCAAGTAACGGACCAATGTTTTCTTTAGGCCTCCTTTTGCTGTTAACATACTTTAAAAAACCCTTTTTTTTTTGTTATTCCCCACAGGACCGGCCAGACACGGTGCTGCAGGAGGCACAGTGCAAACATGCATTTCATTTTCTCAGCAGCAGCAAACTCCGGAGAAGGATTAACGTGGCCTCGTGCCGAAGCATTAGCTCATTTCTGCTGGGGTTGGGAGAAGGTTACGGTATCGCCATCCCCAGCTTGACCCAGCAGCAGTTTGCTCTTGCAAAAGGGGTCATTGCCACAGCCACTTATCCCTTACACCCTCCTGAATACCTTTTATCCTCCCAATATTGAGGAAGAAAAAGAAAAAAATTAGATTGAGGCCACTTGCTGAGGTTTTCCAGACATCTGGCAGCCTGGATGGAGCAGGAGAGCAGCCTGGGCTGTAAGGCAGAAGCAAGCTGCCCCCAAAAACCCAACGCCGCAGCCACACCACGTTCACTCCCCACTTGCCCCAACCAAGAAGTTGGCTTTGAGTGGCCAAAAAACAGGCTTGCGCCCACTACAGCACCTTTTCTGCCCATAAATGCGCAGCGGAGAAGATGGATTGGGCCATGTCCTACTTTGCGAGGCAGCAGGAGAATCCACGGCTGTGCCCGGTGTTGCCCCCGGCTTATTTTTAAACCGTGGCCCGGTTAAGCACTAGCGACGGCACAGGGGAGAGAGGCTGCTCGGGGGGTGCTGGATTTGGGAGGTTATTTATAGACACCGAAAGACGGGCACGGCAGGTGCTCCGTGCCTTGGACAACCGCTTCCAAGCGCGGGTGTGAAACCTTCTCCCAGCACACCGAGGAGGACCAGAGGGCACCAGACAGGACCCCTCCTCGCCGCAGACCTTCAGGGCCACGGTTTTGGGTTACCAAAGACCACCCATGGCAAGAAAACGCCTCGAACGACACTCACCCCATTCTCTGGGCGGCACGTTTGAGGACCACGTCATGACCCACCTTCCCACCCCACAGGAACGTCGCCGTGCTCGCAACCATCAACCCAACCCTCGTGCTGCCATCAAACCCTTATTTCAGTGCTTATCCACGGCACGGGTGGAAAGCTACTAACCCCAAAAGTCTTTGGGAAGAGATTCACGGTCGAGAGCTTTGTTACCCCTGCGTTAGAAGAGACGTAGCGTGGGTTTTTTTCCATGCAACTTTCGGGTTTCCAACTGTACTCCACGTCCCAGCTCCAGCTAAGCCCTGCCTGTTGTCTTGGACTGAAGTATTCAATTATTTATTTGCTAGGCAACAACATGACATCTTTCCTGGCACCGTTCGCAGGCTAAGAGGCTGACGAAGCGGTAACTAGTGAGGAAGGTTACTGGGACTGCGAGCTCAGCCTCCCGGTTAAGAGAGGTTGAAAGCCAACAGCTTAAACTCAGCCCAACACCAGCGAGGAAGGAGACAACGTTGGAAAACAGCCACGATTTCAGGGGCAGCCCCTCACCCATGCAAGAAACCTCAGAAGAGGCCACTGGATGTAGGCACCGGGGACTGTCCCGAAGAGTTAAGGCAAGATTAGCAAGAGCTGCACCTCCGTTGGGTTTCTGGTCTCATGACTTGCATATCTTTTCTGGATGGAGTTCAAAGGCAGGCCATAAAAAAAATGGCCCAGCGGTTGGCAAACACACCTTGGGACGGGCTACACATGAGCTGCTCCGCTCCAGAAAAAGGTTTAGGGGCACCTGGAGCTCTCTGCTCAAACCAAGATCAAACCAAAGCATGATTTCCTACGCTGGAGCACTTCACGTGGGGACCCACCTTGCAAGAAAGACACGTTTTCCCCCCAAACACCCCTAAAACTCACTCCGATGCTTCACAATTAAAACTAGGACAGTGCCATGAGGTCTCGTCACCCCACCAAAGCCCAGATCTAGGACAAACCCCAGCGTTGCAAGGGCTGAGTGTACTTTGACCTCCTCACCCTGTTCATTTTATTTCCCAGGCTCCCGTAAACCAAGTGCTCCAGCTCTTTGCTCCTACCTCTCATCTGCAAGTCCCTACCCCCAAGAAGGGTCATCCAGATGCTCTTTGGAACAACGACAATCGGGAAGAGGTGGGACAGACGGCAGCACCTCAAGACCCTCACACATGCTCCATGACAAAGAATTCAAGACTTGGTTAAGGGAGAGTTTGAGGGTTGGGCTTGTAAACCACGTGAACATCTACCAGAAGACTTTAAGGACCAAATTCTTGGGGTTTTTTGGTGTCTTCCTGGGCACGGGGCTGTACAACCGCCGGCTGGGGTAGCTCAGGCCAAGACAGACGCACGGACTCAACCAACAGTTGAGCAACAGCAGAAATTGCTCTTCAGAAACCGCTGTTTAAGAGACCAACGCTCCCTTCGTGCAAGCCCCAAACACCACTTCCCTTCTCCGTCGCTTTGCTCGTAGCTGTTGGCAGCCGACGCGAAACAAGCCCGACACCGGTGACCTGCTCGGGGACAGGAGGACACCACCAAGAGCGAAGCAAAAGATGTTCCTTCAGCTGCAGCGAAATGATGTTAAACCGTTATTTTGCGCAATTTCCAGACGCGAGTTTTTCATCTCGGGCACGGGCAGGATCCTTTACCTTCCCCGGAGGACAGCGGTGAACCGCAGCCACCAAATGCCACCACTTTAGCACATCTCCAGCGAACCCATGCCCCCACAGGGTTGATTTGTGCTCCATCGGAGGTCCCTATGGCAGGCTCCCAGTGACCGGCATTAAAATAAAAAAAGAAAATAAATCACACATCCTAAAATCATCTCCCTTTCTCCAGCTGCTCCCAGTACGGCTCTGGGTGCAGATGCTTTTCAGTATTTTAATGCGAAATTGCAACCGGACCACACGCGTCCACTCAACATCATCCAGATTAACGCAACACAAAGTCATCTTATTTATCGCCAGACTGGCCACGCTCAAAGGTACCAGCGAGATCTCCGGAGGGCGGCTCAAAAAAATGGCAATTATTGGGTTGGTTGGGGTTTGTGGTTTTTTTTTTCCAGCGGTGGATCTGTTTGGATCAGCTCTGCAGCGTGCAAGTCCTGGAGGAGCTTTGCCAAGCCGGTCTGTGTTGCGGTGCGGAGCACAGCCATACACTGGCTCCATCCAAAACCCAACACCCCAATTTAGGGCTGCCCCCCCGGCTCCGTCCAAAACCCGATGCCCCAATTCGGGGCCGTGCACCAACTCCATCCAAAACCCGACGCCCCAATTCAGGGCCATCCCCCGGCTCCGTCTCAAACCCGACGCCCCGATTTGGGGCCGTCCCCCGGCTCTGTCCAACACCCGATGCCCCGATTCGGGGCCGTGCAAAGCAACCGGCAAACATTTGCCATTTGCAGCAATATTTGATGCCCTGCCGCCCAATTTTAGCAGCGCACGCGGCCCTTTGCAACACCTTGGCACCCGCGAACCACCCGGCACGTCTCCGTCTCCAAATCCTTGTTGCACAAGCCAGGAAAAACCATGCCGTACAGCTTAAATCCAGCTTTTCCAGCACCCAGTGTCCAAAGGGCTCGATCCGGCACGAACAGGAACCTGAGCCCAGCACCCAGCCACGTGCCGCGGATCCTGCTCGGGCATCCCCGGACCGCGACATCCATCCGCTGCTGGGATTTATTGATTTCTACTGTGCAGCCTGCCACCGGTGCTTTTCCAGCCGCTTCCTCCTTATCTCCATCCGCCCCGCGGCGGTTTGATTATTTAAGCACCATGCAGACTTTGCTCTTCCGAGCAAAGAAAAAAAAACTCACCTTTGCCCTCTTCCCCGCTCCCATCCCCTCCGAAAGGATACTTGGGACTTTCGGAGGAGGGAAGCGGATTCGGAGAGTCGTTCAGCCTTCATCCACCACCCCCCATGCTCCCACAGAGAGGATGAGCACGGTTTTGGGGTGAAAGCCATCCCCTGGAGAGGCTCCAGGGTGGGTGGGGAGCTGGGTAACGTGGATCAGGAGCCAGCCCCACCCACGGTGATTCGTCACCGGTGCCACCAACCCCCCCAAAAAAAAGACCCAAATTCGGGCAATTTCATCCCGGTGATTCCCTCGTCCTGCAAAATCCCTGCGGCACCTCGCGCTCAGCCCGGAGAGCAGCTCCCGTGTAGCAGGACGCCCCTAGAAAAGCCCCTGCCGCATCTAACGAGCTTTGCTTTAACGATGACGAAGGTGGCAACATCGCAGAGGCCAGGACCGAGGACATCTACAAGGATACACTCCGTGAGCGTGCAAAAAGAGACGCCGCAGGGCTCCCACCATCCCCAATCCCGCTGGATTTCTCCCCATTTTGCAAGGGGAGCCAAGCACACAGCCCCGGATCCCTCCCTCCGCGGCAGCGGGATTTTGCCGGGGGTGCAAGGGGAAACTGAGTCACGGATTGGAGCCCTGCAGCTTGAGATGATCTCTTTTTAAGGTAATTTAAGCCAGACATCACCCTCTGGGCAGCGGCGCCCCAAAATCAGGCTCTTCTCGGCATCACGGAGGGGGATGCAGCCGAACGGGTGAGCATCGTTATTCCCCAGCGGCAATTAAAACCCAAATTACCGCCAACCCAAGGACGGGTTGTCCCCAAACCTCTCCAGGCTGTAAAACACGGACGGGGACAACTTCCCAACACAGGCAGCACCGGTGACCGTCAAACCCCGTGGCTTATTTCTGCCACTTAATTACTTTCCGAGAGCTTATTCGGTAAGAAAAAAATACCTACAACCTCCAGCCCCACGGGACCGGCGAGCACTGAGCTGTCGGGACAAGCCAGTACCTTCCCCCAGGGTTGTTCCCTGCGTGGGCAGCAGGCGCCGAGCCCACCTCCGCCCCGGGAACGTCGTGTCCTGCCCCTCGATTTCCCGACTGCATCGGGCTGTGACGGGAGCGGAGGCAAACACGGCTCCGAGCATCCTTCCCCGGGTTCTTATGCGTGACTCCGGGCTCAAGTGGGCTCTTGAGTTTCATTCCAGCAGGGGGAAAAAAAAAACCAACAAAAATTTAAAAAAATATATATATATGTGTGTATATAAAAAATAACCGGGTCGTGCACGTGGATGCTGGAGAGGGGAGGGGATCTCCGAGCGTCGAGATCAGCCTTTCCCAGGAGCGATCTCAACTTCAAGAGCTCCTTAGTGGTGCTTGAAGGGATGAAAAAAAAGAGGCTCTTGGCCCGTGACAGCGGTTCTTGCAAGTCAAGACTGGAGGGGGAAGGGGAGAGGGATGGAGAGGGGACACAGAGGAGGGGGGGGGGGGGGGGGGGGGGGGGGGGGGGGGGGGGGCCAGTTTTAGGGGAGGG
>NW_008794708.1:197043-198313 GCF_000699145.1 Aptenodytes forsteri
CCCCCCCCCCCCCCCCCCCGAGCTAGAAATGGCCCCAAACTAAACCGAGAGCGGCTTCCCCACAATCGCAATCAAAATAACCGTAAAAAGCTCTAAATTGGGAATAAACGATGCTGCGGCCGGGTTTCACCGCCTGCAGCATGGGAAAGCCCTGGGGTGCCCATCGGGGGCGGGCAGCGGGACGTCAAAGCAATTTGGGATGAAAAACGCTTCTTTTTAGCTAAAGCACACGAGTTGTTTGTACCTGAACTGGGTGTTTTCCCAGTTGTCCCGGTTCGGCACACGGCCGAACCTCGCGGCGTGCATCGGTTTGGGCTTTCCAGTCCAATATACGATGGATAAAATCCCGTCCTGCAGAACCGGGGTCAACACCGGGGATATTAAAACATCGAGACCAAATCAAACCCCATCTCCGATGCGACCGGGAGCAGAAGAGGAGCCTGATGCTGACCCGCAGTAGCTCGGTCGGATCCTGTACCGTCGATTCAACGCATTATAAGCCATAAAAGAGAAGATTCGGCTAAATCGAGACATATCTGGCGGCTCCAGTGCCGGGAACGGCAGATTTCGGGTGGATAATCTCACGCCAGGACCGCAAACGCTGTTTCCCCTCTTCTACCTTCCTCGTATTAAATCAACGGGGGACTGTAGTGACACCACACGCTGCCACAGCATCCCCAGACCAGGATGTCCCTGCGCTAGGGACCTTGGTGACGCCGCACACTGCTGCATCGGGGACCTTGGTGACACCCCACACCGCCACAGCATCCCCAGAGCAGGACGTCCCTGTGTTAGGGACCTTAGTGACACCGCACGCTGCTGCATCGGGGACCTTGGTGACACCAGGCACTGCCACAGCATCCCCAGAGCAGGACGTCCCCACACCGGGGACCTTGTGACAGCCACAAGCATCCCTGGTGTAGCGTGTCCCCGTGCCAGGACAACATGAAGTGCCGTAGCAGGATGTCCCTATATTGGGGGACCATAGTGACACCCCACACTGTCACATCAATCCCAGAGCAGGACGTCCCTGTATTGGGGACGGTGGTGACACCCCACGCTGCCATGGCAATCCCAAAGCAGGACGTCCCCAAATTGGGGACGGTGGTGACACACCACACTGCCACAGCACTCCACGAGCACCCCCCCCCTGGACTGGGCCCCTGGTGACCCCCCCCCTGCCACAGGAATCCCAAAGCAAAATGTCCCCAAATCGGGGACCATAGTGACACCCCACACTGCCACAGCATCCCCAGAGCAGGATGTCCCA
>NW_008794708.1:198386-209218 GCF_000699145.1 Aptenodytes forsteri
TCGGGGACCCTGTGACACCCCACACTGCCATGGCATCCCCAAAGCAAGATGTCCCTGTACTGGGGACCTTGTGACACCCCACACTGCCACGGCAATCCCAAAGCAGGACGTCGCCATGTCGGGGACCCTGTGACACCCCACACTGCCCCAAGCATCCCCGATGCAGCATGTCCCCATGCCAGGGACATCAGGACGCTAACCCCGGCCCAAGCAAGCCCGAAGCAAGACATCCCCGCACTGGGGACCTTGTCACACCCCACACTGCCACGGCAATCCCAAAGCAGGACGTCGCCATGTCGGGGACCCTGTGACACCCCACACTGCCCCAAGCATCCCCGATGCAGCATGTCCCCATGCCAGGGACATCAGGACGCTACACACGGCCACAGCAATCCCGAAGCAAGACATCCCCGCACTGGGGACCTTGTCACACCCCACACTGCCACGGCAATCCCAAAACAGGACGTCCCCACATCGAGGACCCTGTGGCACCATCCCCAAGCGCGGGGAGGAGCCGGGTATCATCCCTCCCACACGTGCAGCCGAAAGCACAACCCCAACCCACCCGTCCCCAGCCCCCCAGCCAGCAAATCTTCCTCCAAAACCTCCCCACGCACTGGTGGCACCCGTCACCTCCGGTGAAACCTCCGACCTCGTGCTCCATCGCCAGCGGGGACACGAAGCCGGGTGACTGGGCCGCGACCGACCGCAGCCCCACCCCGCCCAGCGCTCCCCAGGCCGATACGGGGAGGAAAAACCCCTCCGGGCGCGGGGACAGGTGGCCGGGAGCCGGGGGAACCGAGGGGACCGGCCCCTCGGCCCCTCGCCCCAAGCCAACGCGATGCCGGGAGCGGTGCAAGGGAGGAAGAGCCGAGCAAAAGCTCGACGTGTTGATGGGCCGCGACCGACCGCAGCTCCAACCGCCCCAGCGATCCCCAGGCCGATACGGGGAGGAAAAACCCCTCCGGGCGCGGGTTGATAAGGGTGCCGGCGATTCGGGAAACAAGGAGGGAACCACAGCTTGAAGATAAAGGCTCGGCGATTCGGATCCTGCCTCGCCGGGTCCCACGGGGAAGCGGCACACCCCGCTTTACCCCGGGGGATGAGCCCCAAAATAGGAAGGGAGCGAAGGTTGGAGCATCTCCAAGCCCTGTTGCTGCTGCCCGCGGCAACAAGTTACACTAAAAGAGCCCCCGCGCGGCACAGCACCCCAAAAAAATCCCGGTGAGCAGCCCAAAACATCCCCCCAAAGAGCAAGGAGGGGAGATGAGGCCACCAAAAAGTCGCGAGAAGGGTCCCCGTGGGACGCGGCACCCAGCCCCCATCACTCACGGTGCCTCCAGCCAAAAACAGGGTGATGGTTCGGGTACTACAACCGGAGATGGGAAATCCCCGGCACCGGCTCCTTCCTCCTCGCCGGCTCAAAGCTCAGTCGGGCAGAACGGAGCAGCTGCCCGAGCCGCCACGGCGCTCGTTCCTCCACTAACGAGCCCGCGCGCTGCAGAGCCGGCGTGCCGCGATCACCGGCACCGGGGCGAGCAGCAACGTGGGGTTTCTTCCTCCACCTCTTCTCCTGAGCCACCATCCTTCAGGCGTGCCGGCAGCACTGGCACCGGCTCGGCGCTCTCCGGCACGCAAGCAGGACATGCCGCTGCTCTGGAGGGATGCTCCACGTCAAGGGCACCCCAAAAACCAGCCTCATTGCGGGGAGCGTCTCTCCCGGCAATCGCTTGCTGACCTCCCAGCAGCAGCGTGGACTCTGCCTGGCTCGGAAAAACTTACCGGCAGCAAACCACCTCCGGCTCACGGTCGGCAGTGCTCGGCAGAGGCTGGGATAATTTCGCCGCGATGAGGCTGTTGGAGGCATGAGAAGAGCCCCAAAACCTTGAGGTTGGCGGCACCGCAAGCATTTGTGCGGGGTCTTCCCACCCGACAAGACCCTTAGACCGGCGTGCCAGTCTTAGCCTCCGTTTTGGGGCATCTTGGGCCATTTCACCTTGGTTTTTCGAGCTGGGAAGCAGCGATGGGGGCTTGCATCACTTTAAGTCTGCCCATGAGCAGGGCTGGAGCTGGGTCCCACCCGAAGCACCCCAGGACCCCCGCTGAGCCCCACCACGCACCCAGGGCCAGGTTGGACACCCGGATGGGGACATTCTCCATCTCCCGACGCAGCCCTCGCTATTTTTTGGGCACCGACTCCCTCCCCTTTTTTAAACGCCCGCGTCCATCCTGTAATGCCCGTGCCCCCACGTAGCTGGACACAAGGGAGCAACGACCGTGCAGAAACGGGGGACAGGACGGAGCGAAGGCCCCATAGCTCTCGCCTGTTCGGACACGGTCATCCTTGATAACACCTCTCGCAGTCCTGAGGCCTAAACTTACGTCAAGGGCCTAAAGACCCAGGCTCTGAAACACATTTGAACCCACTGAGAGAGAAAACCTAAGGCGGGGAAGTAAAAGGAGAACCTCGCCCGCATAAAGTTAAAAGTAAAACCAACTTGTGATACCGAGCGCTTAGTTTAGTGATACAGCAGTTACGGCTGCTCATTATTAAAATAAGAGGGAAGGGGAGAAGACGGCGCATTTGAGTAAAAGATAAGACCCAACCAAGGGCTTATCTACCGAGACCACGCGGCAACAAAAGCATAAAGGACGCGGACTGGAGGAGGCTCCTCGGAGCTGGACTGAGATCCCCGAACCGTCTGTGACCACCGGCTTGATCCTTATCGACAGGTCGTATCACCCTCCCTCCGTATGGGGTTGTGTCGTGTTAGGTGTTACTATTTCGCGAACCCGGACGCTTGCTTAAGGATCCTGGCTCTCAATAAACTGTCACCACATAGTACCCGCCTGCCTGTGGAGTCTGAGCAGTGGTCGTTTCCCCCCCCCCCCCCCCCAACCCCTTCTTTTGGTACTATACGGTGCACGACACATCCCCCGGAGCTCATTTTCCACCCGTTGACCACGGTGAAGGAACCGAGAGCTGAAAAGCTTCCCAGATGCAACGTGGTCCTTCCCCACCCCCCTCGTGGCGGGTAAATAACAGGGGGACTCACCAAACAGATCGCCTGCGCCGGGAGATAAGGTTTTAAGTCAACCGGTGTTTGCGGAGGTGGGCAAACTCATGACGGGGAAGCAGTGTTGGAGAAGAATCGCAGCCGGCGACTCCACCGCTGTTACTGCTTCCAGCTGGGGAAAAAGCCACCCACCAGCCAGGGGACAATCGATGAGGCAAATCACCGGCCGGTGGAGGGATCCGTGGCCACCATCCACCTCGTTTTCCAGTGAGGACACGGGGATGGGGAAGGACAGGAGGGTTGCAAACGCATGGAGGGGTTCAGGTAGGACCCAGGATGGTGGAGGCACCTATCCAGCGTTTGGCACTGAAATGATGGAGTAGTTGAGGTGGGACAGGGTTAATCCTCCAAAGCAGGCAGAGGACAACCAGGGATCTACAAATGAGCGGACAACTTGCATCAGCCGTGCTTGATAGATAAGGAACTGGCCAGAGAGCCGCATACAAAGAGTTATAGGCAACATCTCAATGCCCAGGTGGAAACCAGCAACAAGTGGAGTCCCTCAAGGGTCCATACCGGGACCAATGCTATTTATTATCTCCACCAACACCACGGATGGAGCACACCCTCGGCAAGTTTGCGGGTGACAGCAACCTGAGTTGGTAACTTGAGGGAAGGGATGTCGTCCAGAAGGACCTCGACAGGCCAACATGACTTCTTGATGAGCCAACGTGAACCTCATGAAGTTCAACGAGGCCAAACGCAAGGTCCTGCACCTGGGTCGGGGCAACTCCCAGTATCACAAACTGGGGGACTGAGAGCAGCCCCATGGAGAAGGACCTGTTAGGGCGGGTCCAGAGGAGGCCACGAAGATGATCCAAGAGCTGGAGCACCTCTCCTATGAAGAAAGGATGATATAGTTGGGGTTGTCCAGCCCGGAGAAGCGAAGGCTCTGGGGAGACCTTCTTGTGGCCTTTCCATATATAAAAGAGGTTTATAAGAAAGATGGAGGAAGACTTTTTACCAAGACCTGTAGGACAACGGGCAACAGTTTTGAACTGGAAGAGGGTAGATTTCGATTGGAGTTAAGGAAGAACTGTTTTATGATGAGGGTGGTGAGACACTGGACCGGGTCGCCCAGAGATGCTCCATCGTTGGGAGTGTTCAAGGTCAGGCTGGTTTTGAGCAACCTCATCTAGTGGAAGATCTCCCTGCCCACGGCAAGTTGAACTAGATGATCTTTGACAAGGGGGACAAGGGGTCTCCAACCCAAACCATTCTATGACAACCTCCCTGCTCATCCAAGAGCCCTTGGAGGAGAGTTTTTCCCAAAGCCGAGTCAGGGATGGACCCAACGGGGTCTCCCACGGGTGACGAAGATCTCCCACCCCATAGCAGGACATCCCCTGCAAGAGCATCCGGCGTGCGCAAGGGGTTTTCACGATGCCAAGGACATCCCAGCATAGCTCCACACCAGCACTGGGGACCACCCAGTCCCTGCCGGAGCTCCTCATCCCCCACCACCCTCGTGGCACCGGCGGCACGGCTTCCCTGGCACCGAGCAGTGAGGGAGAGGACGATGCCTTTGCCCTGCAAGCGCGCAGCCGCCCTCGGCAGAGCCGGAGGAGCGTTTCCGTTTCGAGAAGAGGGGATTTCAGCGAGGCCAGGCGCAGGTGGCACGGTTTCGCTCCGCTCGGCACGGCTGCGGCTTCACCAGCAATACCGAAAACGCATGGGTCACCACCGGTGCGGCACAGCTCCCACCTGCTCCCTCCCAACACAGCACCAGTCCCACACCGACACACGGTGGAGCACAACCCCCCCCCGTTTGGGGACACCTTCGGTTTGGGGTCCCGACACCACGCCGGGGGGGACAAGGGGTCTCCAAAAAGCCACCGGCTGGACCCACCATCGGGTTTTGCGCCTGTCTGTGGTGCTGAAGCCGGGCAGCGGCGTGTGGATGCCGGCCCGGCATTCGCACCCTCGCTTCTCCTTCCATCAAATCCACGTGTTTCTCATCGTACCGCGATTCCCGTTTCACCGCGAGATGCTGAGAGTTGGGGAACATCTCCGACACCAAGAGAGCAAACGCCCACCGCAAACCGCCCCGGCGCGATGGTGCGACCATCAGGCAAACCAACCGAATCAACCCGAGCATCACCGGGCACACACGAAGCACCGGGAGACGTCCCCGTCCCCCAAGAAGCCACCCCAACGGCGCCGACCGGGGACTTACCGGCCACGTCGTGCGCTTCCAAAGCAACATCAGGCTCCTGGCGGGAGAGCGACGAGAAGAAGTCGGGGTCCTCTTGCAACGGGCGCAGCTCGGCGCCGGAGGGTCCCTTCCCCTCCCTGCTCATCGTTGCCAGATCATCCGCGGCGTAGAAAGCATCTTCCTCGAGCTCCGTCTCCGTTTCCACCGACGTCCCAGATAAAGCCGGGTTCTCCAGGGGCTTTTTTGCATCTTGAAGGAAAGCGGCTCTTCGTTCTTCGCCTTGGGGGCACTCAAGGGCAGGAAAAGTCTCTTTGTTTGGCTCCGGTGTCATTAACAGGGCTCTGCCTCCATCTCCTTGGCGCTCTGAGAAATTAGGGACAGCTTTCTCCATCCCTCGCCGATTGTGCTGTGTCACTCGGAAAAAAACACCGCGCCGGCACTCAGGAGGGTTGGCGGCCAGGGACTGCTGGCAAAATCTACAAGAAATAAGAGATAAAAGAGGAGAAAAAGAGAAAAGAGGCTGGATTTTGCCGAGGTGGAGGAGAAACGGTTGCGGCTCTGCCCATGCCGGGAAACCCAACGGTCTCGGTGTCTCACCGTGGTCACCAAAGCTCTCAGTGTCCCGGAGCCGCGTAAGACATCAGGTCCCATCACTGTCCCCTTGCAAAAATTGATGCCACCAGTAGCCAGCACGGTGCCTGGTCCCTGCCAGAGTCGAAGGACCCCAAAAGGTGCCGCTTCTCCCCAACACCCAGCTTTTTCCCCGCTCCCCCTCTGCGCCGCGATTTGCCGGGGGAACAGCATCCCCTCCATCCCCTGCCACGCACCCCCCAAAAAACCCCAGTCGCCCTCAAATCGATTATTTATCCCCCCAAAAATTCAATCCCGCCATGCAGCGCGGGGAAAGCCACCGGTTTGCACCCCTGGGAGCTCTGCTCCGCCGCCAGCTGCCTCAAAACCAGGGCGGCTGCCCCCAAAACCAGTCCGGTGCGGGTGGGGGTGGGGGGTTTGTTTAGGGATTGATCTGTGCCACATCCTTCCCCTGTATGAATTCAAGCGGATGGGATAAAGTGGTACCTTCGGGCTGGGGGACCCTCGAAGGGTTTGGGGACCCCTCGAAGGGCTTGGGGACCCTTGGGGGGCAACCAGGTATCCGCCACCCAAGTGTGGAACCCCCCACCTCAAAAATAAACCGTCACCCCCAAAACACCTTCCACCACCCGACGCTGCCGCAGCTGCAGGTTAAAGGGTGAAAAATAAAATCGTTGGGAGAAATAAAGGAGAGCGCTCAGGATCCTGATCTCTGCAGGGCGGAGATGCCGGGTCGAATCCTGACCCGGGGCGGGCGGAGAAGGGAAAAATAGGAGGAAAGAGGCGCTGCAAAGCTGGGCTTATCAGCTCCGCCCCCCAAAACACCTTCCACCACCCGACGCTGCCGCAGCTGCAGGTTAAAGGGTGAAAAATAAAATCGTTGGGAGAAATAAAGGAGAGCGCTCAGGATCCTGATCTCTGCAGGGCGGAGATGCCGGGTCGAATCCTGACCCGGGGCGGGCGGAGAAGGGAAAAATAGGAGGAAAGAGGCGCTAAAAAGCTGGGCTTATCAGAGCTCCGCTGGGATAAAGGCACAGGAGGAGAGCGAAGGAGCTAAATTTACCCCGCCGAGGAAGAAGGCAGAGAAGAGACTATAAATACCTTCAAGGTAAAGAATGCAAATGAAGAGGGAATTATTCGAGCTGGCGCAAGAGCAAGATGTTTCCCCGCCCCGGGGCCGAGGGAGGAGAGCGATGGAGCAAACCCCAATGCCCGGAAGCCACAGGATCCTGATCTCTGCAGGGCGGAGATGCCGGGTCGAATCCTGACCCGGGGCGGGCGGAGAAGGGAAAAATAGGAGGAAAGAGGCGCTAAAAAGCTGGGCTTATCAGCTCCGCTGGAGGATAAAGGCACAGGAGGAGAGCGAAGGAGCTAAATTTACCCCGCCGAGGAAGAAGGCAGAGAAGAGACTATAAATACCTTCAAGGTAAAGAATGCAAATGAAGAGGGAATTATTCGAGCTGGCGCAAGAGCAAGATGTTTCCCCGCCCCGGGGCCGAGGGAGGAGAGCGATGGAGCAAACCCCAATGCCCGGCAGCCACCCTGAAACCTCTCCCGTCCCGAAGCAGCCGGTGCCCGTCGCTTCCCCCGGGGGGAACGATGCCCGGAGCCAACATGGGTTAGTTTGCCAATAAGAAGTGAAAATAGAAATTCAATTAAATCAATTAAAAATACGTTGGCTCCAAACGCCGGCATCTTTCTTCCGTGAGGATCGGTTGCTCCGGCTGGCTTCGGTTTGTACGGAGCCTCCTCCAGCGTCGCCCCGAAATGGCACCCGATGCCCACGCCGTGCCGGCGGGATGCTCTCACCCCGAAGAACGGCGCCGCGTCGACGCTTCCCCCAGACCCGGGGGAGGTTTTTGGGGAGCAAATCCCAAATTTGTGGATCTTTTAGGGTTTGCCATGGTGTCAGCTCGGTGCCGGTGGGTTGGGATGAGGGTTGCTCCGCCAGGATGAAGCCACCCGCACCAGCTTACCGGGCGGAAGCAGGGGATCGCGGCGTGACCCCATCTTTAACCACGGTCTGGCTTAAATCCGGTCGGACACACACGGCACTCCCTTTTTACCGCATCTACCATCGTGCCACGGCGGCTCATCCATCGTGCCGGCAGGATGGGAGCCCGGCAGCCGGCACGGCACCGGCGTTTCTCCCGGTGTTTCCCGGCGTGCCGTCAAACGACGAGGAGTCACCCCAAAACACGTTGCCCCGCTGCAAGGGAATAAAAAAAGCACGGCAACGTGCCGGGCGCGTGGTAGCGATGCGCCGGCAAAACTGGCAGGGGACAGGCAGGGGACAGGCAGGGGACAGGCAGCAGCACCTGGGATCCAGGGGGAGAAAAGCCATCGCGGGGGTTTTGCTTTTTAATTGCAGCCGCATCTCGGCCCGGCCGGAGACCCCGGCACATCCCCGAGCCGGCGGGATCCATCCAGGCGAGAATGGGTGGGGGAAAAAAAAACCCCACGCAATAGGTTTCTTTTCAAAAGCTGCGGGGTTTTTTGGGATGCGGGTTTGGTCCGAGCCAACTCCACGACAGAATCTGGCATCCCTCAGGGACCACCGGCTCCTTTCCCCGGCGATAAATCGCAGCATCCCTTCGGCACCGTGCTCGCCCGCCTCGGTCCAAACCTTCGCTCACCGAAACGTGCCTCACCGCGGCCACGCCGAAACCCCCGCGCCGGGAATGACGCCAAATCCCCCACCCGCACCCCGGCATCGGGCTCGGCATCACCCACCGGCACCTCAACCCACCAAAACCCCAATACCCAACCAAACACGAGCCGGCGCAGACAGGGCGGGACATCAGTGCCGCATCCCCCACCTTGCTCACTAAAAAAACCCCAGATTTTTCAAAGTTTTCCCTTTTATTCTTCCCAAAACACGGATCCCCCCGTCCGCCGTGCCGGTGGCGCTCCCTAAAAACCCACCGTCCTCCCCAAAAACCCACTTGGGGTGTCTTCAAGCTCACCGGGGCAGGGGGGGAAAAGGGAGTGGGGGTTTTTCCCCCCCCCCCCGCCGCGCTCTGCGCCAGCACCCTGAAAGACCCGAGCGCTCACCGTAAAGTTTAAAAAGCCTCTTCCCAAGCTCTGCTCGCTTCCCTGCTCGCTTCCCGAGCTCTGCTCGCTTCAAGGGTGGGAGCCGGACTGCGGAAACCCTTCCCCCAGCCCATCGCCCCAGAGCCATGCAAAGGCGGAGCAGAATTGGGACAATTTAAATGCTAAACCGGTTAAGTGGGGACAATCGCTGCCTTCCCTGGAAGTCAAGAGGAAGGGGCCTTTCCCCAGGCCAAACGGCTCCCGGCGAGAGTTCCTGCAGTGGGTCACCCTGCGCCCTTGCCGCACGCTTGAGTCAGGAAGGCTTTGGCTGCGTGTTTTTTTTTCCCCCCTGTGCGGCTGTTTGGGTTTTTTTTTTCTTTTCCCCCCTTTGCTGGGAGAGCAGAGCCACAGCGCAGGAGGACGGTGCCGGTTTTTCCCCCTTCATATTGGATCATGACCAAGCGTGCGGGGTCCGGCACGCTCATGGCACGCTTGAGCCGGGCAGGCTACGGCCGCGTGTTTTTTCCCCCACATGGTTGGGTTTTTTTTTTCCTCCCTGGGAGAAACCTGTGGCAGAGCGAAGCCGCGGCGCAGAACGGCACTGGTTTTTTTTTTCCCCTTCGTGGTGGGTCACAGACAAGCGCGCGGGGTCCGGCACGCTCGTGGCATGCTTGAGCCAGGCAGGCTACGGCCGCGTGGTTTTTCCCTCGTGTGGTTTTTCTTCCTCCCTGGGAGAAATGTGTGGCAGAACAGAGTCGCAGCGCAAAGGGAACGGCACTTTTTCCCCTCTCCGTGCCGGGTCACGGCCAAGCGCGTGGGGTCCAGCGCGTTCACGGCGCGCTTGAGCCGGGCAGGCTCCAGCCATGGGCTTTTTTTCCTCCCTGGGAGAAACGTGTGGCGGAGCGGAGTCGCGGCACAGGAGGACGGCGCCGGTTTTTTCCCCCTCCGTGGTGGTGGTTCATGGCCAAGTGCGCGGAGTCGGCGCGCTCACAGCACGCTTGAGCCGGGCAGGCTACGGCCGTGTGGTTTTTTTTTTCCCCCCTACATGGGTTGTTTTTTTTTCCTCACCGGGCAGAGCAAAGTCACAACACAGGAGGACGGCACTGCTTTTTCCCCTCTCTCTGTGCCGAGTCACGATCAAGCGTGCGGGATCCAGCACACTCCAGGCATGCTTGAGCCGGGCAGGCTACGGCCGTGTGGTTTTTTTCCCCCTGTGTGGGTTTTTTCCCCCTCCCTGGGAGAAACGTGTGGCAGAGCGGAGCCGCGGCACAGGAGGACGGCGCCGGTTTTTTTCCCCTCCCTCCGTGGTGGTTCATGGCCAAGTGTGCGGGGTCTAGCGCGCTTGCGTCGACCAGGCTCCAGCCACGTACGTGGGTTTTCCCCACGTGTTTTGTTCGGGGTTGGGGTTTTTTCCCTCCTCCTGTGGCAGAGCGGATCCACAATGCAGGAGGACGGCACCGGTTTTTCCAGGTGCCAGGTCACGGCCAAGTGCGCGAGGTCCCGCACGCTCCAGGTGCGCTTGAGCCGGGCAGGCTCCAGCCGCGTGGGTTTTTTTCCCCCCCCACACGTGTTTTTTTGGGTTGTTGGTTTTTTTTTCACCCTCGCTGGCAGAGCAGAATCACAACGCAGGAGGATGGTGCTGGTTTTTCCTTCTCCGCGCTAGGTCACAGCCAAGCTTGCAGGGTCCGGTGCACTCCAGGCACGCTTCAGCCGAGCAGGCTGCGACTGTGTGGTTTTTTTCCCCCCTGTGTGGTTTTTATTCCTCGCGTGGCAGAGCAGCGTCGTGACGCAGGACAGCACCAGTTTTTCCCTCTCCGTGCCAGGTCACAGCCAAGTGCACAAGGTCCCGCGCGCTCCCAGCACGCTTGAGCCCGGCAAGCTCCAGCCGTGTGTTTTTTTTTCCCCCCCACGTGTTTGGTTTTGGTTTGGTTTTTTTTTTCCCCCTTGCTGGCAGAGTCGCGATGTAGGAGGGGAGG
>NW_008794708.1:209296-210344 GCF_000699145.1 Aptenodytes forsteri
CCCCCCCCGGCCCCCCCTGTGTGGTTTCTTCTTCCTCGCGTGGCAAAGCGGAGCCGTGACACAGGAGGACAGCGCCGGTTTCCCTCGCTCCATCCCCGGCCACCACCAAGCGCGCAGGGTCCGGCGCGCTCGCACCAACGCCGCTTACGCGCAAAACACATCGCACCCACGAAGAAAACTCCGAAGGGGAGCGAGCACTCCAGATTTCAAGGCGGGAGGAATTCGGGGAGGATCCGGAAAGCTCCCAGGACTCAAGCCAGGATCGTGGACAATTTCCTTCCACGGGGAAACCTCGAGCGATCGGCGACATTCCTCCCCGGCGTTAACGAGCTCGTTTAGCAGAAAAGCGTTTTGGGTTTTTTTTTCCCCCCTCAATCCCTCAGCAAAGGACGCGTCCCCCAGGGAGCTCTTCCATTTCTGCTCCGACGGTCGCGGCTAGAAGCCAGTAAATCCCGTGCCGAGGGGTTTTGTTGGGACGCGGGGCTTTGCCGGTGCTGGGATCCTCAGGGAATTCAGCTACAGGGTCGTCGGTGCTGCCAGGGCGGGGATTTTGCGGCGTCGAGCGGAGACAATCGTGCGCCAACTCCTCTAAACGACGCGCCAGGGAGGGAAATCCGGCATCGAGCCGTGCCGGGATGAGCCGAAAGCTGCTCCGAGAGATGGTGGCACCGCTCTCGCCTTCATGCCGTACGGCAGTGGTGCCGGCTGAGCTCCGACCCGCTCCCCGCCATCGAGCTGCTTGAGAAGAGGAAACATTCCCGGCACCACGGCACCGCACCAAAAACCTGCCACCGAACCCACCAGCGCTGCCAATCCCCGGCACGGGATGAAACGCCGCGGCGCCGCTGCCTTCACAGCCCCCCCGTCGGCCCCGACACCGCTCCGGCCGGCGGAGGAGGGAGATGAAAAGTTCCCGGCGGAGATTACGAGGTCGCTGGATGCTCGTTTAACCCCGGTTAAGGAGCTCAGGAGAGGTCGGCCTCCTCCCACCGGCGCAGGAACGGTGCCGGTGATGGCGACGGAGGTGAACCGGCACGGGAAGGGCCGG
>NW_008794708.1:212932-213308 GCF_000699145.1 Aptenodytes forsteri
TGGGTCTGCTCCAGGCCCCCATGGCCCTGACAGCCCCATCGCTGGCCCAAAGAGTCCCCATGACCATGTCCCCGGGGGTCCCCGTGGCCCTGACATCCCTGTCACTGCCCCAGGTCCTGGGATGTCCCCGGCAGGTGTAGGGTGCTGGGGAGAGGGTGGGATTGGGGACAGAGCCCCGAGCGGTGGCAGGACACAACCAAACACCTTGTGACGGTGGCACCAGTGCTGTTTATTGCCTGGGGAGGGGACACCCCGCGGGATCGGGATTAAACACCCTTCGGAAAGACCCAGGAGGTGGTGGGTGACTGGGCTGCAGGGACACGTTGGGGACACCGGGACAGCCGGTTACACGCTGGTGGCCTGAGCGGCGCCACCG
>NW_008794708.1:214039-217530 GCF_000699145.1 Aptenodytes forsteri
CTGCGCCGCCGCTGCCGCCGCCTCCTCTGCGTAGCGCTGCCACGGCACCGTCGACTTGCGCGGCAGTGACGCCGATGAGCGCAGCTTCCCATGACCCTACGGCACCGGTGGCACCCGTTAATGCCGACGTTCTCCTCAGAGCACCGGCATCGATGCGAGGGGGGCGTGTTACCGGGGCATCGCGGGGGACGAGGGACCCCGGGTTGTCCTCGGCCGGTGGCTCCACCACGTGTTCGGCGCTGCTCTGCTTGCGTAGGCGCCGGGCGGCTTTGCTCTGCGCCGGCACGCTCTGGGTGCGCTGCACGTTGCGGCGTTCGCGGCTGGGCGGTGGTGATGGCACCGGTGCCGGTGATGGCTCTGGTTCTGGCCCATCCTCCCGGCCCCGGACGCGGCGGATGCTGATGAGGGACTGGCTCTTGATGAGGGGGCTGTGCTTGCTCAGGTCCCGTGGCGGCACGAAGCCTGGTTTGAAGCTCTTCGCCGGACTGCAAAGGGAGATGGGGCAATGGCACGGCCGGCTACCGGGGTGGTGCCAGACCCAGGAGGTGCCTGAACCACCCCGAACCCAACCAGGACCAGAGGCACCCCAGACCCACTTGGGATCAGACCCATCTCCTGAACCCAGGCTGGACCTGAAGCACCTCAAACCCAACTGGGACCAGGACCATCCCCCAAACCGAGCTGGGACCAGGAACATCTCCCAAACCCAACTGGGACCAGGACCATCCTCAAACCCAGCTGGGACCAGAACCATCCTCAACCCCAGCTGGGACCAGAACCATCCCCCAAACCCAACTGGGACCAGAACCATCCTCAAACCCAGCTGGCACCTGAACCATCTTCAAACCCAACTGGGACCAGAACCATCCTCAAACCCAACTGGGACCAGAAACATCTCCCAAACCCAGCTGGGACCAGGAACATCCCCCAAACCCAGCTGGGAGCAGAACCATCCTCAAAAACAGCCTTAACCTGAACCACCTCAAACCCGGCTAGAACCAGAGTCACCCCAAACCCAGGCGGGACCAGAACCACCCCAAACCCATCCTAGTGTCACCCCTCTACCAAAGCTCCTCCTGGCCCCGCATGTCCACCTTGGTTGCGTGTGTGTCCCTGTCCACCCACCGGTACCTTCGCTCCGTGGTGGAGCTGAGCCGGACGGAGACGGGGACAGGGGTCCCCTCCCTGATGGCGGTGAGGATGGTGGGCAGGGGCTCCAGCTCCTCCTGCGTGGCCTGCCAGGATGAGACAAGGACATTATGGGGACAATGGGTGACCTTGTGCCATCCACGGGGCAATGGACGCCAGCTCTGTGTGTGGGGAGGAGGTGGCCGGTCTCGCCAGCTACCCTTGGGGACAACTGGCTGGTGGCACCTGGTCCAGGCTGGAGAAGATGTCACAGAGCAGGAGGTGGAGAGTGGCAAGCTCCAGGGCCAGATCCACGTAGCCGTCGTAGGTGGCCATGTGGACGCTGCTCTCGGGGTTGGCCACGCTCTGCAGGAAGGCCGTCATGGTGCTCCAGTTGTGCTCCAAGAACTCGTTCATGAAGCCCATGTAGGCCTCCTTCTCGCCAAACCTGAGGACCACGATGGCCGGTTACCTGGGGGCCAGGCGACAGCCTGGGCCACCGCC
The DNA here is from genome assembly GCF_000699145.1 of Aptenodytes forsteri. NCBI lineage: Eukaryota > Metazoa > Chordata > Aves > Sphenisciformes > Spheniscidae > Aptenodytes > Aptenodytes forsteri. The sequence goes on from NW_008794708.1 coordinate 215,672, forward strand.
ATGGTCATGGGCCAGGCCACCTCCTGGATCGTGGACCAAGTCACTGCAATGTCCCTGCACCACGTCACCACCCTGTCTACAAGCCAGGACATGGGTGAGGACGCTGCCGTGTTCTTGGACCAAGCCACCCATAGGTCAGGCCACCACAGGTGACGCAGGAGGCTCTGCTACTGGGACACCTCAGCCCCGTGCATGGAGTGGAGATGTTCTCTGCTGCCCCACGGCTGGTTCATGGCGTGTAGGAGATGTCCCTGCTGCCCCATGGCGTGTAAGGGACATCCCTGCCGCTCCGTGGTATGTTGGGGACAACCCTACTGCCCCATGACCGTCCACGGCACGTGCCACACAACGTGTAGGGGATGTCCCCGCTGCCCTGTGGCTTCCCCGTAGGGATGTCCCTCCCCACCGGTACCAGTGCCGTGCCCTGCTGTGACGTACGTGGTGAAGTTGGCCAGGTTCTGGATGACCTTGGCCACAAGGGTGAGGGTACGGGCGGTGGCCTCGCTCGGGTACTCCTGGACGAGGCCGAAGAGGCTGGGGGACATGACGGCGGGGCAGAGGAACCGCAGGAAGAGGGAGGCCGAGACCAGGCGCTGCCCGATGGGCGCCTTGCCCCGCGCCACGCACTCCTCCTGCCACGCCGCGAAGATCTCGCCCAGCTCTGCCGGGAAGGCGCTGCGGGGAGAGACGCCCCGATGGAGGCTGGGGCAGGTGGGCGGCCCTGGAACCCCCACCATGATGTGCTGTGGGACACGGTGCCCACCGCGCCTATGCTTGTTCCTGTGCCGGTCCCCTGTGCTTGTCCCCAAGGTTGTCCTCAGGTCCTTCCTGGTGCCCATCCCCATGTCCATCCCAGGGATGGTGCCAGTCCCCAAACTCATCCCCACGCCCACCCTGGTGCCAGCGCCTGTCCTCCTGCCCATTCCCATTCCCGTCCCCAAGCTCATCCCTGCGCCCGTGCCCATCTCCAAGCTTTTCCCCAGGTCCTCCTGGTGTTGGTGCCCACCTTCGTGCCTGTCCCATTGCCCGTGCCGGTGTCCAACCCCAAACCCCCCCATCCCCGTGCGGGTGCCCACCCCCGTGGCCATCCCCCGTGCCCAACCCCATGCCCACGCGAGGGCTGGCCCTCACTCGCAGGACGCAGCGATGCGCTGGAAGGTCTCCTCGCAGACCTGCCGCAGGTTGTTCTGGTTGTCGGAGAGGTCAAGGCCGGCGCATTTGCCGGGATCAACCTCGCAGCTATCATCCGAGGTGCAGAGCTGGGCCACGGCCTCACCTGGGCACCGAGGGACAGCCCGTAAGGGGACCAACCAGCCGCCACCGTGGCCACGGTTGTGACAAGCCCCCGCCACATCCCCATGGATGTCCTGGGGGTGTCCTACAGCCCATGCCCTGCGCCCCGTAACACCCTGTAGCACCCTGTCATGTCATGCCCAGGATGTCCCGCACCCCGTAACGCCCCGTAATGTCCCACAAAGACCTGTAACGTTCAGACGTACCCAGCGTGTCCTGGAGGTACTTGCCCCCCACCAGCTTCATGTACTCATCGATGGCCTTGGTGGCCAGCGTGTTCTCACGGAAGATCAGCGCCTCACGGTCATCGAAGCGGTCCAGCTCGGCCACACCGAGGTCGATGAGGAACGACTGCCAGGTGGACGTGTTGAAGGGCTCGGCGGGCACCCACGGCCCCAAACGGCCTTGATCAACCCACCCTGGGAAGTGCCAGGATCTCCTGGCACTCCCCCGAATTGCGTTTCCCATCCCATCCCACCCATCCCATCCCATCCCATCCCACCAATCCCATCCCATCCCATCCCATCCCAACCCAACTCACCCATCCTATCCCATCCCACCAATCC
>NW_008794708.1:219048-219749 GCF_000699145.1 Aptenodytes forsteri
CCCATCCCATCCCATCCCAACCCAACTCACCCATCCCATCCCAATCCGTCCCAACCCAACCCAACTCTCCCATCCCATCCCATTCCAACTCAACCCAACCCATCCAACCCATCCCAACCCAACTCATCCACCCCAGCTCTCCTGGCACCCCCAACCCATGATGGCCATCCCACCCCAACCACCATGCCCACAGCACCCCAGGCAGCACCCATCTTGCCCTCACCCACTCTCCCCACATCCCCCGTGGCCAGCACCCGCTCCACCTTGGCCTTCCCGGTGCTCTGCAAGACGCGGACCAGAGCACCGGCCAGCTCCTCCTTGTGCCGCACGGCGATGGTGGGCTCCAGACAGGCGCACAACTCCCGGTAATGGAAGGTGATGAACTCAGCCAACTCCTTGTAGCGTACGATGGGCAGCACCCGCACCTCCCGGTAGCGCCCGCGCACCCTCACCGACGGCACCCGCTCGCCTCCCCCAGGACCGCTCAGCGGGTACCAGCGCTCCAAGGGCTGCCGGGCGGCCGCCAGCTCGGCCAAAGGGACGGTGATGGAGGCCACCGGTTGACCGGGGTTGTCATCGCGGCAAAGGGCAAGGGTGAGGGCACGGGCGGGTGGTAAGGCGGCCAACTGGAAGAGTTCACCCCAAAAGAGCTCGCCGTCGGGGCCGGCCACCTTGGCGGTGGTACGGGCGAAGAGGGTGCC
>NW_008794708.1:220135-220950 GCF_000699145.1 Aptenodytes forsteri
GGGACACTGGGGACAGGGGGGGACTGGAGAGGACATGGGGGACTGGGAGCGGACATGGGATTCAGTGGAGGGACTTGGGGACAGGAGGGGACACAAGGGATGGGTCAGGACACTGAGGACAGGAAGGGGCATTGGGGACAGGAGGGGACAGGGGATTTTCCAGGGGGACATGGGGGACGGGAGGGGACATGGAAGAATAGGAGGGGACAGGGATTCTGTGGAGGGACATGGGGTCTTGATGGGACATGGAGGACTTGAGAGGACATGGGGGTCAGGAGGGGACACGGGGACACGGGTGGACAACCAAATCCTCAGGGGGACAGGAGGGGACAGCCAAATCCACGGAGGGACAGGAGACGACACGAGGGGACAGCCAAGCCCCCAGGGGACAGGAGAGGACATGGGGGACAGCCAAGCCGTCCGGGGGACAGCAGGACACAAGGGGACACGGGGCTGTGGGTGCCTGCAGGGGTCCAGGGTGGGGTGGGGTGTTCGTGCCTCAGTTTCCCCACCCAGCCCTGCCAGCGGGCCTCATCCCGCCCGTTGGGGAGACAGGAGGGGAGCGGGTGGCCCCTCACATCAGGGTGCTGGGGGTAGCGGGGGGTGGTCCCATGGGTGTCCCATGGGTGTCCCCACGGTCCCACCTTGTTGGGCTGCACGGTCCGGCGCAGGTTCTCAATCCAGCGGTCACGCTCGGCCAGGGACGTGCACCCGAAGGACCGGCTGCCCTCGCCCGTGATGATCTGGGTGCAGGGAGGGTGTCTGGGGAGCATCCTAGGGGCCTGGGGGGACTGTGCTGGGGGCGCTGGGTGCCC
>NW_008794708.1:221933-222782 GCF_000699145.1 Aptenodytes forsteri
TGGGTGCCCAAGACCAAGGGCTGTGCTGGGGTGTCCCGTCGGGGTGCCCTGGGTGCCTTTGCAGAGTGCCCTGGGTGCCCCTTCAGGGTGCCCTGAGTGCCTTTGCAGGGGGCCTGGGTGCCTCTCCAGGATGATTAGGGTGCCCTGGGTGCCCCTCTGGGTTGCCTGGGATGCTCTGGGTGCCTCTCCAGGGTGCCTGGTGTGCCCTGGGCGACCTGGGTGCCTCTCCAGGGTGCCTGGGATACCCTGGGTGCCTGTGCAGGGTGCCCTGGGTGCCCTGGGTGCCCTTCCATGTTGCCTGGGGTGCTCTGGGTGCCCCTCCAGGATGCTTAGCGTGCCCTGGGTGCCTATCCATGGTGCCCTGGGTGCCTGTGCAGGGTGTTCTGGGTGCTCTGGGTGCCTCTCCAGGGCACCCTGACCACCCACCCAAGCCCATTACCTGAAAGCAAAACTTCTCGCCCACGATGCTGCCATGCACGGGCCGGATGATGACATTGTCCCCGGTGAGGTCCAGCTCGGCCACACTGGGCGGTGGCAACAGTGACTCCCATGAACCGTTCCGGCTGGGGACCCCACAGGGACAGGACCATCACCGGGGCACCCTCACCAGCACCCACATCTGCCCCCCACCCTCCGCGGTGCCGTACCTCTCGCCGTCGGGGACCGTAACCACCGGCGCCTCGGCTTTGGGGACACCACGACCTTTCCTCTCACGGAGCCTCTTCCACAACAGCCCCTGGATGGGGTAAGGAGCCGGCTGCCGTGTCACCCGTGCGCGTTGCGGTGGCTCTCGCCGTCGGGGACCGTAACCACCGGCGCCTCGGGGGACACCACGACCTTTCCTTTCCT
>NW_008794708.1:222840-224255 GCF_000699145.1 Aptenodytes forsteri
GCTGCTCCTCTCATCCGCAGTCAGGTCTGGAGGGGCACCCAGCATCAGGACCCGCCCTTTACCCGCACCCCGAGCACCCCAACACCATGCCAGGGTTTTGGGGGGGGCCAGGATACACCCATACCCCCCCCCACCCCCTTGGGAAACATCAGCCAAAGCTGGAGGAAGGACCCAGGCGCCTGGTTCCGGGTGCCGAATCCCACCAGCACCTCACCATATCTGCAGCCCTGAGATGCAGCCAAGCTTTGGGTGCTGAAAATGGGTGCTCATGGGTGCAAGGGAGAAGGGGGCAGAGGGGTGTTTCCTGCTGCCTCGGCTCTGGTGCACGGTGCCGGTGCTCAGCCCCGGTGCCCAGCCCCGGTGCTGCGATGCCGAGCACCCATCCAGGATGGTCCCCACCCAGGTGCCATGTGGATGACGGCCCCGGTGCCAGGCGGGTGCCAGGGGTGTAACTCACCTCCCTGCGCCGTGCAGAGCAGCCAGCGGCGGGGCCCCATGGCTGGCGGCGATGCCGTCTGCCCGCGCTGGCGAGGGGCGCAGGGGAAGCCGAAAGCGTTTATCGCTCGGATCAGCAGACGCAGCAGCGTGGAGGAAGCGGTAATGGTACAAGGCAGCCTTGCACCCAGCGCTTCCTCCACGCACCCGGCTCGGTGTGGGGCACGGGGCATGGGGCACGGCGGGGTGCGCGGCACAGGGCATGGCATAGTGCATGGTGCGTGGCGTGGCGCGTGGGGCATGGCACAGGGCATGGCGTGGGGCATGGGGCACGGCGGCGTGATGCACGGCACAGGGCATGGCATGGTGTGCTGCAAGGCGCGGGGCATGGCACAGGGCATGGCGTGGGGCATGGGGCACGGCGGCGTGATGCACGGCACAGGGCATGGCATGGTGTGCTGCAAGGCGCGGGGCATGGCACAGGGCGTGGTGTCGTGCATGGGGCACGGCACGGGGCACGGCACGAGGCATGGTGTGGTGCGCAGTGCATGGTGCACGGCGCGGTGCATGGCGCAGGGCATGGCGTGGGGCGTGGGGCATGGTGCACAGCATGGTGCACAGCACAGGGCATGGCGTGGTACATCGTGTGGTGCATGGCACGGGGCACGGCATGCTGCACGGCATGGTGCACAAATGGTGCACAGCATGGGGCACGGCATGGGGCACGGCACAGGACACGACATGGTATGACACGAGGCTTAGCAGGGTGGACGACACGGGGCACAGCACGGGGCACGGCTCGCTGCGTGGCACGGTGTGCAACATGGGCACGGCACAAAGTCTTGCATCTGGCACGGCATGCGCGCAACGTGGGGCACGGCATGGGGTGCGGTACAGTGCGGGGCATGGTCACAGCATGGTGCACAGCACAGGGCATGGCGTGGTACATCGTGTGGTGCAAGGCACGGGGCACGGCATGC
>NW_008794708.1:224604-225608 GCF_000699145.1 Aptenodytes forsteri
CATGACGACACGGTGCATGGTACGATGCACGGCACAGGGCACGGCCACGGTGCAAGGCATGGTACAAGCTGCGTGGTGCACAGTGCATGGTGCATGGCATAGGGCATGGCCACAATGCACGGCACAGCGCACGGTGCGCGGCGCGTGTCGTGGTGCACAGTGCCTGGCCACAATGCACGGCGCGGCGGCGCACGGCGCATGGCCGTACAGTGCATGGCACGGTGCAAGCCACGGGGCGCAGCCCAAGGGGCTCCGTGCACAGGAGCTGCACCGGACCTGCATGCACACGGCTCACACCAGCACGTGCCAACACCCCGTGGCATTGTCGCGTGCTGGCGCAGGGCGAGCTCACTCACCGGGGTCCCTCCTGCTGCCCGCCGGGTGCAGGTTGGTGCTCTCGGAGATGGAGCTCCCCGTCCGGTTCCTGCTCCTGCAGGAAGCCTGGTGGCGCAGAGGGATCAGCCACCACCGTCCCCAGCACCCATCTGTGCACCCCGTCACCCAAGGGACTCCGGCACAAGCCCCTGGGTGCCCAGGGGACTCTCGTCCCCATGTCCTCACCTCCTCGTCCCTGCCCATGAGGACCAGATGTCCGTCCACCAACGAGAAGTTGGAGACATCCCACACCAGGGCGTCGGGTGCCGGAGCCAGCGGGATCGATGACATCCCATGGGTGCCCGCTGGGGGTGCAGAGCAGGGTGTCGGGGGGAGATTGGGTGCTCCCCATGCCCCCGTCACCCATGGGCAGCGTGGCAGTGCCGCGGGACATATGGCTGTGGCCATGCCGCTATAGGTGTGACAATACCAGGGCACACGGGGCCACGGCCACGGTACGGTTGGGGTGATGGTGCCAGGGGACATACGGCCATGGCCATGCCACCACGGGTGTGCTGGTGCCAGGGGACATATGGCCATATGTCGGGGTTTGACCCCAGCCGGCAGCTAAGCCCGGCACAGCCGCTCGCTCGCCCCCCCCCCGTCGGACGGGGGAGAGCATCCGGGGG
>NW_008794708.1:226114-227156 GCF_000699145.1 Aptenodytes forsteri
CCTGCTCGCGGGTGGGGTGGGGTGAGAGGCAGAAAAGGCCTTGACTTAGTGTCAGCCCTGCTCAGCAGTGACGAAAACACCCCTGTGTTATCAACGCTCTTTCCAGCACAAATCCAAACCGTAGCCCCGTGCCAGCTGCTGGGAAGGAAATTAACCCTACCCCGGCCAAACCCAGCACATTCTCCACCCCTACATAAACCCAACGCGGGGCTCGAAGGGTTCGAGATAACGACGGGTTTGATCGGCATGTGCTAGATGGAATTTACAGCTGTTGTTGCTGTTCAGCTATTAATCAGCAGGCTCCCGCGCTTGCCGTGGGGCTTGCTCGCCCCGCTGGGTATCAGCGTCCCGTGCTCGTTCGTGGCTGCCTTTTGCGTTCGCTGCCCGCTGTCCTGCCGATCATCTCGCTCTGCTGAGCCCGGGAACGTTTCGATACCAGCAATGGCCACGCGCCTGGGCTGGCAGACGGCCGGGGCATCGCCGCTGTCTCTGTGCTGCTGCACCGGACGGGCTGGAACTCCGGCGTGAACTCGAGTCGTAGGGACCGCGACCCGTGGATGAATCCACGTGGGTGCAGGACACCCCGAAGCGTCTGTGGCCGTGGGTAAGTCCACGCCAGAGCAGGTAGGTTCTCGAAGCGTCTGTGGCCGTGGTTATGGCTGTGCCGCAGCAGGTACGCCTCTGAAGGGATTGTGGCCCAAGGGTAAGTCCACGCTGGAGAAGGCGCACCTCGAAGCGTCAGGGGCCGTGCATGAGGGCATGCTGGAGCATCTTACAGCGTGGGGCCGTGGATAAACCCCCGACGGAGCAGGTCCGCCCCTGGAGGGACTGCAGCCGTGGGGAAGGCCACGCTGGAGCAGGTTCACTCCCGAAGGGACTGCGGCTGCGGGTAAGGCCACGCTGGAGCAGGTATCTTGGACAGCGTCTCCCACAGCGTTCTCCTCGAGAAGCTGGCGGCTCACGGCTTAGACAGGTGGACTCTGCGCTGGGTAAAACACTGGCTGGACGGCCGGGCCCAGAGAGTTGTGGTGAATGGAGTTCA
>NW_008794708.1:228084-229027 GCF_000699145.1 Aptenodytes forsteri
TCGATGATCTTAGAGGTCTCTTCCAACCTCAATGATTCTATGATTCTATGATCTCTGAAGGCATTGCGGCCCATGGAGAAGGCCACGCTGGGGCAGGTGCACCTCAAAGCGACTGTGGCTGTGGCTAAGTCTACGCCGCAGCAGGTTCACCCCCGGAGAGACTGCGGCTCACAGATAAGGCTCCGCTTGGAGCAGGTCCACCCCTAAGGGACTGCAGCCTGCGGATAAGCCCAAGCCGGAGCAGGGGCAAGGGGAGGAGTTCATTGCGATGTTAAACCCGACGGTCCGGCCCAAAGGGACGAGGGGGCGGAGATTGCGATGGAAGTACCTTTAAATTGTTGTAACCCGGGATCCGAGTTGCAAATCCGATTTGGGAATTGCTATGGCGGGAACCACCCGAACCGGCGGAGGAGAAGCCTGACAAGCAGCAGCGACCCGGCCTGAGCTGGCTTTGGGGCCCTGTAACCCCACGCAACGCACCACCTCTCCTGCCCTGAGTGACCACCGTAACGGCCGGAGCCCAAAGCCACGGACTAAATGAGCTCACGGGACGTTTTGTGGGCATTCGTGGACATTTTACGGACATTTCACAGTCCACAGACTGTGGGCTAAGGGAACGATGTCTGCGTATGGTCTCAAAGGATGGGGAGGGGGAGGGGGTGGTTAATGAGGGTGTGGGACCTGAGCATGACGTAAAGGGTGTGGAATAAAGGGTGAGGAATGTGCTGGGTTTGGCCGGGGTAGAGTTAATTTCCTTCCCAGCAGCTGGCACGGGGCTACGGTTTGGATTTGCGCTGGAAAGAGCGTTGATAACACAGGGGTGTTTTCGTCACTGCTGAGCAGGGCTGACACTAAGTCAAGGCCTTTTCTGCCTCTCACCCCACCCCACCCGCGAGCAGGTTGGGGGGGGGGGGGGGAACGAGTTGCGGGGGGGAGGGGGCAG
>NW_008794708.1:230325-230876 GCF_000699145.1 Aptenodytes forsteri
CCCGGCCCATCACCAGCACCCACCACCAGCACCCAGCACCCCGACCCCCACCCCTCCCCAGCACCCCCATACCTGGAACAGCATCATGGAGCACCTGCTCAGCCCTGGCGCCGTTCTCCACGTGACCCTTCCTCTTGGACATGGAGCGCAGGTACTTCTGCAGGGTGGCCTTGCCACCCTCGGGTCCCCGTGTCTCCTTGGTCCCCTTGGAGGGGGCCGAAAAAGCCCGTTGGAAGAGGGACCGGCGGGTGCTGGCCTTGGGGGCCCCCAAGCTGGAGCTGCCCTTTCCGGTCCCATCATCGGGGCCATCGGACTCGGGTTGGCTGTAGGAACGTTTCCAGCCCTGCAACCGGGTCCAACGCCGGCTGCCCGGGGACCCTGTGCCCCGCTCGGCTTCTCGGTCACCCATGGGTGCTGCCGTTCGCCATTTGTAGGTCTTCAGTAGAGTTGGCGGCTCGGGTCCCAGCGGGGGTTTCTCCACCTCCATCTGTGGGATGGGGAGAGCCACGGTAGCCACGGGGCGTCCCCGGCATGGGGAGCTGGGTGGGGTG
>NW_008794708.1:232558-235553 GCF_000699145.1 Aptenodytes forsteri
GTGTGCTGGCCTTGGGTGCCCCCAAGCTGGAGCTGCCCTTTCCGGTCCCATCATCGGGGCCATCGGACTCGGGTTGGCTGTAGGAACGTTTCCCGCCCTGCAACCGGGTCCAACGCCGGCTGCCCGGGGACCCTGTGCCCCGCTCGGCTTCTCGGTCACCCATGGGTGCTGCCGTTCGCCATTTGTAGGTCTTCAGTAGAGTTGGCGGCTCGGGTCCCAGCGGGGGTTTCTCCACCTCCATCTGTGGGATGGGGAGGGCCAGGGTTGCCGCGGGGCGTCCACGGGCCGGCATGGGGAGCTGGGTGGGTGGGGGTGGGAAGGGCGCCCTTCTCTGGGTGCCCCCAATCTGGCATCCCCACCCGGGCACCCCTATTTGGGTGCCCTGTCCTAGTATCCCTATTGGAGCACCCCCACCCAGGCACCCCTATCCAGGCACCTCTAATTGAGTCCCCCTTTATGGGTGCCCCTATCCAGGCACCCATGTACAGGCACCCGATATGGGCACCCTATCCAGGCAACCCCTATTTGGGTGCTCTCACCCAGTGCACCCCCATCCAGGCACCCTGTGTGGGTGCCCTTATCTGGGGGGTCTCTATCTGGACACCCCCACCCAAGCACCCCTATCCAGGCACCCTTATCTGGGTGCCCCCATCCAGGCACCCCAATCCAGGGACCCTTATTGGGGTACCTGTATGTTATGACCCCATTTGCGCACCCTTATCTGGGTGCCCCTCTCTGGGCACCCCTACCTGGGTGCCCTTCTCCAGAGCACCCTCATCCAGGCACCCCTATTTGGGTCCTCTCATCCAGGGCACCCTTATCTGGCCACCCTTATCTGGGCACCCACATTGGGGGGGTCTCTGCCCACCGAGGGGTCCCCATCTTGTGGGTGCCCACGACCCTCGGGTGCCCCTGCCCACGGAGGGGGTTCCCCACCCCGTAGGTGCCCATGTCCCTGGGGTGCCCCTGCCCACCGAGGGGCCCCCACCTTGTGGGTGCCCACGACCCTCGGGTGCCCCTGCCCACGGAGGGGCCCCCACCTTGTGGGTGCCCACAACCCTCGGGTGCCCCTGCCCACGGAGGGGCCCCCATCTTGTGGGTGCCCACGACCCTCGGGTGCCCCTGCCCACGGAGGTGGTCCCCCACCCAGTGGGTGCCCGTGTACCCGGGGTGGCCCTGCCCATGAGGGGTCCCCAAATTCTGGGTGCTCACATCCGTGGGGGTGCCCCTGCCCACGGAGGTGGTCCCCCACCCAGTGGGTGCCCATGCCCCGGGGTAGCCCTGCCCATGAGGGGTCCCCAAATTCTGGGTGCTCACATCCGTGGGGGTGCCCCTGCCCACCGAGGGGCCCCCACCTTGTGGGTGCCCACGACCCTCGGGTGCCCCTGCCCACGGAGGTGGTCCCCCACCCAGTGGGTGCCCATGTCCCTGGGGTGCCCCTGACCATGAGGGGTCCCCAAATTCTGGGTGCTCACATCCGTGGGGGTGCCCCTGCCCACCGAGGGGCCCCCACCTTGTGGGTGCCCCCCGCCCTCGGGTGCCCCTGCCCACGGAGGGGCCCCCACCTTGTGGGTGCCCCCCGCCCTCGGGTGCCCCTGCCCACGGAGGTGGTCCCCCACCCAGTGGGTGCCCGTGTACCCGGGGTGGCCCTGCCCATGAGGGGTCCCCAAATTCTGGGTGCTCACATCCGTGGGGGTGCCCCTGCCCACGGAGGTGGTCCCCCACCCAGTGGGTGCCCGTGTACCCGGGGTGGCCCTGCCCATGAGGGGTCCCCAAATTCTGGGTGCTCACATCCGTGGGGGTGCCCCTGCCCACGGAGGTGGTCCCCCACCCAGTGGGTGCCCGTGTACCCGGGGTGGCCCTGCCCATGAGGGGTCCCCAAATTCTGGGTGCCCACATCCATGGGGGTGCCCCTGCCCACCGAGGGGTCCCCAAATTATGGGTGCCCACATCCGTGGGGGTGCCCCTGCCCACGGAGGGGCCCCCATCTTGTGGGTGCCCACGACCCTCGGGTGCCCCTGCCCACGGAGGGGGTTCCCCACCCCGTAGGTGCCCATGTCCCTGGGGTGCCCCTGCCCATGAGGGGTCCCCAAATTCTGGGTGCCCACATCCATGGGGGTGCCCCTGCCCACGGAGGTGGTCCCCCACCCAGTGGGTGCCCATGTCCCTGGGGTGCCCCTGACCATGAGGGGTCCCCAAATTCTGGGTGCTCACATCCGTGGGGGTGCCCCTGCCCACGGAGGGGGTTCCCCACCCCGTAGGTGCCCATGTCCCTGGGGTGCCCCTGCCCACCGAGGGGCCCCCACCTTGTGGGTGCCCCCCGCCCTCGGGTGCCCCTGCCCACGGAGGTGGTCCCCCACCCAGTGGGTGCCCGTGTACCCGGGGTGGCCCTGCCCATGAGGGGTCCCCATCTTGTGGGTGCCCACATCCCTGGGGTGCCCCTGCCCACGGAAGGGGTCCCCCATCTTGTGGGTGTCCACGCCAGCCCCTGCCCCCTGCAACACCCATCCCTACCAGGGCGCGGTGGCACCGAGGGCACGGCAGCATCAGGATTCGGTGACACCAGGGTGCGGTGACACCAGGGACACAGTGACACCCAGGCAGGTGGCCTGCCACCACCTTGGCCCCGAGCGCAGGCGGGTGCCGGAGATGCTTCCGTCGCCGTCACGGCCGCGTTTCCCCTCACGCCGCCACAGCATTTCCTCCCGGCACCTGCACCCCACACCGAGCCCGGGCCCTGGGGACCCTGCCAGCACCCCCGGGTGCACACATGGGTGCAGGCCAGGGTGGGGGTGGACGGGGCCGGTTGCACCCCAGGACCTCCTTGCTGTGGCACCCCCCCGGCGTGGCCCCAGGGTGGAAGTGAGCTGTGGGCACCCGTGGCTTTGGCGCCCGCCAATTTAGGGGTGTGGTGGCGGGCGTTTTTGGGGTCCCCACCCCAAGGTGCAGCGCGGTAAGGCACCCCATCCCCTCCCCTGCAGCACCCCTCACCCCT
>NW_008794708.1:236181-241393 GCF_000699145.1 Aptenodytes forsteri
GGGTCTCCTTGGGGGTCATGTGGGGTTTTCAAGGTGGGTTAAGGGGGGACAGTGCTGCTTGGGCGCAGGACACGCGTGTGCACGCACACACACACGTGTGCCGCAGCAGGTCCTGGGCACCTGGGTCCCTCGTTTGAGTCCTCTCCTATGACCCCATGGCCAACCCCTACCCCGTGCCTCAGTTTCCCCCTCACTCTCCAGGGACCACCCGAAGCCGATGTCCTGGCACTGACTTTATTGTGGCTACGGGGCTGGTCTGCTGGGCCAGTGGGGCCAGGCCAGGAGCCATCCCGGCTGATGCCCACCTGGGCCAGGATCTGTCCAGGCTGGTAGCCTTCAAGGCCGGGGTCCTTCCGGGCCAGTGTCCATCAGGGTTGGCATCCGTCAGACCGGCGTCCACCTGGACCGCGGTCCATCTGTGCTGGCATCCGTTGGGCTGGCGTCCACCTGGACCAGGGCCGATCCGTGACGGCATCCGTTGGCTCAGGGTCTGTCTGGACCAGGGTCCACCTGGGCTGGCACCCATCCGACCAGGATCCATCTCAACCAGGGTCCACCCAGGCCGGTGTCCATCAGACTGACGTCCATCCGGACCAGGGTCCATCCAGGCTGGCATCCATTGGGCCACCACCTGTTGGACCAGGGTCCATCCAGACCATCACCCGTTGGGCCAGCATCCATCTAGACCATGAACCAACCTTGCCGGCACCCATCCAGACCGGGACCCACGGAGCCGATCCTCACTGCAGAGGAGGGAAGAAACCACGGTCAGTCCCAACATCACCTCCCACATCCACCCCCACCAAACCCCCGTCCTCCTGGCCGTGCCAGACCAGACCAGACACCCCGACCGGGCACCTCCCAACCCCTGGAGATGCCACAGAGCTTGGTGCTCACCTCGAAGCCGTGCCAGGTCTCAATCTCATGGAAGAGGGAGTTGCCGGGGCAGTCGGTGTGACCCATCTGGCGGTGGCCACGTAGGGTGTAGTTGCGGTGAAGCCGGCCGGTCCGCACGGCGCAGGGCAGGAGCCTGTCCCGCACCAGGGCGATGGCATCGGGGTCCGGCAAGGTGGCCGAGAAGTCTCCAACGTAGCTCACGCCGTAGCCTTTGCTGTTGTAGCCTTTGGTGTGGGCACCAACCCAGTGCCAGCCTCGGCCTTGGTACAGGTACCCATCCGACCCCACCACGAAGCTGCAAGCACCCGTGGGTCAACCCGAGCTGCCCGGAGATGGGTGACGGGGACTGCGGGGGGGTGACGGTGACAGAGTCTCACCTGTAGCCGATGTCATCCCAACCGCGGGTGTCCTGGTGAAAGCGTTGCATGGCGCGCATGTCCCGGGCGCAGGCGGTGAAGGTGCGGCACGGGGCGCTGGGTATGAAGGTGTGGTGGACGTAGACAGAGCCCAAGGGGAGGGTCAACGGTTTGGGGGTGCCCCGGTAGGGACGGGCACCCCACATGCACCGGGGCACGATGGCCGGGCACTCTGCGAGGGAAGGCAGGCGGTGGAAGAAGGGGACTTGCCTGGTCCCACGGGCAGGTGGGGACGTGGCAGCGTCCCCCTGGGGTCTTGGGGACACGGAGCATCTGCCCAGCTGAGGAACCCCTTGGCCTGGGACATGGTAGTGTCCTCCTGGGGTCCCCTCATCTAGGGGACGTGGAGCATCTGCTCAGGGTGTCCCTTGGCTGGGGACATGGCTGTGTCCAGCGTCGGGCGGACACACCGGTGTCCATCCAGAGGACATGGTGGTGGCCATCCAGGGGACACATCGGTGTCCATCCAGGGGACGAAGCAGTGTCCAGGGACCCATTATCCAGGGGACATGGTGGTGTCCATCCAGGGACCACCATCTGGGGACACACCAGTGTCCATCCAGGGGACACAGTGGTGTCCATCCAGGAGACACACCGATGTCCAGCCAGGAGACCTGTGGGTATCCATCCGGGGGACATGGTGGTGTCCGTCATGGGGACACACCGATGTCCATCCAGGGGACACACTGGTGTCCATCCAAGGGACCTGTGGGTGTCCATCATGGGGACACATCAATGTCCATCCAGGGGACACGGTGGTGTCCATCAAGGGACCACCCCCTGGGGACACAGTGGTGTCCATCCAGGGGACCTGTGGGTGTCCATCTACGGGACATGGTGGTGTCCGTCATGGGGACACACCGATGTCCATCCAGGGGACACACTGGTGTCCATCCAAGGGACCTGTGGGTGTCCATCATGGGGACACATCAATGTCCATCCAGGGGACACGGTGGTGTCCATCAAGGGACCACCCCCTGGGGACACAGTGCCAGCCCCACCCAGGGGACCCGGGTGTCCATCCAGGGGACATGGTGGTGTCTGACCATGCCAGGCCGCATGTCACCAGTCAGCTCTCAGAGTGCCACCAACACTGGGGTGACACTGGGGACCCCCAGCCCCACCCAGGGTGCAGCTCTCCACCCATCCTCCCACCCAGGTTTTTTTTTTGGGGGGGGGGCAGATGTGATATCGCGACTCGGTGCCACCTCCCTACCCACGTAGACCTCCGTGAAGTCCTGCGCCGCTTGACGAGCGATGGCCACCACCTCCTCCGGCCCCACGTCCTCCAAGAGCTCCTGGGTGGGTGGCAGCACCCGCAGCACCCTCAGCATCGCCGCCACCTCCTCCTCCAGCTTCCCCGGCCCCGTCAGCACCCCGAAATCTCGTCGCCGGTAACTGCTGGGTGGTCGCTCCTTCTCCGTGCCGTTGCCCGTCCCGTAGTAGCCCCGGAGAAGGTCGGCGAGCGGAACGGGTGCTTGGGCCAGGTGGGCACCCAACAGCACCCCATCCATCGCCCCGTTGGCAACGGCATCAGGGATGGGCGAGGGGGGTCCCAGCAGGGTGTAGTTTTGGGGGTCATCCACGTCATCCCAACAGCCGTCAGGTCCGAGTGTGGTTCGGTTGCCATCACCGTCACGAGCCAAGAGGAAGGATGTCCCCAAAACCTCGGTGATGGTGACGGCGTAGAGCGCGTCGATGGGTGGCTCGACGGTGGGGAAGGGCCACCCCGCCGCCCGCTTGAGGCCAACCTCGATGCCGGCGAGGAGGGGGCCAAGGGCAATGGCGGAGCCGTCGGGTGCCAGCACCACGCCGCGCTCGGGTGCCGTGGCGTCCTGGTGGAGGAGTTGGGTGAAGAGCAGCCACTGCTCACGGCTGAGCGTTCGTGGGGCTGGTGGGACATCGGGTGGCTCTCCCAGCACCGCGCGGCACCCCGGGGTGCTGCAGCCACCCAGCGCCCGCGCCAGCTCCGGCACAGTGCCGGTGAAGTCGTGGTCAGTCGATTCAAGGGCTTCCACGATCTGAACGACCGAGTCCATGTGGCGCGGTGGGAGACCTGGGGAGGGGACGGAGACGTGGGAGGGGACCGAGGGGCACCCGTGGGGTCGGAGGTGCCCGTGGGTGCAGGGATGGCGAGAGTCTCCCCAGGGTGGGTGAGTGTGCACCCAAAACAGGGTGACTGCACCAAAGCGAGGGGAAAGGCACCCAAAACAGGGCGAAGGCACCCAAAACAGGATGAAAGCACCCAAAACAGGGAGAATGCACCCAAAACAGGATGAAAGCACCCAAAACAGGGAGAATGCACCCAAAACAGGATGAAAGCACCCATAGCAGAGCAAATGCACCCAGAAAAGGGCAAATGCACCCCAAACCAGAGCAAATGCACCCAAAACAGGGTGAAAGCACCTAAAACTGGGTGAATGCACCCAGAGCAACATGAAAGGACCCAGAGGAGGGCGCAAGCACCCAGGAAAAGGGTGAATGCACCCAAACCAGGGCGAATGCACCCAAAACAGGGTGAATGCACCCCAGGCAAGGGGAAAGCACCCAAACCAGGGCGAATGCACCCAGAAAAGGACGGCTGCACCCAAAACAGGATGAAAGCACCCACTGCACAGCAAATGCACCCAGAGCAGGGTGACCGCACCCAGAAAAGGGCAAACGCACCCAAAACCAGAGCAAATGCACCCAAAACAGAGTGAAAGCACCCATAGCGCTGCAAATGCACCCAGAGGAGGGCGCAAGCACCCAGGAAAAGGGTAAATGCACCTAAAACTGGGTGAAAGCACCCAAACCAGGGTGAAAGCACCCAAACCAGGGCGAATGCACCCAGAAAAGGACGGCTGCACCCAAAACAGGATGAAAGCACCCATAGCAGAGCAAATGCACCCAGAAAAGGGCAAATGCACCCCAAACCAGAGCAAATGCACCCAAAACAGGGTGAAAGCACCTAAAACTGGGTGAATGCACCCAGAGCAACATGAAAGGACCCAGAGGAGGGCGCAAGCACCCAGGAAAAGGGTGAATGCACCCAAACCAGGGCGAATGCACCCAAAACAGGGTGAATGCACCCCAGGCAAGGGGAAAGCACCCAAACCAGGGCGAATGCACCCAGAAAAGGACGGCTGCACCCAAAACAGGATGAAAGCACCCACTGCACAGCAAATGCACCCAGAGCAGGGTGACCGCACCCAGAAAAGGGCAAACGCACCCAAAACCAGAGCAAATGCACCCAAAACAGAGTGAAAGCACCCATAGCGCTGCAAATGCACCCAGAGGAGGGCGCAAGCACCCAGGAAAAGGGTAAATGCACCTAAAACTGGGTGAAAGCACCCAAACCAGGGTGAATGCACCCATAACAGGGTGAAAGCACCCAGAAGAGGGCGCAAACACCCCGGAAAAGGGTGAATGTACCCAAAACAGAGTGAACGCGCCCAAAACAGGGCGAAAACACCCCAAAGCAGGACAAAAGCACCCAGACCAGGGTGAAAGCACCCCCAAACAGGGTGAGAGCACCCAGAAAAGGGCAAATGCACCCAAAACAGGGAAAACCCACCCAAACCAGGGCAAAACCACCCGGAACAGGGTGAATGCATCCAAACCAGGGTGAAAACACCCCAAAACCAGGGCAAAAGCACCCAGAACAGGGTGCAAGCACCCCAAAAAAGGCGGAAGCGCCCCCCCAAAAAATAGCAACGGCACCCGGAACCGGGTGACTGCACCCAAAACAGGGCGAAAACACCCCCAAAAAGGCAAAAGTACCCCCCAAAAAAGGGCAAAAAGCACCCCAAACCAGGGCGACCAAAACAGGGACACCCCCAAAAAGGCAAAAGTACCCCCCAAAAAAGGGCAAAAAGCACCCCAAACCAGGGCAGGGCCACCCGTCGCGAGCACCCGAA
>NW_008794708.1:247616-249481 GCF_000699145.1 Aptenodytes forsteri
GGGGGGTTGGGGGGGTGGCAGGGACAGGGTGGTGGCACCTAGGATGGGGGACAGTGGGGACAGGGTGGTGGCACCTAGGATGGGGGACAGTGGGGACAGGGTGGTGGCACCTAGGATGGGGGACAGTGGGGACAGGGTGGTGGCACCTAGGATGGGGGACAGTGGGGACAGGGTGGTGGCACCTAGGATGGGGGACAGTGGGGACAGGGTGGTGGCAGCTGGGGGGGTGGCAGGGACAGGGTGGTGGCACATGAGCTCTGCGTGTCCCCCAAGTCCATCTGTGAACCCAAGCTGAGACCATCCCCACGGCTGGCCACGAGCTGGGTACAAGCATGTCCCCAAGGCTGGCCATGACCCTGGGGGACAAGGGTGTCCCCAAGCCTGTCACTGAGCCCCGGGGTGCCCTGTGGCGCAGGGGAAGAGCACGGAGGAGGGACTGCGGCAGGTGGACGAGCTGGTGGCACGGTACCGGCGTGGCTGCCTGTGGTGGCTCTCGCCATGGACGCCCATCCTACGCCTCTTCCACCCCGACACCCTCCGCCCCCTCCTCCTGGCCTCAGGTAGGACACGAGGGTCACAACCCGCCCCTGAGGGTCCCCCAGGGTCACCCAGAGGTGTCACCGCGCCTGGTCTGGTGACCCGGCCGTGCCCAGGCACCCATCCTGTGGTGGCCACCAACCCAACCCCAAGGGTCTCCAGAGCCACCCAGAGGTCACCCTTGGCTGGCCCAGTGAGTGCCCAAATGCCCATGCCATGGTGGCCACCAACCTGCCCCTGAGGGTCCGCAGGGCCACCCAGAGGTGTCACCCATGGCCGGCCCAGTGAGTGCCCAAATGCCCATGCCATGGTGGCCACCAACCTGCCCCTGAGGGTCCGCAGGGCCACCCAGAGGTGTCACCCATGGCCGGCCCAGTGAGTGCCCAAATGCCCATGCCATGGTGGCCACCAACCTGCCCCTGAGGGTCCGCAGGGCCACCCAGAGGTGTCACCCATGGCCGGCCCAGTGAGTGCCCAAATGCCCATGCCATGGTGGCCACCAACCTGCCCCTGAGGGTCCGCAGGGCCACCCAGAGGTGTCACCCATGGCCGGCCCAGTGAGTGCCCAAATGCCCATGCCATGGTGGCCACCAACCTGCCCCTGAGGGTCCGCAGGGCCACCCAGAGGTGTCACCCATGGCCGGCCCAGTGAGTGCCCAAATGCCCATGCCATGGTGGCCACCAACCTGCCCCTGAGGGTCCGCAGGGCCACCCAGAGGTGTCACCCATGGCCGGCCCAGTGAGTGCCCAAATGCCCATGCCATGGTGGCCACCAACCTATCCTTGAGGGTCCCCAGAGCCACCCAAAGGTGTCACCATGGCCAGCCGGGTGGCCTGGTTGTACCCAAAACCCCATCCTGTGGCGGTTATGGGTGCAGGCGGGGGGGGTCCCCTCTCCCTGGGGACCCCACCCTCCTTGGAAGCCCCTGAGGGGACCTGATGCCACCCTGGTGGCACCCCTCCCCAGCTCCCGCTCTCCCCTCCCGCAGCCTTCGTCGCCCCCAAGGACCAGCTCTTCTATGGCTTCCTCAAGCCCTGGCTGGGTGAGTGGGTGCTTGGGGGCGGCGGGATGGGTGGGCAGCACCCATGGGTGCCCCATGGATGGAGCTGGGTGTCTCCCCGCAGGGGACGGGCTGCTGCTGAGCCGCGGGCAGAAGTGGGCTCGGCACCGGCGCCTACTGACACCCGCCTTCCACTGGGACATCCTCAAGTCCTACGTGGGCGTCTTCAACCAGAGCACCCACATCATGCATGTGAGCACCCGCCGCCTGCACCCCGAGCCCTGGCCTGCACCCGCTGCCCGCACCCAGACCCCAACCGGCACCCCT
>NW_008794708.1:250470-250744 GCF_000699145.1 Aptenodytes forsteri
CCCCGCTGCCTGCACCCAGACCTGCACCCGGATCCCAACCTGCACCCAGATCCCGTCCTGCACCCGCTGCCTGCACCCGAATCCCAACCTGCACCCAGATCCCATCCTGCACCCAGTCCCCTGTCCTGCACCCGCCTCCTGCACCCGGATCCCAGTCCCTGACCCAGCCCTGCACCCGGACCCTGATCCCCAACCCCCTGACCTGCACCCAGACCCCAACCCGCGCCCAGACCCCCACCCCCTGCCTGCAGGCCAAGTACCGGGCAGCGGCGCG
>NW_008794708.1:251178-251457 GCF_000699145.1 Aptenodytes forsteri
CGGGCGCCGCTTCGCCCAAGCCTGCGCCACCGTGCACAGCTTCACCGCCGCCGTGGTGCAACGCCGGCGCCAGGCCCTCGACCGCCTCGGCCGCCAGGCCTGGCTGGAGAGCCACCAGGGACGGAGCATGGACTTCATTGACCTTCTCCTGCTCACTAAGGTAGTGCCGGGGTGAGAGATGGTGCAGCTGGGGGCAGGGTTGGCCACAGGGTGGTGGCCACGGGGGGATGGTGGTGGCCATGGAGAGGGTTGGCCGGAGGGGGGGGGGCCTACGGGGGG
>NW_008794708.1:252131-254318 GCF_000699145.1 Aptenodytes forsteri
TTGGTGGCCAGGGAAAAGGGTGGCCACAGGGTGGTGGCCACAGGGGAATGGTGGTGGCCATGGAGAGGGTTGGCCGTAGACTGGTGGCCCTGGGGGGCCCCTCGGCTGCCGCGCTCGCCCTTGCAGGACAAGGACGGCAACACCCTGTCGGACGAAGACATCTCGGCCGAGGCTGACACCTTCATGTTCGAGGGTGAGGGGAAGCCACCAGGTGCCATCGGAGCGGGGGACTCGCATGTCCCCTCGCTAACCCCTTGCCCCTGCAGGCCACGACACGACGGCCAGCGGTTTGGCGTGGCTGCTCTACAACCTGGCCCGCCACCCCCAGTACCAGGAGCGGTGCCGCCAGGAGGTCCGCGAGCTCCTCAAGGGCAGGGACGTGGAGGAGATCGAATGGTGAGAGGTCCCCGGTGTCATCCCCCAGCCACCCGGCTTGGGGACACCGGTGCCACCATCCCTCGCCCCCAGGGAGGACCTGTCCCGCCTGCCCTTCACCACCATGTGCATCAAGGAGAGCCTCCGCCTGCATCCCCCTGTCACCGCCGTGTCCCGGTGCTGCACCGAGGACATCGCCCTGCGTGACGGACGAGTCATCCCCAAGGGTACGGCTCACCCGGGGTGCAGGGTGTCCCCGATGTCACCATCCCTCCTTGTCCCCTGTCCCTAAGGTGGCCGTTTCCATCCCACCAGGGATCATCTGCCTGATGAGCATCTACGGGACCCACCACAACCCAGATGTCTGGCCCGAGCCCCAGGTAGAGCCACTTGGCCCTGGTGGCACCCACCCTGCCATGACCGTGGGACAGCAGCTTGTCACCGTGGGCAGGGACAACCATGTCCCCACGGCACGACGGTGTCTGTCACCCCAGGTCTACAACCCGCTGAGGTTCAGCCTGGAGAACAGCCAGGGACGGTCCCCGTTGGCCTTCATCCCCTTCTCCGCCGGTCCCAGGTAAGTCCACGGTGGGGACACCGGTGCACCCCACGTGTCACCCCCCAGCCTGGTTGGGTTCAAGGTGGGGTGGTTGTCCCCAAGCTGTGACATTCGGGCGTCATGGGGGACAACGCCGTCCCCACGTTTCGAGGAGGTTCCACCATCTGCTCCACCACCCAGCCCAGCTAGGGGGTGGGTTCTGCTGTCCCCCGCGTCCCCATCCCCGTCCCCGTCCCCCACGGAGGTGACAGAGGGGGACGTGGTGGCAGGAACTGCATCGGGCAGAACTTCGCCATGGCTGAGCTGAAGGTGGTGGCGGCGTTGACGGTGGCACGCTTCACCATCCGGCTGGACGCGGGGCGGCCACCGCGCCGCAAGCCCGAGCTCATCCTCCGCACCGAGGACGGGCTCTGGCTGCTGCTGGAGCCGCTGCCGGAGGTGGCCTGAGGGACACGGGGGACAACGGGGGACACCCCACGCGGTGGACGTCCCCACCCGAGGGAGGAGCAGTGAATAAATGGTGGCAGGCGAGGGACAGTGTCGTGGTGGTGTGGTGGGGGACGGGGTGGGGTGGTGGCGCTGGTGGGGATGTGTCCTCCTCGATCACGTGCCACCTCACGGCGTGGACGTGTCCCTCCATGCCACATGTGACCATCCCGGCATGGACGTGTACCCCTGGGCCACATGTCACCATCCTGGCATGGACGTGGCCACACGTCACCATCCTGGCATGGAAGTGTCCCCCTGGGCCACATGTCACTGTCCTGGTTGGGAAGTGTCCCCCCTATGCTACTACATGTCACCAGCCTGGCATGGATGTGCCCCCCCCGCCACATGTCACCGTCCTGGCATGTCCCCCTGGGCCACATGTCACCATCCATGGACATGTCCCTCTGTGCCACATGTCACTGTCCTGGCATGGACATGTCCCCCTGGGCCACATGTCACCATCCATGGACATGTCCCTCTGTGCCACATGTCACTGTCCTGGCATGGACATGTCCCCCTGGGCCACATGTCACCATCCATGGACATGTCCCTCTGTGCCACATGTCACTGTCCTGGCATGGACATGTCCCCCTGGGCCACATGTCACCATCCATGGGCATGTCCCTCCGTGCCACATGTCCCCCCCCATGCCACATATCACCGTCCATGGACGTGTCCCCTCCATGCCACATGACACTGTCCATGGACGGGTCCCCTCATGTCACATGTCACCATCCATGGACATGTCCCCCCCATCCCACATG
>NW_008794708.1:255689-255910 GCF_000699145.1 Aptenodytes forsteri
GGGAAAGGAGCCTGGGGGCACTGGGGGGCAATGGGCATGGGGACACCGGGGTGGGGTGGCCCTGGGACATGGGGACACTGGGGAAAGGAGCTGGGGGGCACTGGGCACAGGGACACTGGGGAAGGGGTCCCCTGGGACATGGGGACAGCGGGGAGGGAGGCACTGGGGAGGGTCCTGGGACGGGGGGACACCGGGGAGAGGAGCGTGGGGGCACCGGGGGG
>NW_008794708.1:256716-260511 GCF_000699145.1 Aptenodytes forsteri
TTGAGCGGTGTCACCCGGAGCCACCCGTGCCCTCGCCCTGCCGACGAGCAGCGCTAACGAACGCCGTCTTGTGTTAATAAACGCAAGCTAATTACCGGCACAGGGAAGGGTATAGAGCGCGCAGGCAGGGAAAAAACGCTGACGAAGAGGAGGAAGATCAGGGTCCGCTCTGCCGTCCCGTTCCCGGGGTGTTTGGTGGCACTGGGGGCAGGGGGGGACACGATGACGCACGCGTGTCCCCAAGGCGATCGTCCTCCCCCCGTCTGCGGTGGGAGAGGAGCTTCGCCGCAGGAGATCGGCCGGTGTAGGAGGTTTTGGGGCAACCAGGTGGACGTGGGGGACAACCCTGGGGACGCGCTAGCTGGCCCTTGTCTTCTTGGGATCACCCAAGTGTAGGGCGATGGTTTTTTTGCCTCCTGCGAGCGTCTTCGGGGCGAAACAGCTGCGTTTTGGGTCGTGGCATCGTTGTTTATGGAACCGCTGGGGCAGGGATTTAATCGTGATCTCTTTTTGTCCCTCAGCTCATCCTCTTCGGGCTCAGCAACCAGATGGTGGTGACGTTCAAGGAGGAGAACACCATCGCCTTCAAACACCTCTTCCTGAAGGACTACGCGGACGGGGCGGACGACTCCTACGCCGTCTACACGCAGCGCGACCTCTACGACCGTATGTTTTACGCCGTGGAGAAGGTGAGAGCCGCGGACGGAGCGGGACGGGGAGGCGGCTCGGGGACGCGGAGGTGGCTCGGGGCCACGTACAACCGCTGAGGGCATCTCCTTCTCCAGTACTTGGCCGTTCCCAACGAGACCATCGGCCGCTACGCCTACGTGCGGGGGGAGAGCGGAGGGAACCAGTCGGCCCTCATGCTGTGCCAGCAGTACTACCGTAAAGGGCGCATCGATCCAGCCAACGACACCTTCAACATTGACCCCAAGATTGTCACAGGTGGGTTTTGGGGAGGGTGGGGCTGAGGTCGCTTGTCCCACAGCCACCACTGGGTCCCGGGGAGGTTTTATGATCCTCGTCCTGGGCTTGAGAGGCTCCAAGGCGTCTGCGTGGGGCCTCGGGCTTCCCTGAAGGCGGTTCTCCCTCCCTGCAGACTGCCTGGGAGTGGATCCCGAGGACCCACAGCCTCTGCCCCCAGAGCTGGACCGCAGCTACAAGAACTTCACCCTCAAATTTCACAAGTAAAAATGAGGGGTGTCCCAGCGTTTGGGTGCTGGGGACGTCCCGTCGGCGCAGGGTACGGGCGAGGGCGGAACAGGGACCCCAACGCGGGGACTTCCTCGCGCTGAAACCTGCCGCCAGGATGGAAAAGCCCCAGTTGGTTTTAAAAACGCCGCTCGCGGGATAGAAAAAAAAAAAAAAACACAAACCCCGACCCTTGTGCCGAGGGAGATGTGAAACCGGTGAGGTTGCACAACAAAGCAGCTGCTTTCCGGCCCCGTCTCCGTCGGCATCGGCTGCAGAGCTGGCCCCGACGCACCGCGGCTGTCTTGCGACACTTGCACTGGGGGTTGTTTTCCCCGAAACCCTGTGCTGGCTTTCGGCAGCGTTTTGATGGCCCGTGGCCGAGTCCTGCAGTTGTGGGCACGTTATCGGAGCGGGCAGAGCCCGTCTTCTTGCCGGTGCCGGGTAGAGGGATGCCGGTGCTGCTGGCGCCGAGAGATGCGGCGTAGCTTGTGGCACCGTCTCTTCCGGAGGGTCCGACCTCCCCTTCGAAGCAAAATTCACCGACGCTGGGGCATGTTGGCAGCTGTTTGCTCCTCTAAAGCTGGAGCCACCCTTTCCGGGGGCTGTACGCACCCCCAAGGAAGGTGTTTACCCCCCCTCTGTCGGTTGTTTGACTCTCGGCGCCGTGTTTTGGGGGTTTGGGGGGGGGTCTAAGTGGGCCGAGACACCCCGGACCGGCCCCGGGAAGAGGATTAACGAACATCCCTTCCCGCAGACTCATCAACGTCACCATCCAGTTCAAGCTGAAAGCCATCAACATCCAAACCATCATCAACAACGAGATCCCCGACTGCTACACCTTCACCATCACCGTGAGTGCGTTGGCACCGCTCCCCACCTCGGGGGTGAGCCGGCCGGGCTGCGTGGGGGTGACGGCGGCCCTCGTGGGCACGTAGGGAACCGGGTACGGGCAGCGTCCCGGCAGCGAGGAGCTGCCAGACGGTGTCACGGGCGGTAACTGTCCCGTGTGTCCCCCCGCTTCTCCCCAGATCACGTTCGACAACAAGGCGCACAGCGGCCGGGTGAAAATCCGCCTCGACAACCGGGCTGACATCAAGGAGTGCAAAGATCCCAGCGTCTTCGGCCGAGGTAGGAGCCACGAGGGCGTGACAAAGGTGGCATCTGTCCCCAGTGGGTGCCACAGGGCTGTGTGTGTGTAGGGGGGGGCCTCAGGGTGCTCCTGGGCGGCTGTCCCCCTCGTTAAGAAGAGCCGCCGCGCATCTTGCAGGTGACAATTCCTTCCGGCTGTTCTTTGACGTCGTCGTCATCCTCGTCTGCTCGCTCTCCTTCATCCTCTGTGCTCGCTCCATCATCCGGGGCCTGATGCTGCAGCACGTGAGTGGTGGGACAGCGGGAAGCGGCGCTAACCGTAGCTACCTTCCACGGTGTAACCGGTGGGGACGGACAGAGCTGCCACCGGGACGCTGTTTTGGCGCTGCCGGCTTTCAGAGGAGGCCCTTTCCCCGCGGGGATGCTCAGTCAAAGCTGTGGGTGCCGCGAGACGGGCAAAACTCTCCAGGCGGTGGGTAAAGGACCCCGTTTGTTTGGTTGGTTGGTTTTTTTCTCCCCACGCAGGAGTTCAGCCGGTTCTTCCAGCGCCGTTACGACCAGCACGTGTGCTTGTCGGACCGCATGGAGTTCCTCAACGGTTGGTACATCCTCCTGGTGATCAGCGACGTCCTCACCGTGCTGGGAACCATCATGAAAATCGGCATCGAGTCCAAGGTACGGGGGGGACACCGGGGAACGAAGCTGGAGGTTTGGCAGATCCTGGGTGCGCTGGGGCTGCTGGCACGGGTGTCCCCTTGCTCCGGGGAAGGGGACGTTTCTGGGTGGCAGGGATAAGCCTTCCCGCTTGGCCGGGAACCGGCCTCTCCGGGGTGCTGGCGGCGTGTCGTCTGCCCCGCCGAAGCTGTCCTGGATGTAATCGGAGCCCTGGCAGCGGGTTAGGGGACAGACATCGCTCCTTGAGGGGTTCACGGAGGGGTCCTGGCCCAAGTGGGACCCCAGAGCCCCCCCTTTTCCCTTTGGGACAGGGAGATGGCAACAAAGGGACAGGCAGAGTCCTGTCTGGCTGCTGCGTCGTGGCTTGCGGCACCGGGATTTCACTCGCCGCTAGCTTGTGGCTAGCGCAGGGGGTTGTTAGGGCTTCAGGGATGGCGTTGGGGACTTCGGGGACGGCGCTGGCCGTGCCTCGGGCCCGTGACACCTCTGTCCCTGCAGAACTTCGCCAGCTACGACGTCTGCAGCATCCTCCTGGGCACCTCCACGCTACTAGTCTGGGTCGGGGTCATTCGCTACCTCACCTTCTTCCAGAAGTACAACGTGAGTGACACCAGGGAGGTGACCTGGGAGCCGAGGGGACACTTTCCAGGGCTGGGAATGGCCGTGCCAGCCCGGCCCTGAGCGCCCGGGCAGGCTCAGGCTCATTCTGCAGCTGCTGCGTGTCCCCAGGGTCCCCATCCTGCTCTGCCGGGGACCTCGGGGGTCACACGGGGTGCTTTAACCGCTGTTGGGTCCCCTCCTGCCAGCACCCTCGAAGACTGGGGGGGGGTTTATTTA
>NW_008794708.1:261142-262215 GCF_000699145.1 Aptenodytes forsteri
CAGGCTCAGGCTCATCCTGCAGCTGCTGCGTGTCCCCAGGGTCCCCATCCTGCTCTGCCGGGGACCTCGGGGGTCACACGGGGTGCTTTAACTGCTGTTGGGTCCCCTCCTGCCAGCACCCTCAGCGGAAGACTGGGGGGGGGTTTAATCCCGGCTGGTTTTTCCTCCACCAGATCCTCATCGTCACGCTACGGGTGGCCCTCCCCAACGTCATCCGCTTCTGCTGCTGCGTGGCCGTCATCTATCTGGGCTACTGCTTCTGCGGGTGGATCGTCCTGGGCCCGTACCACGTCAAGGTGCTGCTCCGGCTCGGTGGTGGGCTTCACCCGCCTCCGGGTGATTCCCTGCCCAGATTTGGGAGGAGATGGGTGCGGGGCCGGTCCCCGTTTTGGCAGCGTGGGTTAGATACGGCGCCGCCCTTTGCCGCGGCCTCTCTCCTCGTAGCACAACGGCATCAGGGTGGCACGTAGGGTGTCGGGGAGCGCTCGCTCCCTGTTTGGGAGCTTCCAGCCAAGGAGGGGGGGTGTGACGCGGTGGCCTGGGCCAACGACCAACCCTTTGTCACCTCCCGTCCCAGTTCCGATCCCTTTCCATGGTGTCCGAGTGCCTCTTCTCCCTCATCAACGGGGACGACATGTTCGTTACCTTCGCTGAGATGCAACAGAACAGCTATTTGGTGTGGCTCTTCAGCCAGATCTACCTGTACACCTTCATCAGCCTCTTCATCTACATGGTCCTCAGCCTCTTCATCGCCCTCATCACCGGCTCCTACGAAACCATCAAGGTGAGGCCGGACCCTGGTGTTTAAGCAAAGTTTAGTGGCTTGGTTGGGGTTTTTTTGGGGGGGCAGGGGGGAATTCAGTTTTGGGAAAACTGAACTGTGTTCAGTTTTGGGCCCCTCGCTCCAAGAAGGACGTCGAGGGGCTGGAGCGTGTCCAGAGAAGGGCAACGAGGCTGGTGAGGGGTCTGGAGAACAAGGCTGATGAGGAGCGGCTGAGGGAACTGGGGTTGTTCAGCCTGGAGAAAAGGAGGCTGAGGGGAGACCTCATCGCTCTCTACAACTCCCTGAAAGG
>NW_008794708.1:262419-263006 GCF_000699145.1 Aptenodytes forsteri
TCAGGGACATGGTTTAGTGGACACGGTGGTGTTGGGTCGACGGTTGGACTCGGATCTTGGAGGTCTTTTCCAACCTTTATGATTCTATGGTTCTATGAATCCCCTTTGCCGGAGGGATTCAGCTTCCCCGTCCCCTTTCCTCGCAGCACCAGTGCGAGGGCGAAGCGCCCGTCTCCCAGCTCCACGCCTACATCGCCCAGTGCAAGGACAGCCCCAAATCGGGCAAGTACCGTCGTGACAGCGCCTCATCCTGCTCCGTCTTCTGCTGCTGCGAGCGGTGAGCGGGCGGTGGCGGGGTGGGGGGGGCTTCTGGCCGGCGGATCGGGGCCGGGTACGCTCCGCGACATCCCTCCCCTCTCCCCTCCCCGTACCCCGCTCCCTCCTGCATGCCGGGAGAGGAGGGTTTTCGCTGCTGGCTCCTCGTACGATGTGGCCGATCCCACGTGGATCGTGATTTCCAGCCCTTCTCTGTGCTGGTGAGTCTCTTGCCAGCGCCCCAAAACGGCTCTGGGCCCGTGGGGACCCCTCCACCTGGGTATATAACCAGGGTAGGTGGGCTCCCTGCGTGTCCCTGTCCCCCCCCCCCC
>NW_008794708.1:263049-263808 GCF_000699145.1 Aptenodytes forsteri
GGGGGGGCTCCCTTTAGCTACGGCTGGGTCTCGTTTCCAAAATTGAAGCCGCCTTCCCCAAATTCATCGAATTTTCCCCCGTTACCGCGAGCGCTGTCTCCCCGCAGGGCTCCTCTACAGGACAACGCGCTGCTGGTGAACTGAGGGGGGGGGACCCCACGGCGCGAACCCCCCGGGGACACGAAGGAGCGGTGCCCCGTGCTCCCCCTGGCCCCGAGCGCTGCTTTTAATTTATTTTATTATCTGTTTTTACCGGCTCGGGGCCCGGAAGGAGCGGGGAGAGACGGCGCCCGCGTCCCCCGCACCCGGGGGACACTAGACGGACGCTTGTGTGGCCCCGTTATTTTTCTTGACGGACTTTGGATCCTGAACTGGAGCCGGGCGCCCCTCGGGGGGGCTCGACATTGGAGCCCTGTTGACCCCTTGGACGTGATTTAGGGGGGCAGCCGTGGAGCCCTGAAACCCCACAGATGTGTTTTGGGGGGGCAGCCTTGGGAGCCCTGTGACTCCTCGGGTGCGTTTTAGAGGGGAAGCCTGGAGCCTTGCAACCCCTCGGACGGTGTTTTTGGGGACAGCTCGGAGCCCTGCAACCCCTCGGAGCCCTATTTTGGGGGGCTCATCCCCCAGCCTTGCAACCCTTTGGGCGTGTTTTTGGGGGCTCAGCCTGGAGCCCCCTGCAGCCCCTCGGCCGTGCCGGGGCTGTGGCCGAAGCCTCATCCTAAAGCATCGGGGACCCCACCCTTGTCCCCGAGCCGAGCC
>NW_008794708.1:268210-268450 GCF_000699145.1 Aptenodytes forsteri
CCGACGTGTCCCCACCCCGGGGGGGGCTCACCTGTCCCCTTGTCCCCGCAGGATGCGTCCCTGACGGCCGTGCTGCCCAAGCTCTTCGCCGAGGAGCAGCTCCCCAGCGGCGCGGTGAGCACCCCCAGGGGACGTGAACTTGTCCCCGTGTCCCCAGGGGACAGCGTCCCCGTCCCCGGTGCCGTTCAGCAACCCCCCCCCCCAAGGGGAAACAAACGGGTCCCTGCGTCCCAGAGTGAA
>NW_008794708.1:268992-269510 GCF_000699145.1 Aptenodytes forsteri
TGCCCCAGGGGACAGTGTCCTGGTCCCCGATGCTGTTGAGCACCCTGAGGGGACGCGAACTTGTCCCCATGCCTCTGGGGACATGAACTTGTCCCCATGCCCCAGGGGACAGTGTCCTGGTCCCCGATGCTGTTGAGCACCCCGAGGGGACACAAACTTGTCCCCATGCCTCTGGGGACATGAGAACTTGTCCGGTCCCCAGTGCTATTGAGCACCCCGAGGGGACACGAACTTGTCCCCATGCCCCTGGGGACAGCGTCCCGATGCTGTCGAGCCCCTCCCATCCCTCCGTGTCACCAAGGTGGCAGTGCCATCGGTCACCCCCTGCGCTCGTCCCTGTCCCCTGGGGGACACCGGAGACCGCATGGGGACCCCCCCCTCTCCCTCCGCAGGTGCTGGGGGTGATGCTCGGCCTCGGCCTCTTCACCGTCATCATCGCCACTGCCATCGTGGTCCTGGTCCGCCGGCTGCGCCTGAAGAGTGAGTGACACCGCCGCGGGGGCCCTGGGGACAGGGGG
>NW_008794708.1:270592-270903 GCF_000699145.1 Aptenodytes forsteri
GGGTGTGAGGGGGGGGTGGTGGCCGTGCCCCGATGTCACCTCGTTGTCCCCAAGGTTCCTGCGCATCCAGAAGGAGCTGCCCACGCTGCAGCTGAAGGAGCCTCCGCCTTCGGTGCTGGAAGCCGACTTGACCGAATTCGATGTGGCCAATTCCCATCTTCCCTCCGAGGTCCTCTACATGCTCAAAAATGTCCGGTGAGGCTCAGGATCCATCCCCTGGCGGGGCAGGATCAGGCCCCGGGGGCTCAGGATCCATCCCCGGGGCAGGATCAGGCCCCAGGGGGTGTGAGGATCTATCCCTGCGGGTCAGG
>NW_008794708.1:271448-272390 GCF_000699145.1 Aptenodytes forsteri
AGCGTGGAGGGGGGTTGTGCTTCGCAGGACGGGAAGGAGACGGTGATGAAGGAGGTGTTCCCTGGGGACAGTGTGCACAGCCTGCTCAGCATCCTTGATGTCATCACGGTACCGGCGCTGTGGCTGGGGCCGGCCCCAGGGGCTCAGGATCCATCCCTGGGGAACAGGATCCATCCCCTGGGGGGTTCAGGATCAGGCCCCGGGGGCTCAGGATCCATCTCTGGGGCAGGATCAGGCCCCAGGGGCTCAGGATCCATCCCTGGGGAACAGGATCCATCCCCTGGGGGGCTCAGGATCACGCCCCGGGGGCTCAGGATCCATCTCTGGGGCAGGATCAGGCCCCAGGGGCTCAGGATCCATCCCTGGGGAACAGGATCCATCCCCTGGGGGGTTCAGGATCAGGCCCCGGGGGCTCAGGATCCATCTCTGGGGCAGGATCAGGCCCCAGGGGGTGTGAGGATCTATCCCTGTGGGTCAGGATACAGCCCCCGGGTCAGGATTCGGCCCCAGGGTCGGGATCCAGCCCTGGAAACCCTCTGTAAGGGGAGGCTGGACCACTATGCTGAAGGATGCTCTTCCCCTCTGCATCCCCATCGCCACGGCAACCGGCCACCGGGGTGGCTCCGGAGGACCGGGGCAGGTCCCGGCGGGCTCTTTGTCACCCGCTGCCCCCGTCCTTGTCCCCGTAGAGTGCTGGGCCACTTCGAGAAGCCGTTGTTCCTGGAACTTTGCAAGCACATGGTTTTCCAGCAATGCCAACAAGGTGACTACGTTTTCCGTCCCGGACAGCCCGACACCAGCATCTACGTGCTGCAGGACGGCAAGTTGGAGCTCTTCCTCACCGAACCGGTGCGGGGACGGGGACAAGAGGGGGGGCACAGGGAGGTGGCAGGGGGATGGGGACGCTGTGGGGGATGGGGACGGAACGAGCACGGGGGGGGG
>NW_008794708.1:272703-273151 GCF_000699145.1 Aptenodytes forsteri
AGCAGTCCCCAAGCCCCCCCAGCCCAACCGTGGCCGTCCCCAAGCCCAACCGTGGCCGTCCCCAAGCCCAACCATGGCCGTCCCCAAGCCCAACCGTTGCCATCCCTAAACTCCTCCAGCCCAACCGTGGCCATCCCCGAGCCCAACCATGGCCATCCCCAAGCCCAACCGGCCAAAAGCCCGGTGCCACCGGCGGGCTTCGCCAGCCCCCAGCTGCCCCCATCCCTAATCCATGGCCGGGGATAGACCTCCCCGTCCCAGCAAGGCCACCAACGCCACGGCGTGTCACCTAGGGCCACCAGCGACCATACCGGACGGTGTGTGCCCGGGCGGCGGAGGACTCCACCGTGCTACGGCGCTTTGCACACTACCTTGGGTTGACAAACGAGCTCTTCAGCCACGTGAGTTCATGCCGAAAATGGGGGGGGGGGGGGGTGGCAGGCCCCCG
>NW_008794708.1:276934-280711 GCF_000699145.1 Aptenodytes forsteri
CCCGGCACCGGCGGAGGAGGTTTGGGGCAAAGGGTGGATGCCAAAGGGGATTCCTGGCCAAAGGGGATTCCTGCGGTGAACGCTGCGGTGGCACCTCTTGGGGCCACCACCGTGTCCCCTAACTGCTG
Source organism: Aptenodytes forsteri (assembly GCF_000699145.1). NCBI lineage: Eukaryota > Metazoa > Chordata > Aves > Sphenisciformes > Spheniscidae > Aptenodytes > Aptenodytes forsteri. The sequence goes on from NW_008794708.1 coordinate 277,063, forward strand.
TTGACCCATAGGATCATGCGGGAGCAGCCCAGTGTGGTGCTGAGCGTCGCCCACACCGTGGCTGCCCGTATGTCACCCTTCGTGCGCCAGATGGACTTCGCCATCGACTGGATGGCGGTGGAGGCCGGCCGGGCGCTCTACAGGTGGGTACCAACAGGTGGGTGCCCACCTCAGCTTGGTGAGGACCACCTTGGCAGGGGGTTGAGGTCCCACTGGTGGGTGTCCCCCAGGCAGGGTGACAAGTCGGACTGCACCTACATCGCTCTCAACGGGCGCCTCCGCTCCGTCATCCAGAAGGGCAGCGGCAAGAAGGAGCTCATCGGGGAGTACGGCCGCGGGGACCTCATCGGCGTGGTGAGAGCCATGTCGGGGCCAAGCGATGGACACCCTATACGTCTTGCCGATACATCTTGGCTATATGTCTTCTTCTCCAGGTGGAAGCCCTCACCCGGCAGCCCCGTGCCACCACGGTCCACGCGGTCCGGGACACGGAGCTGGCCAAGCTGCCTGAGGGCACCTTGAACAATATCAAGCGCAGATACCCCCAGGTACCCCCCAGATCCCCACCCTGGGGTCTGCACCCTCTTCCCATGGAAGGAACGTGTCCCCATGTCCGTCCCCCCCCAGCTGGTGGCTGCGACACTCATTAAAAACAGCTTAAATTAAGGAATTAAAGATGTGATTAGAGCTGTTGGAGAAGGGCTGATGTGCTAAAGGGTTGTCCCTCTCCGAGGTCCCCAAGGGATGGGTGGCAGCGGTGGCACCCAAAAAGGCGGGTGGGACACCAGCGTGGGGCGTTAATGAGTCTCCAGCTTGGGAAGCCCTGCCAGGTCTGATGGCCATCCCTGTCCTCGTCCCTGCAGGTTGTCACCCGCCTCATCCACCTCCTGAGCCAAAAGATCTTGGGAAACCTTCAGCAGCTCCGTGGCCCCTTTGCAAGTAGGTCCCGAAGGGATTGGGGACAAGAAGGTGCCCGCTCCATCGTCCGAGCAGCACGTGGAAGGTGCCCAACGCCCCATCGTGGTGTCCCCCTGCTGCCACCGCGTCTGTCCATGCAGGCTCTAGCTTGGGCATGGCCTCCAGCTCGGAGCCCACCAACCCCACCAGCAACCTGTCAACGGTGGCGGTGCTGCCAGTGTGTGACGATGTGCCCACGGCTGCCTTCACGCTGGAGCTCAAGCACGCGCTCAACGCCATCGGTGAGTGCCAGCGCAGCGGTGACCACGGCACGGTGGTGGCCGTGGCGTGGAGGTGACCGTGGTCCTGTGGCACGCCAGTGACCTGGTACGGTGGTGATTGCAGCCCCACGGCGCGGTGGTGGCCGTGGAAAGGAGGTGGTCACGGTCCTATGACGTGGTGGGCACCATGGCATGGTGACCATCACAGCCCCATGGCACGGTGGTGACCAGAGCCCCGTGGGACACCAGTGACCATGTCCCCACCTCTCCCAGGTCCCACGCTGCTGCTCACCAGCGACATCATCCGTGCCCGTCTCGGCTCCTCGGCGCTGGACAGGTAACTCCCGTTGGGAGGAACATCACCGGCGACCCACCACCGTGCCGCCGGCTGACCCCTCCATCTCGGCAGCATCCAGGAGTACCGCCTGTCGGGCTGGCTGGCGCAGCAGGAGGACATCCACCGCATCGTCCTGTACCAAACCGACTGTACCCTGACGCCGTGGACTGTGCGTTGCATCCGTCAAGCCGACTGCATCCTCATCGTAGGGTTGGGCGACCAAGAGCCGGCACTGGGAGAGGTGAGGTGGGGGGAGGTAAGCGGTGGTGGGACACCGCCACGCGCTGATGGCTTCTACAGCTGGAGCAGATGCTGGAGAACACAGCGGTGCGTGCGCTGAAGCAGTTGGTCCTCCTACACCGCGAGGATGGTCCCAGCCCTTCCCGCACCGTTGAGTGGCTCAACATGCGCAGCTGGTGCTCGGGCCACCTCCACATCAAGTGTCCCCGGCGCGTCTTCTCCCGACGTGGCCCCACCAAACTGGTACGTGTGTCCCCCTGGGTGACCTTGGTGGTCCACCACCGTCATCGTCACCCATCGTCCATCCCATCCGCAGCGGGAGATGTACGAGAAGGTGTTTGAGAAAAGCGCCGACCGGCACAGCGACTTCTCCCGGTTGGCGCGGGTCCTCACCGGCAACACCATCGCCCTCGTCCTGGGGGGTGGCGGAGCCAGGTGGGTGCCGCGCCGTGGCAGGATGCGACCCGGGGAGGTGGGGGGTCCCGCTCTCGTCCATCCTCCTCTTTATTTTCTTCGGCCACCCAGGGGTTGCTCCCACATCGGGGTGATCAAGGCGATGGAGGAGTCGGGGATCCCCATCGACATGGTGGGTGGCACCTCCATCGGTGCCTTCATCGGGGCGCTCTACGCCGAGGAGCGCAGCGCCGTCCGCACCAAGCAGCGGGCGCGCGAGTGGGCCAAGGTGGGTGCCGCGGCACGTCCCCCACCCCAGCGAAGGCCCTCCCTGCCTGTGGCCAGCCCTGCCTGGGGTGTTTCTAAAGCATCTCCTTCCTCCTTTTCTTCTTCCTCTTCTTCTTCTTCCTCCTTTTCTTCTTCCTCTTCTTCCTCTTCTTCTTCCTCCTTCTTCTTCTTCTTCCTCCTTCACCTTCTCTCCTCCTCCTTCTTCTCTCCTTTTCTTCTTCTTCTGCTGCTTCTTTCTCCTCCTCTTCTTTCCTTTTTCTTTCTCCTCCTTCTTCCTCCTCTTTCTCTTCCTCCTCCTTCTTCTTCCTCCTCCTCCTCCTCCTTCTTCATCCTTCTCCTCCTTCTTTTTCTTCCTCCTCCTCCTCTTTCTTCTCTCCTTCTTACTCCTCCTCCTCCTCCTCCTCCAGTGCATGAATTCAGTGTTTGAGACCGTCCTGGACCTCACCTACCCCATCACCTCCATGTTTTCGGGTTCAGCCTTCAACGCCAGCATCAACAAGGTTTTCCAGGACAAGCAGATCGAGGTGCGTCGTACGGATGCCCCCTCCCCCTGGAGCTTCACCCACCCGTGGTGGGGGGTCCGACCAGCTCCCCACCCACCCACCAACATCCCCACGGCGTCACTCACCCCATCTTGTCCCCGCAGGACCTGTGGCTGCCCTACTTCAACGTCACGACCGACATCACGGCCTCGGCCATGCGGGTGCACACGGACGGTAAGAGCTCCCCGGGGAGCCGGGGAAGCTCTCCGGTGCCACCACATCCCACCTTGTGGGGACCCCTCTTCACCGGCACCCCAAAACGGTGTCGCTGCCCCACGGGGGAAGGTTTGCCACGTGCCAAGGGGAGGACGCATCCTGGCACGGCAAGGAGAGGGCTTGGAGGGCTCATGGTGAGCCCGGCTAGTGGTGGCTTCCCAGAGCCACCCGGTGCTGGTGACCAGGCTCAGGTCCCCATGGGGGTCTGGCTGTGCCCCACGTCCTCAGTGGGGTTGGGGGCAGAACTGGTGTGTGGAACCACATCTCGCCACCCTGAGCATGCATGTCCCCTCTAACGTATCTGCTCACCACTAACCCCAGTAACCCACGCTCACGGCACGTGGAGCACGGGGACGCGGTGGCAGTGCTGGGGGCGGCACGGCGATGGGGATGGTGGAGACGGGCAGCGGTGGTGGGGGGGGGGGAAAAGGGGGGGGGGGGGGGCGGGGGCGGGG
>NW_008794708.1:280754-287458 GCF_000699145.1 Aptenodytes forsteri
GGGTGGGCGCAGTGTGGTGGGGGGGACGTTGCGGTGGCTGCCCCTCCTCCTTGCCTGGTGTCGGAGCTCACCTGGGACATTGAGCCGTCCACGGGGCGCACGCGGTGGCTCGTAAGCAGCCTGGCTCTCGCTCTGCCTGCTCCTTTGGCCTCTAACGCCAACTAATCCCTGCTCACCACCCCTAACCCTCCGGCGAGCATCTCGCCCGTCCATCCTTCCCCATCCCGGTGGCTCGGTCTTGGGGCTACAAACATCCCACCGGCGCGGTGCCAGCATCCTCAGTCACCCGCCACCGGGTGCTCGGGCATGGCCCGTCCCCCCGTGGCCGTGACCGTGTCCTCTCCCTCCGGCAGGCAGCCTTTGGCGCTACGTCCGAGCCAGTGCGTCTTATACCCCCTACCTGCCTCCGCTCTGCGACCCCAAGGACAGCCACTGGCTCGTGGACGGCTGCTATGTTAACAATGTCCCAGGTCAGCATCTCGCTCGCCGGGGCCACCGGCCTCCCAAAAAAAAGACACCCCCCCTACCCACCCCCCAAAACCACGTCCCATCCCAAGTTGAGCCACCTGGGCTTTGCAAACGGCCGGTCAGGGCGCGCAACAGGTTCCTCTGCCACCCGTGGGTGCCCAACGGGCACCCGCGGGGTGCAGATGTCCCCGGGCGCGGGCAGGGGCGAGGGGCAGCCCCCCGGGGGGGGCGGTCTCGGGCGGGCCGTGCTCATTGCGTTTGTTCCCGCCGGCGCAGGCTCGCTCTGGCGGTACGTGCGAGCCAGCATGACCCTTTCTGGGTACCTACCGCCACTCTGCGACCCCAAGGACGGCAACTTACTGATGGACGGTGGTTACATCAACAACCTGCCAGGCAAGTAGCAGCTCAACGCCGTCGCCGTCACCGCCCAACCGGGGCGGCAGCCAATGCGGCGCCAGGTCTGGCCCCGAGGGCGGTGGCGGGCGGTTGGGTGGGGGCTGCATGGCCACCACGAGATGGGACCTCAATGGATGGAGACGTTAAGGTTGGATTTGGGACATCTTGCTTGGTTTTGCATCTTCTTGGTGTCTTCGTTGTCGGGCGTCCTCTCGGGGTGTCTTCATCCTCTTTGACATGCAAAAAGTGTTCATCCATCTTGCGTCACCTCTTGGTGTCCTCAGTACCCAGGGCGTCTTCATATTTCTTCACATGCAAGATGCATCCCTTCATCTTGCATCATCTCTTGGTGTCTTTGGTGTTGGGCGTCCTCTCGGGGCATCTTCGTCCTCCTTCACGTGCCAAAAAAAGTCGCACAGTCTTGCGTCGTCTCTTGGTGTCATCGGCACCAGGTGGCTTCCCAGGTCATCCTTCTTCACACGCGAAAAATATCCCTCCGTCTTGCATCATCTCTTGGTGTCCTCAGCACTGGGTGCCCTCCTAGAGCATCTCCATGCTCCTTATATACCAACCACCTTCCTCCATCCTGCATCATCCTCTCCTGGTGTCCTCGGCATTGGGTGTTCTGCCAGGGCGTCTCTGTCCTCCTGCAGGTACAAGCCACCTCCCTCCATCCTGCACCATCTTTTGGTGTCCTCAGCATCGAGTGTCCTCTTGGGGCATCTTCGTGCTTCATCATGTGCAAGCCACCTTTGTCCATCTCACATCGTCCTCTCTTGATGTTCTCAGCTCCAGGTGCCCTCCTCGGGCCTCTCCGTCCTCCTTCACTTACAAGACACCTTCATCTGTCTTGTACCAGCTCTTGGTGCCTTTGACACCAGGTGCCCGCCGTGTTCTTTCACAGGCAAGCCACCTCCCTCTGTCTCATACCATCTCTTGGTGGCCCTGGGTGCCTTCCTGGGGCACCTTCATGCACCTTCATGTGCAAGCCACCTTTGTCCGTCCTGCCTCATCTTCTCCTGGTGCCCTCAGCACCGGGTTGCCTCCTGGGGCATCTCCATCCTCGTTCATGTGCAAAGCACCTCCTGTCATCTCAAACTATCTCTTGGTGCCTTTGACACCAGGCACCCTCCATGCTCCTTCACGTGCACGGCACCTCCCTCCGTCTCAAACCATCTCTTGGTGTCCTTGATGCCAGGTACCCTCCCAGAACATCTCCATGCTCCCACCTCCCTCCATTCTGTGTCGTCTCCTGGTGTCCTTGGCACCGGGTGCCCTCCCAGGACGTCTCCATCCTCCTTCACATTCAAGTGACCTTCCTCCATCCTGCACCATCTTTCGGTGTCCTTGGTATTGGGTGGCCTCCCGCGGCATCTTTGTGCTCCTTCACTTCCAAGCCACCTTCCTCCATCCTGCATCATCGTCTCTCGTGTCCTCAGCACTGGGTGCCCTCCTGCAGCCTCTTCATCTCCCTTTGCATGCATCGTCTTTTGGTGTCCTTAGCGCCAGGCTCCTGGAGCATCTTCATCCTCCTCCACATGCAAACCACCTTCCTCCATGTTGCATCATCATCTCTTGATGTCCTCAGCACCAGATGCCCTCCTGGGGCATCTCCATCCTCCATCCTCCTCCATGTGCAAGCCGTCTCCATCCACCTCACATCATCTCCCGGTGTCCTCACCACCGGGTGTCCTCCTGGGGCGTCTCCATGCTCCTTCGCATCCCACCACAGATGCTGCAACTTGCCTGTGCCCTCCCGTCACCCCAGCGCGTGCACCAGGTTGCATCGCTGCTCTGCTCCCCACCGGCACATCCTGCTGCTGGGCTCCTGCCCCAGCTCCGGCACCCATGGGACGCTGCTCGTCCCACCACGAGCCCTAGCATGGCTTTAGCCATCCAGCCTGGGCTCGGGGACAATCCCTCGCCCCCATTTTCCTGCTCCACTCGTGCCACCACCTCTCATTGCGGGCTCGGACCGGGGGAAACCGCGATGCTGCCGACCCAACTTCTGCCTTTCCCACCCCGCAGCCGACATCGCCCGCAACATGGGTGCCAAGACGGTGATCGCCATCGACGTGGGCAGCCAGGACGAGACGGACCTGTGCAACTACGGGGACAGCCTGTCTGGCTGGTGGCTCCTCTGGAAACGTCTCAACCCCTGGGCTGAAAAAGTCAAGGTGAGGACCGGTGGGAGGCGGGGATGCTGGTGAGATGGTGCAGGCAGGGTGCTGAACACCTCGTCCTTGCAGGTGCCCGACATGGCGGAGATCCAGTCCCGCCTGGCCTACGTGTCGTGCGTGCGGCAGCTGGAGGTGGTGAAGTCCAGCTCGTACTGCGAGTACATCCGCCCCGCCATCGACCGCTTCAAGACCATGGATTTCGGCAAGTTCGACGAGATCTACGTGAGTTGGGGGACGGAGAGGCCGATGGGGTGGCCTGGAACATCGTTTAGGGTGCCTCTGGCCATCAATGGCGTGCCCCAAGGCATGGGTTGGGGTTCTCCAGCCATCAGTTGGGGTGTCCTGGCCATTGATTGGGGTGCCCTGGCCATTAACAGGGTGCCCTAGCTGCTAATGGGGTGCCCCAGATGTGGATTGGGGTGCCCTTGCCACCAGTTGGGTGTCCAGGCCATCAGGTAGGTCACCCAGCAATTGATTGGGTGCCTCAGCCACCATTTGGGGGTGCTCTGGTCCATCGGTTGGAGTGTCCTGGCCATTGGTGGGGTGCACGGGCCATCAGTTGGGTGCTCAAGCCATCATTCAGGTGCCCCAGCCATTAACGGAGTGACTGGACCATCATCTGGGGGTGCCCGAGCCGTTGTTCAGGGTGCTTGGGCCATCAATTGCCATGTCCTGGCCATTATTTGGGGTGTCCGGGCCATTGTTCCGGGTACCCAGGTCATCATTTGGGGCTCCCCGACCATCAGTTGGGCTGTCCGGGCCATTGGTCGGGGTGCCCAAGCCATTGGTTGGGTGCCCCAGCCATCAATAGGGTACTCTTGGCCATCGTTTGGGGTGTCCTGACTAGGTTGAGCATCCCAGTCATCATTTGGGGGACCCTGGCCATCAGTTGGGTGCCCCAGCCATCAATCGGGTGTCCTGGGCCATCAGTTGGGATGTCCTACCCATCAGTTGGGTGCCCGGGCTGTCATTCGGGGTGCCCCAGGCCATTGTTTGGGGTGCCCGGGCCACCGATGGGCTGCGGCTGCTCTCTCTGCAGGACGTGGGGTACCAGCACGGCAAGGTGGTCTTCGATGGCTGGAGCCGGGGTGACATCATTGAGAAGATGGTGAAGGACCGGCGTTCGGCCGACTTCTATGAGAGCAAACGCATGGACGTGAGCAGGGGGGTGGCACCGAGGCTCGTGGGTGGCGGTGGCTGCCCAGGGACCCACCTCAGGGCATCCTGGGATGGGCCACCCTCGCCCTGGCACCCTGATTTTAAGGGTGGTTTTTTTTTTCCCCTGGCCCTGGAGCCGTCTGCAGGGAGCAGCAACCTGCCTGTCCCTTGTCCCCTCTGTCTCTCCAATGTCCTTCTAGCCCTCCTGGTGCAACTTGTCCCCCCTAGTGTCCTCCTGTCCCTCACCGGCATCTTCCCGTGCCCCGCCACCCCGCTTCATCTTCCTGTCCCCTTGGTCCATCCTCCTGTCCCCTCAAATCCGCATGTCCCCTCCTTGGTCCAGCCTCTTGTCCCCTTGGTCCATCTCCTTTCCGCCCCTACCGTGGTCCCCTTGGTCCATCCTCTTGTCCCCCCGGCATCCTCCTGTCCCCTCCTTGGTCCATCCTCATGTGCCTTTGTCCACCTCCTGTCTCCCCCAGCATCCTCGTGTCCCCTCCTTGGCTATCCTCCTGTCCCCTCGATCCATCTCCTGTCCCCCCCCCAGCATCCTTGTCCCCTCCTTGGTCCATCTCCTGTCCCCCTCCCCATCATCCTTTTGTCCCCTTGGTCCATCTCCTGTCTCCCCCAGCATCCTCGTGTCCCCTCCTTGGCTATCCTCCTGTCCCCTCGATCCATCTCCTGTCCCCTCCCAGCATCCTTGTCCCCTCCTTGGTCCATCTCCTGTCCCCCTCCCCATCATCCTTTGTCCCTTTGGTCCATCTCCTGTCCCCTCCTTGGTCCATCCTGTCCCCTTGGTCCATCTCCTGTCACCCCGGCCTCCTTTTGTCCCTCTGTGTCCCCTGCTGCCCTGACCAGCTCACGTCCCTCCTCCTGCCCCCTCCATCCTCACCCGTCTCGCACACGGGGGGCCTGCTCGGGGGGGCCCCCCCGCTTTTCCTCCCGTAGGTGCTCACGTGCCCCAGCGCCGGCTTCACCGACCTGGCGGAGATCGTGTCCCGCATCGAGCCCTGCGGGGCCGGATCCGGATCCGGGTCCTGACCCTGCACCCCCCTTTTGCTCCCCCAGAGGAGTCCGACTACCTCACCGAGAACGAGGACGAGGGGCCGGAGCCAGCGCGGGGCGAGGAGGACGTGTTCGCCCCTTCCGAGTGGGCCACCGCCGGCGCCTTGGAGGCTGTGAGTGCCCCCTGGCTGTGGAGACCCTCCGAAATGGGGGGCCCCTGGGTTTGGGGGCTCCCAAGGGCGCCCTGACCCCATGCATGGGGGGCACGTGGGGCAGATCCTGCCCCTGGTTGTGAAGACCCTCCAAAATGGGGTTTGGGAGCTCCCAAGGGTGCCCCTGATCCTGTGCATGGGGGTATGTGGCCATGGAGACCCTCCAAAACGGGGTGCCCCTGGGTTTGGGGGCTCCTAAGGGTGCCCTGATCTTGTGCACGGGGTGTTCCTGGGGCAGATCCGGCTCCTGGCCATGGACACCCTCCAAAATGGGCTCGGGGCAGCCTGGAGCCCACGGGTGCTGCACCGTGTCCCAGTGTCCCCCGGCTCCCTGCGGGCTTGGTGACAGCCTGGAGCCCATGGGTGCTGTGCCGTGTCCCAGTGTCCCAGTGTCCCCCTGCTCCCTGTGGGCTTGGTGACAGCCTGGAGCCCATGGGTGCTGTGCCGTGTCCCAGTGTCCCAGTGTCCCCCTGCTCCCTGTGGGCTTGGTGACAGCCTGGAGCCCATGGGTGCTGTGCCATGTCCCAGTGTCCCCCAGCTCCCTGCAGGCTTGGTGACAGCCTGGAGCCCATGGGTGCTGCACCATGTCCCTGTCCCAGTGTCCCCCAGCTCCCTGCAGGCTCAGGCACAGCCTGGAGCCCATGGGTGCTGTGCCGTGTCCCAGTGTCCCAGTGTCCCCCTGCTCCCTGTGGGCTTGGTGACAGCCTGGAGCCCATGGGTGCTGTGCCGTGTCCCAGTGTCCCAGTGTCCCCCTGCTCCCTGTGGGCTTGGTGACAGCCTGGAGCCCATGGGTGCTGTGCCGTGTCCCAGTGTCCCAGTGTCCCCCTGCTCCCTGTGGGCTTGGTGACAGCCTGGAGCCCATGGGTGCTGTGCCGTGTCCCAGTGTCCCAGTGTCCCCCTGCTCCCTGTGGGCTTGGTGACAGCCTGGAGCCCATGGGTGCATGTCCCTGTCCCAGTGTCCCCCAGCTCCCTGCGGGCTTGGTGACAGCCTGGAGCCCATGGGTGCTGCACTGTGTCCCAGTGTCCCAGTGTCCCCCGGCTCCCTGCGGGCTTGGTGACAGCCTGGAGCCCATGGGTGCTGCGCCGTGTCCCCGTCCCAGTGTCCCCAACATGTCCCGGTCTCTCCCCAGGAGGAGGAGAAGAGCCTGCGGCACCGCCCGAGCCTGGCCCGGGACCCCTCCGCACCCCACACCTGACCCCAAACGCTACCGAAGGAGCCCGAGAGCCGGCACTACCTCCGCACCCCGGGGCGGGGGGGGGCCCCCACCGACACCCCCCCACCCCCCCC
>NW_008794708.1:288818-290075 GCF_000699145.1 Aptenodytes forsteri
CCCGTTGATGGACCAGCAGCCCTGCGCTGCCGGCAAAAGCTTTGCCGCACTCGGCGCAGGCGAAGGGGCGCTCGCCCGTGTGCCCTCGCCGGTGCGTGGCCAGCGCCGCCCGGTCGCAGAAGCCACGGCCGCACTCGGCACAAGAGAAGGGGCGCTCGGCTCCGTGCAGCGCCTGGTGCCGTGTCAACGTGGCACTTGCCCCAAACCGCTTCCCACACGCCCCGCACTGGAAGGGACGGGCACCCGCTGCCGTGGCCTCACCGGTGGCCTCACTGTCGTGCCGGCTCGGCTTGGCGGTATCCTCCTCGTGCTGTTTCTGTGGGGCTGATTTGGTGCTGCTGGCATCCGCCGTGTCCTGGCATTGTGTCCCCAAATTGGCGCTGCTGGTGGCTGCCTCGTCCTGGCACCCCGGCGTTGGTTTGGAGCTGCCGGTGTCTGCCCAGTCCCGGTACTGTGTCCCCAAATCGGCACTGCTGGCGTCTGCCCAGTCCTGGCACGCCGGCATCGGTTTGGCACTGTGAGCACCCTCTTCATCCTGGCATCGCCACCCCGAATCGGCACTGCCAGTATCAGCCCTGGCCCAACACCGCAGCATCTTTTTGGCACTGCCAGTGCTTGCCCTGTCCTGGCTGCCTGGCGTCAGTTTGGCACTGGTGACATCTGCCACTGCCAGGTGTCGGCACGGTGGCCTCGAATCGGTGCTGCCGGTGTCCTCACTGTCCTGACACGCTGGCATCGATTTGGTGCTGCCGGCATCTGCCCCAGCCTGGCATTGTGGCCCCAAATCGGCGCTGCTGGTGTCCATCCCGTCCTGGCACCCATCTGCCCCACCTGGCATTGTGGCCCCAACGTCGGTGCTGCTGGTGTCCATCCCGTCCTGGCACCCTGGTGTGATTTCGGTGCTGCCGGTGTCCTGCTGGGTCCCGTCTGCAGCGCAAGGAGAGAGGGGGTGAGCAGGCAGCACCCAAGGGGGTCACCCTGGGGCGGTGGTGTCCCCCCGAGCACCAGGGACGCCGGGACACCGGTGACGGGTGCTGGGCCCAGCTGACACCAGGGTCCCTGGTGATGGGGACAGATCCCCGGGGGCAGCCCGGTGCCGATGGGTCCCACTCCCCGGTGCCTTTCCCAGTCCCAGTCTGGTCCCCCGGTAACCGGCTTTCTGGCTCCCTGGCTCCCCGTGCCAGGCCGGTACACCCATCCCCCTGCCGGTAACCGGGCCCCGCAGCCCCCTCCGGTATTGGCCCCCCCTGCTCTGCT
>NW_008794708.1:291446-292067 GCF_000699145.1 Aptenodytes forsteri
GCGCGCCACCCCCCACCCCGCCCCGGCCCACCCGGCCCCGCCACGGGACACGCGGCATGGCCATGGCACACCTGGCACCACAACGCGGCATGGCCCTGGCACACCTGGCACCACCACGGGACAGCCGGCACAGCCACGGGACAGCTACGGCGCGGCTGGCACCGCCACGGCACAGCTGCGGCACAGCCGGCAGGACTACAGGACACCTAGCACTGCAGTGGGACAGCTGGCTCAACCATGGCACAGCTGGCACTGCCACAGGACACCCGGTACGGCCATGGGACACCTGGCACAACCATGGCACACCAGGCACAGCTACGGGACACCCAGCACCACCACAGGATACCTGAGGCCACCATGGCACACCTGGCACCACCATGGGACGCCCGGCACCATCATGGGACAGCCAGCACCACCATGGCACACCCGGCACGACCACGGGACACTTGACAACACCATGGTACAGGCAGTACAACCACGGCACACCCAGCACAACCATGGGACACCGGGCAGAGCCACGGCACACCTGGTACCACCGTAACAGACCCGGCCCTACCACAGGACACCCACCACCACCACGGCACGTGCGGCTCTGCCACAGCCCCACCGCCGCCCCCCCAG
>NW_008794708.1:292778-293471 GCF_000699145.1 Aptenodytes forsteri
GCCCCACCCCCGCCGTTCCCACAGCCCTGCGCCCTCCCCGCGGCATTGGGTGCCCGGCTCCCACCGGGTGCGATAAGCCGGGTGCCGGCGGGTGGCCGGGGAGCTGTGGCCGGGGCTGGTGGGTGCTGATAGCACCCGGCTATTCCTGTGCGGCCAGAGCTGGCGTGGGGCCAGGCACCCGCCTCGGGGCCACCCGGCTCTCCCGTGGGTGCTGGGATGGGCAGAGGTGCACCCTGGTGTGGGCTGACACCAGGGATGTGGCAGGCATGGGGACACCCCAGTGATGGGGACACCACGGGCACTGCCATGGGTGTACCCTGGACACCGGCATCTGTTGAGTGTGGCCATGGGGACACCCTGGGCATGGGGACACCGTGGGCACGGGGACACCCTGGACATTGCCATGGGCACACCATGGGCACGGGGACACCGTGGGCACGGGGACACCCTGGACATTGCCAAGGGGACACCCCGGGCATGGGGACACCGTGGGCATGGGGACACCCTGGACACTGCCATGGGTGCACCCTGGGCGTGGGGACAACCCAGATATTGCCATGGGTGCACAGTGGGTATGGGGACACCCCGGGCATGGGGACACCCCGGGCACTGCCATGGGGACACCCCTGGCGTGGCATGGGGACACTCATCCCTTGGTCTCCCCGAGACCCCACATGCCACCCAGCGCCCACC
>NW_008794708.1:293564-296756 GCF_000699145.1 Aptenodytes forsteri
GCAGGGAGGGAGCCGCTGGGTGCTCGGGGGCCCCTTTGAGGCCCGTCCCCGGGGCGAGGGTGCATCCGGCAAACCCCACCACCACCACCCCGCCCCACATCCTGCAGGATTTATCAGTGGGGACACCCACTGGGGACAGCTCTTGGACACCGCAGGGACAATGTACGGCAACATCGAGTCCAGCCAGGCCAGGCAGGGGCAAATGTGGGTGCTGGAGCCCGGCAGCGGGGAAGGTAGGGAGCACCCCGGGGTGCTGGTTGGGGTGGGGGCCAGCCCAGCAGTCCTGCTGTCCCTAACGCACACCCCATGTCACTTTTGGGGTCTCATAGTGCTGGGGGGAATCTCCTGTGTCTGTCCCCGGTGCCCGAGGGGGGTTCCAAGGGTGGGTGGTGGCACCCAAGGGAGGTGCCCCCACCCCTGGTGTCTGAGGAGGGGGGTTCCCCAGCATGGGCTGTGGCACCAGGGAGGGATCCCCATCTCCATCCCTGGTGCCCAATGGGGGTCCCTGAGGCAAGTGGTGGCACCTAGAAAGGGATCCCCAGTCCCCAGTGCCCAAGAGGGGTCCCCAGGGTGGATGGTGGCACCGAAGGGGACCCCCATGTCCATCCCTGGTCACTGAGGGGTGTCCCCAGGGTGGGCAGTGGCACTGAGAGGGATCCCCATTTCTGTGCCTGCTGTCCGAGGGGGTCCCTGGGGCAGTTGGTGACCCCCAGGGGAGACTCTCCCACCCCCCAGTGTCCCCAGGGCAGACGGTGGCACTGAAGGGGACCTCCATTTCCAACCTCGGTGCCCGAGGGGAATCCCTGGGGAGGTCGGAGATACCTAGGGGGGGTGGGGGATCCCCCACCCCTGGTGCCCAGTGGGGGGTCCCCAGGGAAGTGGCCCCCAGGGGGGGGAATCCCCCACCCTCATGCTCGAGGGGAGTCCCCAGGGATCATGGTGGCACTGGGAGGGGGAGATCCCCCACAAGTGCCGTCACCGCTGCCCCCTCCCCAGCCTGCAGCGACCTGTGCCCCGCAGAGGAGAACCCGTATGAGCCCCTGGACCCCCCCATCGCCGTGCCAAGCCAGAAGCACGTGACCGACCCCCCAGGTACGGCATGGGCAAGGTCAAGAGCACCGCCGGCAGAACAAAACCACGCTGCGGTTAAAGCTGGTGCCACCCGGCTCTGCCTGAACCAGGGGCCGGTTGTCACTCACCCACCCTCCCCAGCGTCAGGGTGCTGGTCCAGGGAGAAGCTGGTGCTGGTGGGCACCGTGGCCCTGGGGGTCTCGGTGCTGATGAACGTGCTCTTCCTCACCGTCGGCTCGCGGCACGGTGAGTAGCGGAGCTCCGCAGGGCTCGGGGGAGCCCCCTTCCACCTGGGGAGACGATGCCGGGGCTGCTGGGGAGGCAGAGTTAAGGTTATCAGGGTGTTGGGGGTCTCCACGGGGGATCTGAGTGCTCAGCGCCCCTCAACACCCACTCCCACCCCTGTCGCGGCAACAGCTCTGGGACACCCCGTGCCCTGCAGTGACGGGGTGACCTGTGTGTGTCCCCATGTCCGTCGTCGTCCCCCCCCCCAGTTGCAGCCCTGACGGCGGCGCTGGAGGCAGAGAAGGCGAAGGTGCTGCCGAACGTGGGTGCGTGTCTACACCGCGTGTCCCCCGCCTCCCCTCCCTTTCCGTGGTGACACCCACGGATGTGTCCCCAATCCCCGTGTGTCCCCATTCCCCGTGAGGCCTCCCCCACCCCTCCCCGGTTCACCGGGAACCTCTCCGCAGCCTCCCGGTCCTTCCTGCTGTACAACGAAGACCACCGCAAGTGCGTGGAGGCCAGCGGGCAACAGCTGACGGCGACGGCGTGCCGGCCTGAGGCCACGGCACAACGGTTCCAGTGGTTAGACGGGGGCCGGCTATGGGTCTGGGGGAGCCAGCGCTGCGTTACGGCGACCCGCGGGCAAAACCTGGCCCTCGTGAGGCTGGAGCCGTGCCGGGACAACGGCACGCTGCAGCGCTGGGAGTGCCGCGACGGTGGGCTGTTGGCGCTCGCCGGCTACGATCTCTACTTCAATTACGGCAACAACCGGCAGGACACGGTGATGCTCTACACCGGGGACCGCGAGTGGAGCCGCTGGGTCGTCCACGGGAGCAAGGATGATGTCTGTTCCCGTTCCTGTCAGTCCCGGCACCTTTATCCCAAATATTTAGGGCTTCGCCTAACGCTACGCTGGCTGAAGTTCAGCCCTAACCTGGCACGGATACAGCTTAAGCTAAGCTCAAACAGGGCCCTAAACCCGACCTAACCCTACATTTAGGGTGACTTAGGTGACTTAACCTAACCCTAACTGAGCCCAAACCTTAATGGGGTCCTAACCCTGACGCAGACTTAACCCTAAATATGCGCATCTTAACTTAACCCTAAGTGAGGTCAAACCTCAGTGGGGTCTTAACCCAGCTCAGACCCTAAATGTATGTGACTTTACCTAACCTAAGTTAGCCCAAACCCCAATAAGCCTAACCTAGCCCTAACCCTAAATGTAAAGGATCTAAATTAATCCTAAACTAGCTCTAATCCCAGCAGGGCCCTAACCCTAACCCAGCCATAGCCCTAAATATCTAGGATTTACTTAAGCTAACCCTAATTTAGGCCAAACTTCAGCATGGTCCTAACCCCAACCCAGTTGTAACCTTAAACATACAGGACTCCAGCTAAACCCAAACCCCAACGGGACCCTAACTCGGTTATAACCCTAAATATATAGGATTTAACCTAATCCTGACCCAGTCTAAACCCCAATGGGACCCCAACCCAGTCCTAACCCTAAATATTATAGGATTTAACCCAAACCCCAGCAGGGCTCTAACCCTATCCCAGCCGTAACGCTAACCCAGGGGGGATGGTCGGCACCTCTCACAGCCGGGGTCGCGTCTCCGGCCAGGGTTGTCCCCAGTTTATGGGGTGTCGCAGCCCCAGCTGGGGGGTGACCCCCGCCTTTTCTGTGTGTCCCGTCCCCCCCCTCCCCAGGCTGTCCCCCTTGCTCCAAAGGCTGGACCTATTTCGGGAACTCCTGCTATTTCTACTCCAAGACAGCGAGTTCCTGGGAGAACGCCCAGCGCTTCTGCTCGGTCCTGGGCACGAAGCTCCTGGAGGTGGACAGCCCCGAGGAGAAGGTGAGGGGGGATGGATCCAGGCATCCAGGAAAGGCGGGGG
>NW_008794708.1:300255-303866 GCF_000699145.1 Aptenodytes forsteri
CGAGCTGCCCGGTGAGGAAGACGTGGAGCCGGCGGAGGAAGCTGAGGTGGTGAATGGCTCTGGGGAGCTGGGTGGTCCCGGTAGGAGCCCCGGGCACGGCGCCTACCTACAGAGCTTGGAGCGGAGCAGCCGACACTGGGTGCTGTCATCAGTGAAGGGCCCGGGGCTGGATGAGCCGGGTGGCGGAGCCGAGGCAGATGCCGGCGCTGCCGGAAGCGAGGGCGAGATCGGTGGTCCCGGTAGGAGCCCCGGGCACGGCGCCTACCTACAGAGCTTGGAGCGGAGCAGCCGACACTGGGTGCTGTCATCAGTGAAGGGACCAGGGCTGGATGAGCCGGGTGGCGGAGCCGAGGCAGATGCCGGCGCTGCCGGAAGCGAGGGCGAGATCTGGTACAACCCCATCCCCGAAGATGAGGACCCCCAGCCTAGGAGCTCCTGGAAGACGTGGAGCGGAGGGAGCCGCGATGCCGAGAGGAGCCGTGGTGGGGAGTCACCCCCGAAGTCGGGAAGGGAAGACCCGCCCCGGGGCGGTTTGGGGACAGCGGAGAGCTCCGGACCCCGCAGCGGCATGGCCCCGGTGCTGCCCACGGCTGGCCGAGAGGAGCCAGGAGCCAGCAGGACCCAGGCTTGCGGTGAGGGGCGGCATGCGGCTACGGGTCGGGGAGAGGTGGGACAGCGCTGGTCCCCAGTCCCCCACAGCTCTTGTCCTCCTGTCACCGCTCCAGGAGGTCCCCTGGACCCCACGGTCCTGTCTCCATCCGCAGCACCCTGTGGTCTTTGTCCTTTCGCTGTCCGCCGTGAGGTTTCCTGGACCCTGTGGTCCCCAAACCTGATGGTCCCTGTCCCCTGTGTCCCCTGGACCCCATGGTCCCTGTCCCCTAGGACAGGATCATCCCGATCTCGTGGTCCCCATCCCTTCCCTGTCCCCAGGCCAGTGGTTCCTGTCCCTTCCCAGTCTCCCTGGACAGTGGCCTTCGAAGCTCACAGTCCCCGTCCCCAAGGATGTCTCCTGGACCCCACAGTCCCCATCCCTTCCTCATCCCTTCCCCGTCCCCCAGGAGAGTGTCCCCCAGACCCTGCAGTCCCCATCCCCTCTCCGTCCCCGAGGACAGTGTCCCCAGGACCCCACAGTCCCCGTCCCTTCCCCTTCTCCCAGGACATCGTCCCCCAGACCCCACACTCCCCATCCCCTGCCCGTCCCCCAGGACAGTGTCCCCCAGACCCTATAGTCCCCGTCCCCTCCCTGTCCCCCAGAACAGCGTCCCCCAGACCCCACCGCTGCCACGCCATCCCACAGGACCCTCCCTCCACCCCACAGCAGTTTCCAGGGAGCAGCCCCTGTCCCACCCAGGCTTCCCAGTAACCCCCCCCAGGCACCCGCTCACCCCCTTTTTCCCCCCTGCAGGGAAGATGCCGATCCCATGTGTGAGCTCGGGGACGGGGCTGACCACCCCCTCGCCCCCCACCAGCCCCAAGAAGGGCCGTTCGCTCAACAAGGTGAAGTCCCCAGGTACCGTTCGTCGCCTCTCCATGAAGATGAAGAAGCTGCCGGAGCTACGGAGGAAGCTGAGCCTACGCAACCCCCGGCCCCGGGGCCAAGAGGGTGGCACCTCGCCCTCCGAAACCCGCAAAGAATCCAGCAACGTCATCAGCCGCTACCACCTAGACAGCAGCGTGGCTTCACAGCCGGGGCTGCCGCGAGCCAAAGCGGCCGGCAAAGGCGGCTACTTGAGCGACGGCGACTCCCCGGAGCTGCCGGCTAAAGCCGGGGCGCGTGCCGAACCGGAGGATGGGGAAAACGGGCTGGACGTGGGCGCTTTCCGCCCCTACAGCTGCGGGGAGACGCCGCCGCGGTGCGGGCAGCACATCTCGGGGCTGGTGAGCGTTCACCTCCACGGCGTGCGGGACCTGAAGCCGCCGCGGGCCGAAGCCCGGGAGGTTTTCTGCGTGTTGCAGGTGGACGCGGCCAACCGGGCTCGCACGGCTTTGCTGCCCTGCAAGACAGCGTTCCTTGGCCTCAACCATACCTTCAACCTGGAGCTGGAGGGTGCCCGGCACCTCAAGGTGATCGTCTTCTCCTGGGATCCCACCTCCTGCCGCAACCGTCTCTGCTGCCACGGCACCGTGGTCCTGCCCCACATCTTCAGAGGTACGGCCGGGTGGTGGGGTCGGTTTGGGGTTTGGCAACTTGGCACCTCATTGACGGCACCGCTCGGCTTCACAGGTTGCCGGGCCCAGCAGCTGGCGGTGCGGCTGCAACCGCGAGGCGTCCTCTACTCCAAATTCACCTTGGTGGAGCAATGGGACAGTCCCGGTGAGCGGGAACCCCGTGTCTTTGGCGTGGAGCTGGGTCAGCTGGTGGAGAGGGAGAAGACGGCCACCAAGGTGCCCCTGCTCATCCAGAAATGCGTGGCCGAGATAGAGAAACGAGGGCTGAAGGTGAGCGGGGACTTACGGTGACGGCTACGGGGGCGGTTGGTGGATGAACACCCCCCCCAAACCACGGTGATGGTGTCCCTGTTGGCAGGTGGTGGGGTTGTACCGGCTCTGCGGCTCAGCCGCCGTCAAGAAGGAGCTTCGCGACGCCTTTGAGAGGGACAGCGCAGCCGTGACGCTCTCGGAGCAGCTCTACCCCGACATCAACGTCATCACCGGTGGGTGCTCGTCCCGGGGGGGGAGTGCCCCCGCAGTTCCCTGTGCATCCCATGGCGCCACGCTGATGTCCCCACCGCGTCCTCTCGCCTGCAGGGATCCTCAAGGATTACCTGCGGGAGCTGCCCACGCCGCTTATCACTCCCACGCTCTACCACGTCGTACTGGAGGCCATGGCTAAACGACCCCCCCGGGCACCCCCAGGAGAGCGGGACGCTGTCACCCTGCTTGATTGCCTGCCCGACGTCGAGAAGGTGGGTGCCCAGCACCGAAAAGGGCGTACCCAGCCGCGGCAAGGGATTGGGGGGGGCGATCCCATTGCCACTCAGCCCCAGGGTCTCCCCCATCCTGAGTCACCGCTGCGGACGGTCCTTATTTATCGACCTGTGGCACATGCAACGGGGCACGGCTCGGTGTCACCTCTCTCCTCAGGACCCCCCCCAAAAGGTTTTTTTTTTTGGGGGGGGGGGGTGTTTCACATCCCCCCAGTATCTAAGCATTTATTTCCACCTCCGCATTCACTGTGTGACTCGACCCCGGTGACATCAGGGACTGTCTGCAGCCAAATCCCCTTGGGGCGATTCCCCTCCGCTCTGTTTCGGGGGGTAGTGTGTGTGGTGTGGGATAACGGGGTGGCATTAGAGGACGTCCCCCACTGAGGTCACCTCGTCCCCCAGGCCACGCTGACGCGGCTCCTGGACCACCTCAGCCTGGTGGCCTCCTTCCACGACTTCAACCGCATGAACTCGCAGAACATCGCCGTCTGCTTCGGACCCGTCCTGCTCACCCAGAACCAGGAGCTCCGGCGTTCCGGCACCGGTACCGGCACCGGCAACCGCAGTTACGCCCACTGCGAGGACATCGCCAGCGCCGTTGACTTCAAGAGGCACATCGAGGTGCTGCACTACCTGCTGCAGGCCTGGCCGGGTGAGTGGGGTGGGGAAAACGTGCACACAAAC
>NW_008794708.1:304937-305463 GCF_000699145.1 Aptenodytes forsteri
CGGGTGAGACCGGGGTGCCGGCGCGGCGGTCCCCGCACCGGCGGACCATCTTCGTGGCCGATTTCGCCCTGGGCGAGGAGCCCGAGGCGCCCTTCGGCCCCCGCCTCAATCTCAAGGACTTCGACGCGCTCATCCTCGACCTCGAGCGGGAGCTCGCCAAGCAGATCAACGTCTGCCTGTGAGACCGGCGCCAACGCCGGTACCAGTGCCGATACCGGTGACAATGCCGACACCGGTACCGATGCCGATACCGGTGACAGTGACAACACCGGTGCCAATGTCGACACCAGTACCGATGCTGATTCAGATACCGGTGACAGCGACAACACCGGTGCCAATGTCGACACCAGTACCGATGCTGATGCCAACACCGGTGCCGATGCTGATACCGGTGCCAGTGCCGATGCCGACGCCGGTGCGAGAGCGACCAAAAAAGCAGCACTTGCCTCTAGTTGCCTTCGATTTGCACAGCGCCGAGCAGGAGGGACCCCGACGGCGAGGGTCATGCCGCTTTCGGTGAGCGGGA
>NW_008794708.1:306442-308178 GCF_000699145.1 Aptenodytes forsteri
CTTGTCACCAACACCAGCAATAAATGACACGAGCTGCACTTGCCACCGGGCTTTGTGCGTGTGTTGGCGCGACGCCATCTTGACAAAAAGGGAGGGGGGGGGAGTGTCACAGTCCCCAAACATGTCACTTAGGGTGTCCCCGGGGTGTTGGCACCCAAATCGATGGCACAGGACGGCGGGTGAGGGCACACGGTGCTGCTTTATTGCCGGGGGGACACGGCTGGGCCCGGGGGGGGAGGGGGGCGCAGCACCAGTGTCACCCAAAAAAGCCACCCCTTTCCTCTGTCCCCCTCGCCGCTGGGGACACAGCCGGGACATTTTGGGGACACTGTCCCTAGACCGAGATGGAGCCATCGCGGAAGTCGGTCTTGCCGATGAGGGCGTTGATGAGGACGGGGTGGCCTTGGCGGCACGCATCCTGCGCAGCGCGGAGGACGGTGTCCAGCCTCTCGCAGTCCGGGCGACCCACCACGAAGCCTTTGCCACCCAGAGCTTCGGCCACCGCGTGGTAGTCTGTAGGGAGGGGACAGTGGTGGTGGCCCTGTCACCTTCACAGGAATGGCTTGATATTGGGGTGATACAGGGCCACCGGGCATGGCTTGATACGGGGTGACACTGGGCTACCGAGCTCCGTGCTCCCCGAGGTGACACGGTGCCACCAGGCATGGCCTGGCCCAGGGTGATGGTGCCACCAGGCATGGCCTGGTCTGGAGTGGGGCGGTGCCACCAGGCATGGCCCGATCCTCCCAAGGGTGACACGGGACCACCACTTCAATCCTCCCTGGAGGTGACATGGCCAATTACTGTCAGGGTGATGGTGCCACCAGGCATGGCCTGATCTGGGGTGACCTGGTGCCACTAGGCATGGCCTGCTCCAGGTGACACAGTGCCACCAGGCATGGCCCGATCCTCCCAAGGGTGACACGGGACCACCACTTCAATCCTCCCTGGAGGTGACGTGGCCATTGACTGTGGCCTGATGGTCCCCAAAGTGACTTAATGCCACCAGGCATGGCCTGATCCTTCCCAGAGTGATGTGGTGACACCTGGTACGGCTCCTTCTACCCCAGGGTGACACAGTGCCACTGGGCATGGCTCAATCCAAGGTGACATGATGCCATCAGGTGTGGCTTGATCCTCCCCAGAGGGACGTGGTGACACCCAACACGGTTCGATCTACCCCAGGGTGACACAGTGCCGCGGGGCATGACTCAATCCAGAGTGACATGATGCCACCAGGCACAGCTTGATCCACCCCAAGGTGTCATGATGCCACCAGGCACGGCTCAATCCACCCTAGGATGACATGGGGTCACCCGGGTGTCCCCAAATCTGGGAACAAAACGGGGGACACAGTGCTCACCCAGGTACTCAAGGCCACACGCCACGTTGCTGCCCAGCAAAGCCACTTGCTCCCGGGCAATCTGGCTCCAGCACGCGTCGTTGCCCACCAGTGCGATGACAGGCGTCTGTAGGGGACAAAGCACAGGGCCACCGTGCCCTGGTGACACCCTGGGATGGGGACAAGACCCCATTTCCCCCCCCACCCCACCCCATTTTTGGCGCCATCTGACCTTGTGCCGCACGAAAGTGTCGAACTCCATCAAGCTGTAGCCCAGCGAGCCGTCACCGTAGAGGACCCAAACCTGGTGCCGGGGAGGGGACAAACACCGTGAGGCCATGTGGGTGGCACGGTAGCCGCCGTCCCCCCCGGCCACCCCACCCCCGCACCCCCC
>NW_008794708.1:308617-309742 GCF_000699145.1 Aptenodytes forsteri
AACAGGCCAAGGTCCCTCCCCCTCCCTGTCCCCATCCCCGTCCCAGTCCCTGTCCCCATCCCTGTCCCTGAGCCTGTCGCTGTCCCCGTTCCCATCCCCATCCCTGTCCCCATCCCTGTCCCTGAGCCTGTCACTGTCCCCGTTCCCATCCCCATCCCTGTCCCCATCCCTGTCCCTGAGCCTGTCACTGTCCCCGTTCCCATTCCCATCCCAGTCCCTGTCCCCATCCCTGTCCCTGAGCCTGTTGCTGTCCCCGTTCCCATCCCCATCCCTGTCCCCATCCCCATCCCTGTCCCTGAGCCTGTCACTGTCCCCGTTCCCATTCCCATCCCAGTCCCTGTCCCCATCCCTGTCCCTGAGCCTGTCGCTGTCCCCGTTCCCATCCCCATCCCTGTCCCCACCCCTGTCCCTGAGCCTGTCACTGTCCCCGTTCCCATTCCCATCCCTGTCCCCATCCCCATGCCTGTCCCCGTCCCCGTCCCCATCCCAGTCCCTGAGCCTCTCCCTGTCCCCGTTTCCATGCCTTTCCCTGTCCCCATGCCCCATCCCCGTGCCTGTCCCCATCTCTGTGCCTGTCCCCGTCCCTGAGCCTGTCCCCATTCCTGTCCCTGTCCCCACACCTGTCCCCGTGCCTGTCCCCATCTCCGTGCCTGTGCCTGTCCCCATCTCTGCGCCTTTCCCTGTCCCTGTGCTTGCCCCCATCCTCATGCCCGTCCCTGTCCCCATGCCTGTCACTGCCCCTGAGCCTGTCCCCATCTCCGTCCCCGCACCTGCGCCCATCCCTGTCCCCATCTCTGTGCTTGTTCCCGTCCCCATGCCTACCGCTGTCCCCATGCCTGTCCCCATCTCCGTAACTGTCCCTGTCCCTGAGCCTGTCCCCACGTCCGTCCCTGTCCCCACGCCTGTGCCCAGCCCTGTCCCCATCCCCTCCCCTGTCCCCAGCCCTGTCTCTGTCCTTTTCCCCAGCCCTGTCCCCAGCCCCGTCCCCTCCCCTGTCCCCAGCCCTGTCTCTGTCCTTGTCCCCAGCCCTGTCCCCAGCCCCTCCCCTGTCCCCAAGCCCTGTCTCTGTCCTTGTCCCCGTCCCTGACCCCATCCCCTCCCCTGTCCCCAGCCCTGTCTCTGTCC
>NW_008794708.1:310054-310260 GCF_000699145.1 Aptenodytes forsteri
CACCCCCATTCCATCCCCATCCCCTCCCCATCCCCTCCGCATCCCTGTCCCATGCCCCAGCCTGTCCTTGTCCCCATCCCTGTCCCCATCCCCAGCCCTGTCCCCTGTCCTGTCTCTGTCCTTGTCCCCATCCCTGTCCCCATCCCCTCCCCTGTCCCCAGTCCCCACTGTCCCCATCCCCATCTCACCCCCATCCCTGTCCCCCT
>NW_008794708.1:310500-311971 GCF_000699145.1 Aptenodytes forsteri
GAGGGCGTCGCGGCGGTTCTGGCGCAGGAGGAGGGGGCTGCCGGGGGGGAGAAGCCCCCGCGCCGCACCCCCCAGGTAGCAGGGAATGCCCAGGGCCTCCAGCGCCGCGCTGTGGGTAGGCGGGCGTCAGCATGCACCAAAAACAGCTCGGTTGGGCCCCAAAACAGCTCGGTTTGGCCCCAAAACCAGCTCGGTCAGGGCCCCAAAACTGGCTCGGTCAGAGCCCCAAAAATTGGCTCAGCTGAGCCCAAAAACTCGCTCAGTCAGGCCCAAATCTAGCTTATCTGTCCCCAAAGTGGCTGATCCATCCCCAAAACGGCTCAGCCGTCCCTAAACCTACTCACCTGTCCCCAAACTGGCTGATCCATCCCCAAAGCAGCTCATCTGACCCCAAACCCACTCATCTGTCCCCACACCGCCTCGTCTGACCCCAAATTGGCTGATCTGTCCCCAAAGCCAGCTCAGCCGTCCCCAAACCATCTCACCAGACCCCAAATTGGCTGATCCGTCCCCAAACACGGCTCAACTGTCCCCAAACCGGTTCATCCATCCCCAAACCGGCTCAGCAGCCCCCAAATTGGCTCCACCGTCCCCGGACCGGTTCACCTGTCCCCAAACCAGTTCACCCGTCCCCGAAGCGTCTCACCGCAGCTCCTCGGCCGGCGTGGGCGGCAGCATGGCCTGGCTGCCCACCAGCACCAGCGGCTTCGTGGCCCGGCTCACCAGCTCCACGCACCGTTGCACCTGTGACCCAAAACCGCCTCGATCAGCCCCAAAACCGGCTCGGTCGGGCATCAAAAACCAGCTCAGTCAGCCCCCAAATCAGCCCTATTTGGGCACCAAAAACTAGCTCAGTCAGCCCCAAAACCGGCTCGGTTGGGCACCAAACCTGGCAGGGTTAGCCCCAAAACCCTGTCGAACCCCAAAATTGGCTCACCTGAGCCCCAAAACCAGCTCAGTTGGGTCCCAAAACCAGGCCAGTTGGGCCCCAAAACCGGCTCAGTTATCCCCAAAAACCAGCTCAGCTGAGTCCCAAAACTGGCTCAACTAATCCCCAAAACCGGCTCCACTGAGCCCCAAAACTGGCTCAGTCAGCCCCAAAAACCAGCCCAGCTGAGCCCCAATACCAGCCCAGCTGAGCTTCCAAACTGGCTCAGCCGATCCCCAAAAATCAGCTCTGCCGAGCCCCAAAACTGGCTCAGTCAGCCCCAAAAACTGGCTCAGCTGAGCCCCAAAACCAGCTTAGTCGGGCCTCAAAACCCAGCTCAGCAGAGCCCCAAAACTGGCTCAACTGAGCCCTAAAATCAGCCCAGCTTAGCCCCAGAACTGGCTCAGCTGAGCCCCGAAACCAGCTGATTTAACCCCAAAACCCAGCTCTGCCGTACCCCAAACCTGCCTCAGCCAGCCCCCAAACCCATCCCAGTCCCCCCAAAACCCACCTCAGCCGATCCCAAACCCATCCCACCCTGTC
>NW_008794708.1:312051-313173 GCF_000699145.1 Aptenodytes forsteri
CCCAGGCCCAGGCACCGAGGTTACGGATGTAGTTTTGGAGGTACCTACCGGGGTGGGGGTGGGGGGGTGTCCCCCCAAAACAAAACACATCCCCCAGTACATTATTGAGCTAATTCATTGTCTTCCATGACCTGGACTGTGTCAGTCCCCCATTACACTGGATAACAGCTGACCCCCGCAGCCCCCGGCCGCTCTTGGTGCCACCGATCTCCTTCTCCACCATGTGGAAGGGGTAGAGCACGTCGATGGGGAGCTCCACGAAGACGGGTCCTACGGGATCGGGGTGGGGGGAGACTCCGATGTCACCCCAAAACCGCTTTCTGGGGCTAAAACCCCCGATTCAAACAGCGGCACCCCAAAACGCCGCTGCAAACCGCACCGGGGTGACCTGCGGACCTGTGGCGGGGAAAAAACCCGCCGCCCAAACGCCCTGGGGGTGTTTTTGGGGTGTCCCCCCTCTTTTTTTACCGGGGGTCCCCGACTGCGCGGTGGCGATGGCTTTGCGGAGTGCGGGGATGATGTCACGGACGGCGCGCACCGAGACGCACGCTTTGCAGAGCGTCTTGAAGAGAGAGAGCTGGTCGATGTCCTGCAGCGCTCCCCGACCCTGCGGAGACGAGAAAAATGAGCCTCGAACCCCCAAAAACGGGGGAAACCCCCCCCCAAAATGGGGACGAGAGGGGAGCTTTTTTGGTCCCCCCACCTTCTGCAGCGAGGCGGCTGCTCCCCCGATGAGCAGCACCGGTGACTCGGCCATCTGAGCGTTCTTGATGGCTGTCACCGCGTTGGTGACGCCGGGACCGGCGGTGACGGCGGCGACGCCGATGCGACCTACGGGGAAATGGGGTGGGGGGGGGTGTGGGTGGAAGGGGGTCCCTCTGCACCCCAATTTTTGGCTGGGGGTTTAGGGCACGCTCGGTGGCTCATCTCGTTGGCACCCAAGCGGCTGAATTAGCTCCGGGGGGGGGGAAAAATAGGGACAAAACCCACCATGGAAGGACCCCGGACACCCACAAAGTCTTTGAACCCTTCTTGGCTCGACCGGGACCCCACCAAGCTGGGACACCCCAAAACCCTCCATCCATTGGGGCAGGAGAAGGTGCTGGCCATGGGGTCCCCCTC
>NW_008794708.1:313193-315351 GCF_000699145.1 Aptenodytes forsteri
GCCGCCAAATTATCTCCGGAGGGATAAACGGGGACAAAACTCACCATGGAAGGACCCCGGACACCCACAAAGTCTTTGAACTCCTCTCAGGTCAACCAGGACCCCACCAAGCTGGGACACCCCAAAACCCTCCGTCCATTGGGGCAGGAGAAGGTGCTGGCCATGGGATCCCCCTCCGTATCCGCACCCGAGAGCCTGGAGACGGCATCGGCGGCGAAGACGGCGGTGGCCAAACCCTCCATCCATTGGGGCAGGAGAAGGTGCTGGCCAAGGGATCCCCAAAAAGATGTGGCCGCCAGCCAGGGCGAAGAGGAAGCGGACGCCGTGTGCCTTCAGCACCTCCGCCACCAGCTCACCGCCATGCCGGGGGCTTCGGGGATCCACCTGCAACGGCGAAGAGTTCACCGGGAGGACGCGCGCGGTGTCACCATCCCTTTGCCGAGCCACCGGCCGGGAGCGCTTCAAAACCAGGCGTTTTTCGGCAAAACCGCGGCGTTCTCACCCGTTTCGTCCTACCTTATGCCAGAGCTGGTAGAGGAGCCCCAAGCGATACGCCACCCCCAGCAGCGCCGCCGCCAGCACCGCCAGGAGCCCGGCACAGGCGCAACCGATGCCGGCAAGGAGATCCATGGGGATGCCGGTGTGCCGGGAGCTGGAAAACGTTGCCGGGATGGAGGGGAAAAAAAAAAAAACCCAAACCAAACCCCAAAAACCCCATGAGATGGGGTTGCACCGAGCGGGGATGTGCCGAAACCACCACGGCGGCACGGCACGGCGCCACCGGCCCCAAACCTGGGATGGCCCCGGGATGGTGGCGGTGAATTGAACCCAGATTAACCGAGCCCGGTTTAACTGAACGCAATGAACTGAACCTGGTTTAATCGAACCCAGTTTAACCGAGCCCGGTTTAATTGAGCCCAGTGAATTGAACCCGGTTTAATCGAACCCGGGGATTTGAACCCGGTTTAATCGAACCCATAATCGAACCCAATGAATTGAACCTGGTTACGCTGAATCCGGTTTAACTGAACCCAGTTTAATCGAACCTGATGACCTGAACCCGGTTTAATTGAACCTGGTTCACTGAACCCAGTTTAATTGAACCTGGTTTAATGAACCCAGTGAACCCAGCTTAACTGAACCCAGTGAATTGAACCCAGTTTAACTGAACCCGGTTTAAATGAACCCAGTTTAACTGAACGCAGTGAACTGAACCCAGTTTAACTGAACCCGGTTTAAATGAACCCAGCTTAACTGAACCCAGTGAATTGAACCCAGTTTAACTGAACCCAGTGAATTGGACCTGGTTTAAATGAACCCAGTTTAACTGAACCCGATTCATTGAACCCACTTTGATCGAACCCGATTCATTGAACCCGGTTTAACCAAACCCGGTTTAACTGAACCTGGTGATTTGAACCCAGTTGAATCGAACCCAAGGAATTGAATCCGGTGAATTGAACCCAGTTTAATTAAACCCAGTACCACTTCTCCGGCTCAGCCCCGGCGCCAGCCCAAACCCAGCTCATTTGCATAATTACCACCTAACGAAGGCGGCGGCCCGGCGTCAGTCTGCTGCAATTCTTGGCGCGGGCGTAAAGACCTGAGGGGAAGAGGCGGATGATACCCAACCCGTCCTAATTTCCCCCAAAATACGCACGGTTTTAGCCACTTCCCGCACCCGGAGCGGATTCAGACGCCGGATTTTTTTTCCTCGAACCCCAATTTCCCCCTTTTTGGGCTTAAAAAAAAGGCGGGTGGGCGTCGCAGCTCGCCGGCGGCAGATGCAAGAGGGAAATGGGGCAAAAAAAGGCTCAAACTGGGCAAAAATAATCCCATTTTGGGGGCGGTTTTGGGGTTCGGTGTGTGTCGTCCCCCTCCCACCCGGGATGGTGGTACCTGCTGGGTGACGGCGAGGTGACGACGGGTCCCTGTGACCAAGGGGACAAGCTCAGTCCTGGTTTTCTACCCCGTTTTGGCTGCTCCGCTGGTTCCTTGTCCCCTCTGTCCCCATGGCCACCCAATTGTCCCTCCATCCCCGTGGCCACCCTTGTCCCAGTTGCCCCCCCCGGTGTCCCCCCTGTCCCGTCCCCGTGGCCCTTGTCCCAGTTGCCCCCCCCGGTGTCCCCCCCCATGGTGTCCCCCCCCCTGTGGGTGG
>NW_008794708.1:318771-319365 GCF_000699145.1 Aptenodytes forsteri
GCATCAGTCCACCTGTCTGTCTTTCTGGGTGTCCAGTTGTCCGTCCACCTGGCCGTCCATCCATCCGGCTGTCCATCCATCCAGGTGTCTGCGTACGTGTCTGTCTGTCTGGGCGTTCATCCAAGCGTCTGTCTGGGTGTCCACCCGTCTGGGTGTCCCTCTGTCCTGGTGGCTGGGCAGGTGTCCTTCTACCTGGGTGTCCGTCTGTCTGCCCAGGGGTCCGTCCATCTGTCCAGGTGTCCCTTTGGGTGTTCCCTCTGTCCTGGTGGCTGGGCAGGTGTCCTTCTACCTGGGTGTCCGTCTGTCTGCCCAGGGGTCCGTCCATCTGTCCAGGTGTCCCTTTGGGTGTCCATCCGAGTGTCCGTCTGTCCATCCAGGTGTCCCTTTGGGTGTCCATCCGAGTGTCCATCTGTCCATCCAAGTGCCTGTCCACCTGGGTGTCCATCCGGGTGTCTGTCGAGATGTCTGTCCATCCCTCTGGGTGTCTGTCCGGTTGTCCGTCCATCCATCCGGGCTTCCCCCCACCCCGCCCCACCCCGCCCCATCCTTCTGGGTGTCCATTCCTCCGCGTGTCCGTCTGTCCACCCAGGTTGC
>NW_008794708.1:319959-322364 GCF_000699145.1 Aptenodytes forsteri
GGGGGGGCCGGGGAGTGTGTGTGGGGGGGCAGTCCTTCCTTAGGCAGCTCGCCCAGTCATCTCGAAAGCGTCGCACGGGTTCCTCCTTCCACCCTCGGAGAGGAAACGTCATCCCGGGCCTGGAGCATCCGGGGCTGTCACAGGGCGGCCGCCGGTGCCCAGGGCGTCACGGAGTGTCCCCAGGATGTCACGGAGCATCCTCCGTCCCTGTGGTCCCCGGGGTGTCACGGAGCATCATCTGTCCCTGTAGTACCCAGGGTGTCACCGAGTGTCTCCGGAGTGTCACGGAGCACCTTCCGTCCCTGTGGTCTCTGGGGTGTCACGGAGTGTCCCCAGGATGTCACGGAGCATCCTCCGTCCCTGTGGCCTCCGGGGTGTCACGGAGCATCCTCCGTCCCTGTGGCCTCCGGGGTGTCACGGAGCATCCTCCGTCCCTGTGGCCTCCGGGGTGTCACGGAGCATCCTCCGTCCCTGTGGCCTCCGGGGTGTCACCGAGCATTCTCTGTCCCTGTGGTCCCCAGGGCGTCATGGAGTGTTTCCAGGGTGTCACGGGGCATTCTCCATCCCTGTAGTCTCTGGGGTGTCACGGAGTGTCCCCAGGATGTCACGGAGCATCCTCCGTCCCTGTGGTCCCTTGGTCCCATCCCAGGTACCCCTGGGTGGGCTGTGGTGGCCAGGAGCATCGGGGAGGGCTGCAGCACCCATTTCCCATCGGGGACACCCCATTCTCCACCCCCATCCGGCTCCATCTCCCAGGAGCCCCCTCACCCAATTCTCAAGACCCAGGTACCCTGGGGAGGGCTGCAGCACCCATCTCCCATCAGGGGCACCCGCTACCAAGGAGGAGCACCCATTTCCCATTGGGGACCCCTGTTTCCCATCAGGGTCACCCCATCTCCCATCAAGGGCACCCATCTCCCATCAGGGACACCCATCTCCCATCAGGAGCACTCATCACTGACCAGGAGCACCCACCACCCCTCTCCCCTCTTCTCCCCCCCAGGCTCGTTGGCGGTGCCATCAGGACCCGGCTGGCGCTACGAGGAAGGCATCAACGGCGTCTTCCTCAGCGGTGACGTGCAGGTGACAGACGGGAAGCTGCAGGTGACAGCGGGTGGCCTTTACCTCCTCTACGGCCAATTCGCCCTCACCTGCACGGCACCCACCTGTCCCCCCGGCACCATCGCCCTCCAACTCTGCCGCACCGGTTCACCGCGCCCATTGCTCACCGTGCCGTTGGCGCTGCCCGACGATGCAGGAGACAACCCGGCACGTTCTAGTTTGGCCCAAGCCGTTGGGCAGCTCCAACCTGGAGATGTCCTCAGCCTGGGGCTGGCCGGGGACGTGGCCGGGGACGGGTGGCAGCTGGCACAGGATGAGCGGGAGGGCAATTTCGTGGGGTTGCTGCGTATCGCCGGAGGGTGATGCGTGGGGTGGCAGGGAGTGACCAGCGGGGTCTGGGGCTGGTCACCCTCCTGGTTGGAGGTTGGGGACGTCTGGGGACATTGCTGACCTCCATGCCTGGAGATTTGGGTCCCAAGACCCCCATGCCCAGGGATTTGGGGACATTAAGGGACATCGCTGACCTCCATGCCTGGAGATTTGGGTCCCAAGACCCCCATGCCCAGGGATTTGGGGACATCAAGGGACATTAAGGGACATCACTGACCTCCATGCCTGGAGATTTGGGTCCCGAGACCCCCATGCCCAGAGATTTGGGGACATTAAGGGACATCGCTGACCTCCATGCCTGGAGATTTGGGTCCCAAGACCCCCATGCCCAGGGATTTGGGGACATCAAGGGACATTAAGGGACACATCGCTGATCCATGCCTGGAGATTTGGGTCCCGAGACCCCCATGCCCAGAGATTTGGGGACATTAAGGGGCATCGCTGACCTCCATGCCTGGAGATTTGGGTCCCAAGACCCCCATGCCCAGGGATTTGGGGACATCAAGGGACATTGAAGACCTGGAGATGTGGGGACATCAAGGGACATTGCAGACTTCCATGCTTGGAGATTTGGGGCTGGTGACCCACCTGCTTGGAGGTTGGGGACACCAAGAGACCTTGGAGACCTCCGTGCTTGAAGATTTGGGACATTAAGGGACATTGCAGACCCCTGTGCTTGAATATTTGGGGCTGGAGACCCCGTGCTTGGAGATGTGGGGACATCAAGGGACCTTGCGGACCTCCGTGCCTGGAGATGTGGGCTCTAGAGACCCCCCCCCCCCCCTTGTTTGGTCGGGGGGGCGGGACATCAAGGGACCTTGGACACTTGACCATTTGGGGACCCCAATGTTGGACACTTGGGGACCCCAAGGAACCTCACAGACCCCCATTTTGGGGACACTGAGGACCGCGGAGACCCCCGTGCCCAGAGACGTTGGGGGGGGGACCCTGCT
>NW_008794708.1:322656-323002 GCF_000699145.1 Aptenodytes forsteri
CGCCCCCCGGAGCACCTCCCCAGGGGTGTCACTGGCCTGGGTTCCCACAGCTTTGTGTGCGTGCGCAAATACACGCACAGACGTGTGCAAATAAGCGTGCCCACGCAGGGGCGCACGCACATCCGTGTGCACACGCAACCGCACGGGGCGGGGGGGGGGGCGCGCGGGGGGGGGGGCGCGCGCACGCGTGTACCCCGTGCAGGCGCACAGGCCGGCACAAATGCACGCGCACGTGCACAGGCGCGTGCAAAAAAGCAAGGAGGTTTGCAGAGGCACGCGCCTGTGCACAGGCACATACGTGTGCGGCGCGCTTGCGCGTGCCAGTGCAAACCCACGCGCACGTGCG
>NW_008794708.1:323020-323294 GCF_000699145.1 Aptenodytes forsteri
GCCGCGCCACGCCCACACGCGTGAGCGTGCACGCGCACGTGCAGCGGCGAGCGCACGTGCAAACGCCAGCGCACGTGCATGTGCACATACGTGTGCATAAGCACACGCGTGGGCGCACACACACACACACCCCCCCCGTGCCCCACTTTCTCAGGTGCCGCGGTCCCGCTGCTTAGAGCAAAAAAAAAAAACCAAACCCAAAACCAAAAACGAACCCAAGCGTCCGCGTTTTGCAAGGGGGGGCCCCCAACCCCCACGGCCCCCCCCAGGCCCA
>NW_008794708.1:328173-329100 GCF_000699145.1 Aptenodytes forsteri
TGTGTCCCCCGTGTCCCCATGTCCCCATGTACCTCATATCCCCCATATTTCCCCATGTCCCCCTATGTCCCCGTGTCCCCCATGTCCCCATATCCCCCGTGTCCCCTATATGTCCCTGTGTCCTGCCATGTCCCCATATCCCCTACGCGCCCGGGTGAGTGTCCCCAGGGTGGTGGCACCCATGTCCCCAGGCTGGTGGCACCCAGTTCCCCCAAGGTGGTGGCACCCTCATCCCCAGGCTGGTGGCACCTTCATCCCCAGGGTAGCGGTACCCATGTCCTTTGGGGGGGTGTGGGGGGTCCCATGGCCTTGGGCTGGTGCTACCCACGTCCCCAGGGTGGTGGCACCCATGTCCTCAGGGCGGTGGCACCCATGTCCCCAGGACCCGGTTTTGGGGACCCACCTTGCAGCACCTTCTCTGACAGCGGCTGGTCCCCACTGGCCTGTGGACACCCACATGGGTCAGGGGACACATGGGAGACACGAGGGCACACGGGGACACCGGGACGTGGTGGGGTATGGGGATGCGGTGGGACACGGGGACACACAGGGACACGTGGGGACACATGTGTGTGGACGTGCACCTGGGTACGGGGACACACATGGGGACTCACAGGTGTGCACATGGGGACACAAGAAGGGACACGAGGGGACATGAGGGGACATGGGGACACACCTGGGGACATGTGAGGGGACACATGAGGGGACACATGAGGGGACACAGTGACACATGGGCACACACAAGGGGACATGAGGGGACGCACGAGGGGACACACAGGGACACACGGGGACGCGCACACGCGTGTACACCACCACGGCCCCCTCCCATGCACACGCGGTGTCACCCACTGCCACACGCACACACGTGTCCCTCCAGCCGTGTATTACAGACACACGTGGTGTCCCCACACTGTCCCCATCCCCATC
>NW_008794708.1:329163-329369 GCF_000699145.1 Aptenodytes forsteri
CCCCCGGGGGTGACCCCCACCACGGCCCCCTCCCATGCACACGCGGTGTCACCCCCTGCCACACGCACACCCGTGTCCCTCCAGCCGTGTATTACAGACACACGTCCACTCCCCACACTGTCCCCATCCCCATCGTCCCCATGTCCCCCTGTATCACTGTGTCCCCCATGTCCCCATGTCCCCATGTCCCCCATATCCCCCCCCTT
>NW_008794708.1:329622-333502 GCF_000699145.1 Aptenodytes forsteri
GGTGGGGGGGGTGGCAGCACCCATGGGTGCCCTGGGGCAGGGTAGCGGTGGCCAGGGCCCCGCCAGGGCGAAGACGCCGTCCCCCATGGGCCACCCCTGGCGTGCCACTCGCCGTGTCACCCGCCGTCCTGGGGACCTGCACCCGCTTTATGGCCCCAGAGGAAACGAGGTCCACGTCACTCGTCGGTGTCACCACCCCGGGGTGGGTCCCCCCCGTCATGGGGACACGGCACGGGGGGGGGATGTGGCCACGTGGCATCACCCACCCACCGGTGCCACCGCTGTCCGAAAGGGTCCTTGTCCCCTCCGATGCAGTGTCCCCATAGCGTCACCCCCTTTGTGTCCCCAGGGGGTCTCTGTGTCCCCCTCCCATGTCCCCAACACTGTGGCCCCCCCGTGGTGTCCCCTGCACTTTCCCCATGGGGACACATGGGGACCACAGAGGTGCCACTGCATCACCCTGCCTGTGGGGACATCAGTGACCCCACGAGTGTCACCGGGACTGGGAATGTCCCGAATGCCACCAGTGTCCCCAGGGTCACCGGGGATGTGTGTGTGTGTGTGTCCCCATCCCCAGGGCCACTGCAGCCCTGGGGACATCAGGGACACCACTGTCCCCACGGTGGCCCTGGGATGCTGGGGACAGCTTGGGGACAGCTTGGGGACAGCTTTGGGATGCTCCGGGGGGACAAGTTGAGGACAGCCTGGGCAACAACTTGGGGACAAGCTGGGGACAGCTCGGGGACACTCCCAGCCGTCACGTGGCCCCAGGGCGAGGCCAATGCGGGAAGCGGCAGGACATGGGGTGACACCACGGGGTGACACGGGGCAAACCCGCGGGGGAGCCCGGGGGAGATGGGGGCCACCCAGGGGGCAACCCGGGGGGGGGGTGACACAGGGGGGATGACACATGACACCACACATGGGCTCCCGGCCACCCCCACGCCTTGTCCCCAGCACTGGGGACACCACGCGGCCGAGGAGGACACACGCTCGGCCGATTGCCCACTGGCACACGCTTGTGCACGTGTTCACATGCGCGTGCAACACGCTGGCACCCTGCACACACCGGCATCGTGCGTGCACACACGCGTGTGCACGTTCGGACATGGTTGTGCCATTGCACGCGGGCGTCAGGCACACGCGTGCTTGTGCACACGCGGACACGCCTGTGTCATGCACGCACATGCTTGTGTCATGCACACTCATGCTCGTGCACGTGCAGACGCTTGTGCTATTGCACGCTTGCACTATGCACGCACAGGCTTGTGCATGTGCAGACGCTTGTGCTACACACTTGCACCACGCACACACACGCTTGTGCTAGTGCACACACGTGCTAATGCACACTTGCAGCACGCACGCACGCTTGTGCCATTAGACACTTGCACCATGCACGCACAAGCGTGCGCGTGCACACCCGTGCTCGTGCTACCAGCACCATGCGCGCACGCGCGCTTGTGTGAGCACTCGTACTCCCCTGCTACATGCTCGTGCACGCACCCACGTGTGTCTGTGCACCCACACACGTTTGCAGCCGCGTGGGGGCATGCACCCACACGTTTGCACCCACGTGTGCACCCACGTGCACGTCCCATGTGTGTGCACGGCCGTGCCCGGGGCTGCTCCAGCAGCGGCTGTGGACGCCAGATAAGCCACCGGAAAGCACCGCCCGCAGGAGGCCTTGCTGGGAAGGCAGGAAACCACCGGCTGCAGCACCCTGCGTGCCACAGCTGGGTGCTGGGCTGGGTGCTGAGCGCTGGCTGCCAAAGGCCGGGCACCCGGCGGCACCCAGCACCCTGCACCAAATGCCAGGCAGCACCGTGCGCTGAGTGGCGCGCAGCACCGGGCACCGAGCGACGTGCCACACCGTGCGCCGACTGTCACGCTGCACCGTGCGCCACGTGCCATGCAGCACCGTGCACCGTGCGGCGCCACGCACCGAGTGGCGTGCGGCGCCGTGCACCAAATGCCGCGCTGCACCGTGCACCAAGGACCGGGCAGCGCCGTGCACCAAATGCCATGCTGCACCGTGCACCGAGGGCGTGCAGCACCGTGCACCGAGGGCGTGCATCACCGAGGGTTGTGCGTTTACAGGCGTGCAGCACCAGGCACTAAGGGAGTGCAGCACCGTGCACTGAGGGTTGTGCACCGAGGGTGTCCAGCACTGTGCACCGAGGGTTGTGCACCGAGAGGTGTGCAGCACCAAGCACCGAGGGTCATGCACCAAGCAACATGCAGCATCGTGCACTGAGCGCCGTGCTGCACCGTGCGCTGAGGAGGGTGCACCAAGAGGCGTGCAGCACTGTCCAGCGCTGTGCACCGAGGGCCGTGCACCGAGCAGCACTGTGCACCAAGAACCGTGCACCAAGCGGCGTGCAGCACCACGCACCGCAGGTTGTGCACCGAGAAGTGCGCAGCGACGTGCACGAAGGGCCGCGCGGCACCGTACACCGAGGGCCACGCACCAAGCGGCGTGCGGCATCGTGCACTGAGCGCCGTGCTGCACCGTGCGCTGAGGACTGTGCACCGAGCGGCGTGCAGCACTGTGCACCGAGGGCCGTGCACCGTGCGGCACCACGCAGCACCGTGCGCTGAGGCCGTGCACCGAGCTCCATGCAGCGCTGTGCGGTGAGGTTCAGGCAGTGGGAGCTGTGCAGCACCCGTGCACCAAGGACCATGCACCGAGCGCCGTGCAGCACCATCCAGCACCACGCACCGAGCGCCGTGCAGCACCATCCAGCACCATGCACCGAGGGTCATGCAACACCGTGCACGGGATGCCGTGCAGCACCGTGCACCAAGCGCTGTGCGCCAAGGGCCAGGTACTGAGCCCTGAGGGCCTCATCCAGCCCCCGGTACGGCCCCATGCAGTCCCATAGGTGCCCATATGGTCCCGGAGAGGCCTATACGGTCCCCTATGGCCCTGTACAGCCCCACATGGCCTCGTGACCCCATGGTCCCCTATGGAGTTCACAAGAATGCGCGGTCACCTATGGAATCCCCGCAACCCCATCAGTCCCTAGAAGGTCCCCATGATCCTGCGGTTCCCTAGGGAGTCTTCACAACCCTGTTGTCCCCTACAGGGTCCCCACAACCTCGTTGTCCCCCTACGGAGTCCCCATCACCCCTTACAGGGTTCCCACAGCTCCGTCATCACCTATGGAGTCCTCACATCCCCTATGATACCTCCAAGACCCTGTTGTCCCCCATGGAGTACCCATGTCCCCCGTAGAGCCCACACGATCCTGTTGTCCCCTATGAAGTCCCCATGACAACTATGAAGTCTCCACAGCCCTGTTGTCCCCTATGGTGTCCCCATGACCCCGTCATCCCCTACAGGGTCCTCACATCCGCAAAGAGTCTCCATGACACCATCATCCCCTATGGAGTCCCCACGTCCCCTGTGGGGTCCTCACAACTCCATTGTCACCTACAGAGTCCCCATGACCCCTCTGGAGTCCCCACGACTCCGTTGTCCCCTATGGAGTCTTCACAACCCCGTTGTCCCCTACAGGGTCCCCACGATCCCATCATCTCTTACAGGATCCCCATAGGTCTGTCATCCCCTATGGAGTCCCCACGGCCCCCGTGGTGTCCCCCATGACCCCGTCATCCCCTACGGAGTCCCCATAATCCTGTCGTCCCCTACAAAGTCCCCACGACAACTACAAAGGCCTCACCACCCCGTTGTCCCCTATGGTGTCCCCATGACCCGTTGTCCTCTGCAGTGTCCCCACATCCCCCTGACACTCCCACCATGCAGATCCAGAGCCAGGCTGTCGGAAAGGACTTTTTTAACCCCCAAAAAAGGGGGCAGCGGGGGGCAGCAGGGTGGGGGGCACCCATGGGTGGGGGGCACTCGCTCAGGATGGACACA
>NW_008794708.1:333798-338694 GCF_000699145.1 Aptenodytes forsteri
GGGCGGGATGCTCCTGTGTACTTGGGTGTCACTGTCACCATGTCCATGTGTCTCTGTGTCCCCAGGTCCCCAATATCCCATGTCTCGTGTTCCTGTGTTCCCATGTCCCCACAGGTGTGGCCCCACCCACGTCCCCACACGTGTCCCCATGTCCCTACCAGCGGCCGGTGAACCACAGGTCGGTGGCCATCCCCCAGATCAGGTAGTCCTGGCCGATCTGGAGCCTCAGAGCGTCTCGGCACTGCCGGTGGCTCACGAAGGTCCGGTTGCTTCCTTTTGGGTCCTCGTCGGTGCCTGTCCCAGGGGAGGACACACAGGTGACGTGTCACCTCCACCCCAACACAACAGGGACACCCACTTTGCCACGTCCCCCAATGGGGACTCTCAATCCCCAGGGAGCCACTGGCATCGTTGGTGGCACCACCCCACTGATGTCATCAGCCATGGGTGACGCCAGTTCCCTCCAGCTTTCCCCAGCATCCTTGGGTGTTTCCATCCCACCTGGGGGACAGCAGCCCTCATGGGTGTCCCCAGCACCCTTGGGTGACACCAACCCACCTAGGGGCCCCCAAGCCACTCTAGTGACACCAACCCACCTGGGTGTCCCTGCCCCTGGCTGTCCCCAGCCCTAGGCGACCCCCACCATGTCCCTCAGGGTGGCCTTGTCCCCCACCCCTGGGGTGCTCATACCCATCTTGATGACAGAGATGATGGTCATGATGTAGTTGTCATGGGACGGCGACTGCTCCATTGCCATCAGCTTCACCCTGTACACTGGGGAGGGGGATGTCACCATGTCACCCCCACCCCTAAGACAGCACCCCCACTCCAGGGTGGCCCCTCAGCGTGTGGGGGGCCCTCCGTCACCTCCCCTTTCCTCCCCACGTCCCTCTACATCCCCGCCTGTCCTTCTTGTCCCTCCATTTCCCCCCGTCCGCTCCCGTGTCTCCGTGCCCCTCATGTTCTTCTATGGCCCTTCGTGTCCCCATCCATATCCTTTATGTCCCCTCTGTGTGCCCCAACTCCCCCCGTGACCCCATATCCCCCATTGTCCTTCCATGACCCCATGTCCCCCATGTCCCCCATGTCCCCCATGTCCCACCGTAGTCAACTCCCGGCTCGCAGGCGCGCTCAATGCGTTGGTTGACGGTGATCGGGACATTTTCCTTGTGCCGCACGAAGCAGTTTTCTGCGGGGACATGGGGACAGTGCCATGACAAGGTCTACTGTGGTAGTGACATGTCCCATCATGGCAGGGACATGTTCCACCATAGCAGGGACATGACTCCATCACAGTCATGACACATCCCATCTTGTCAATGACGTGTCCCATCATGGCCATGATGTGTCCCATCATGGTAGGGGCATTGACCCAGTCTGTCCCCATGTCCCTGTGTCCCCATGTCACCTTCGGCGCAGCGGCATACGTCCCCGTAGCAGATCTTGCTCAGTTGCCCACTGTCCTTGTCCGGATGGTAGAAACGGGTGCAGCGGTCATCTGCAGGGACATGGGGACATGAGGGGGGAGACACGAGGCGGGGGGGGACACAAGGGGAAAGGACCAGTGGGAGACATGGGGACAGAGCGGTGACATGTGGAGGGAGCAGTTCAGCAGGGGATGCAAGGGGACGTGGGGACACGGGGGGACATGGGGACACAGGCATGGGGAGAAGATCAGCAGGGACATGGTGGGACAAAGGGACAGGAGGGGACACAGAGGGAGGACACAGAGGGGACTTTGTGGAAGCAGGGGGCACAGAGGAGAGTGTGGGGATGGAGGGGACCTGAGGGTGACACAAGGGGACATGGGGCGCACCAATCTTGTAGTAGCTGTAGACGGTGACGGCCGCGGGCTGGATCAAGCCCACCCGGAATTGCTGGTGGGCCTTGAAGGCGAAACACTCCTCGGCCTTGTGCGAGATCTGGGGACGGGGACACGGGGACACGGGACACAGGGATGGCAGTCAGCCAGGCTGGGAGTCAGTGCCCCAATCCCCAGCCTGGCCCTGTCCCCAGCCATGTCCCCATGCTGTCCCTATTCATGATCTGGACCCATCCCTGTCCTTGTCCCCACCCCTGAGACCCTTTTCCTGTCCCCATCTCTGTCCCCATCCATGTCCCCAACTTCATTCCCATCTCTGTCCCTGTTCCAGTCCCTATCCATGTCTCCAACCCCACCTGCGTCCCCATCCCACCCCTGTCCCAGTCCTGTCCCCACCCGTGTCCCCAGCTTCATCCTCATCCCTGTCCCCATCCTGTTCCTGCCCATGTCCCCAGCTCCGTCCTATGCCCATCCTTGTCCCTGTCCCCACCCTGTCCCCATCCATGCCCTATCATGTCCCCATCCCTGTCCCATCTTGTCCCTTTCCCCATCCCTGTCCTATCATGTCCCCATCCCTGTCCCATCTTGTCCCTGTCCCCATGTCCCCCATGCCCCCCACGTCCCCCGTATCCCCACCTTGTCGAGGTAGATGATGAGGTTGCTGCGGTCCAACTGTGCTTGGTCGATCTCATACTTGGAGATGTACCTGTCCACCCCCTCCGTGAGCTGGGGACAGGGACACGGTGACACCGGGCACGCAGGACATGCAGGGACACGTGGGGACACGCAACCACACAGGGATGTATGGGCACAGGGACACATAGGGACACGGTGATGCTGGCCACATGGGACATGCAGGGACACGTGGCCATGGCAGGATGCAGGGGACTTGCAGAGATGTGGGGACACAGGGGAACATGGGGACACAGGGACAGTGACACCAGGGGACACGGGGACACATGGCCATGGAGGGAAAGGCAGGGACACAGGGATGCAGTGGCACAGGGGAATATGGGGACACAGTGACACACAGGGACACGTGGGGATGTGGGGACACAAAGACATGGAGGACACACATGGGGGTTAGGGAGATGTGGGGACACGGTGGGACACGATGGCACAAAGATGCAAGGTCCTGTGTCTCCCCCAGGTCCCCCCCGTGTGTCCCCATGTCCCCGCACTCACCCTCTTCAGGTCCTGGAAGTCAGGCGAGAAGCCAGTGAGCATGGAGACATCGAGGATGGACATGGTGGCATCCACATTGTCCAGGAACCTGTGGGGACAAGGCTGAGGCCACCCACCTGTCCCCAACTGCCCTATTGTCCCCAGCATACCCATCCCTGATGTCCCTGTTCCCAAGGATCCCTATGGGACAAGGTGGGGCTGAGCCCTGTTTGTCCCCAGCATCCCCATCCTTTTCCCTGATGTCCCTGTCCCCAGTATCCCCATTCCCCTCCCTATCTCCGATGTTCCTGATGTCCCCGATGTCCCCAGACCGTCCTACCTGGTGCAGATGGTGATCTTGATGGAGCGGAAGACGTTGTCCTGTTCCTTGCCTGTGGGGGGACATGGGGACAATGAGGGGACATGGGTGACATCAAAGGGGATATGGGGTTCCATGGAGGGTACACATGGAGGACATGGGGGGGATGTGGGGGACTCACCTGTCTTCACATCCTCCACGTGCAACCGCAGGTCGAAACTGTCACACTTGTTGTCCTTGTCGGGGACCTTGGCATTGTAGATGGTCACCACTGTCATCGTCCCCTTGCCCGTGCCCTCAGCTTTCACCGTGAAGTCCTCATTCAACTTGGTCTGCGGGAAGAGAGGACACTGGGGAGGGACAGGGACATCCCCTGGGAGGGACATGGAAGGGATGGGGCATCCTAGGCCATGGAGGCACGCGGGAACATGGAGGGGGTGTAGAAGGGACAGGGACATCCCAGGACATGGAAGGGACAACAACATTGCAAGACACAAAGGGGACAGGGACATTGAAGGACATGGAGGGGACAAGGAAATCAGAGGACATGGAGGGACATGAAGGGGACAGGGACATTCCAGGTCACAGCAAGGGAGGGGACAAGATCAGCCTGGGACATGAAGGGATATGGCAGGGACATCCCAAGGCTTGGAAGGACACAGAGGGGACAGGACATGCAGGGGACATGGAAGGGACAGGGACACCCAAGGCCATAGTGAGGGGACAAGATTGTCCTGGGACATGAAGAGACACAGAGGGGACAGGGACATCCCATGGACAGCAACAGCAGGGCGAGCAGTGTTGCATCCTCATGGTCCTGCTGGTGACAGTGACAACGGTGACAAGGGTGCCGGTACCTCGGCAGAGCGTGCCACCAGGGCGTTGCGGTTCTCGATGCGGTAGGTGACGGCACTGGCACGGCGCGGCAGCAGCACCGACACGTCGAGGTTGAGCTCAAGCTGCCGCGGAGTTGAAATCTGGTACTTGGCCAACGCTTGGAATACCAGGATGGTGGCCTGCAGGGACACCTGTGTCACCAGGGCTTGGGGACACCATCTGGAGCATCCCCAAAGCCCCCTGGGTGGCCCTGAGCCCAGGGTGACCCCAAGTCCTGGGGACACCTGATATCACCTGGAACATACCCTTGGGTGTCTTACGGAGCAGAGATGTCTCCCAGGGACAGGACATGTCCCTGAGGGTCCCCAGGGTCTGGAGGTGTCCCCAGGGGCTAGGGCGTCCCCCAGGGACAGGCCTTTTGGGTTTTCCAAAGCCCTTGAGATCCCGTGGGACCAGGGGTGTTCCCCAAGGACATGCCATGTCCCTGGGGGTCCCAAGGGCCCTGAGGTGACCCCCAACGCCTTTGGGGTCCCCCAACGCCTTTGGGGTCCCATGGGACCAGAGGCGTCCCTCATGAGACAAGCCATGTCCCTGAAGTCCCCAGGGCCACAAGGTGACCCCTCAACCCCTCAACCAAGCCCTCAACCCCTATCTTCCTGTCCTCCTTCCCCATGGCAGTGGGTGCCAGGACAGCACCCATGGGTGCCAAGGGAGTCCGTAGCCCACCTGAGTGGATCCGTAGACACCCCCGCAG
>NW_008794708.1:339527-351262 GCF_000699145.1 Aptenodytes forsteri
GGCGCGGCAGCAGCACCGACACGTCGAGGTTGAGCTCAAGCTGCCGCGGAGTTGAAATCTGGTACTTGGCCAACGCTTGGAATACCAGGATGGTGGCCTGCAGGGACACCTGTGTCACCAGGGCTTGGGGACACCATCTGGAGCATCCCCAAAGCCCCCTGGGTGGCCCTGAGCCCAGGGTGACCCCAAGTCCTGGGGCCACCTGATATCACCTGGAACATACCCTTGGGTGTCTTACGGAGCAGAGATGTCTCCCAGGGACAGG
This sequence comes from Aptenodytes forsteri, assembly GCF_000699145.1. Classification (NCBI taxonomy): domain Eukaryota; kingdom Metazoa; phylum Chordata; class Aves; order Sphenisciformes; family Spheniscidae; genus Aptenodytes; species Aptenodytes forsteri. Next base: position 339,793 of record NW_008794708.1, read on the forward strand.
ACATGTCCCTGAGGGTCCCCAGGGTCTGGAGGTGTCCCCAGGGGCTAGGGCGTCCCCCAGGGACAGGCCTTTTGGGTTTTCCAAAGCCCTTGAGATCCCGTGGGACCAGGGGTGTTCCCCAAGGACATGCCATGTCCCTGGGGGTCCCAAGGGCCCTGAGGTGACCCCCAAACCCTGAGGGGTCCCCCAACGCCTTTGGGGTCCCATGGGACCAGAGGCGTCCCTCATGAGACAAGCCATGTCCCTGAAGTCCCCAGGGCCACAAGGTGACCCCTCAACAAAGCCCTCAAAACCCCTATCCCTGTCCTCCTTCCCCATGGCAGTGGGTGCCAGGACAGCACCCATGGGTGCCAAGGGAGTCCGTAGCCCACCTGAGTGGATCCGTAGCCACCACCGAAGTAGTTCTGCTGGGCAAGCCAGCGGGCCACCACCTGCGTCATCTCCGGCTTCTCCATTTGCAGCAAGGCCAGCAACGCGTAGGACGTCCCCTCGATGTTGTAGGTATGGGCGTTGCGTTCCTCCCAGCGTTTGCCCTCTGGGGTGACATCGGTCCCTCAGCACCCTCTAGGGACGATTTCTCCCACCACCAGGTAACCCATAATTAGCTTCCCCCCCGCCTCGCCCAGTTTTCTCCCCCCCCTGGTGAGACGTCACCTTTGGAAAACTTCATGAGAACTTTCTCGCTTTTGAGTTTCCCCGTCAGAGCCAAGGCGTAGGAGGTCAGGGCCACCGTGTAGGGTCGGGCCAGCAACTGGTACCTCCGGGCAAGGTATTCGGAGGCTTTGGCAATGCTCCCGTCCAAGCTCTGGGCAGAAAGGATGATAGGTTTAGATTCTCAGGTGGCTGCTACAAGGGTTGGGCACCTCGTCTTGAAGCGCTGTCCTATGTGACAGGCGCCAGTTGTGCCCCCTCTCCCATGTGGGGTTGAGGACTGGGCCACTCACGTTGACATGGTCCTTGCAGACCTCCCGGGCCTCCTGCAGCGCGATGAGGACAAAGGCTGTCAGTGATACCTCGGGCTCGGCACCCTGGTAGCCTCCCTGCATGACAAAATGGAGGGAAAAAACCTCAGGATCGTGGTTTTTCACAGCAAGCTCTCTCCACCCGAGACTTGTCCCTGTCACCCAACATAGTACTTTCCCCACAGCTCATTCCAAAAGCTCATCCTTAAGCCAACAGGGCTTTGGCCACCAGCAGGGACAGGGTTTGGATCCCCCCATACCACCATCTCCTTATGGATGACAGGAGCATCTTCTTGGAAAATCCCGTCTGGCTTCTGCTTCTCCAGGATGAGCCATTTCACGGCACCACAAACCACCTCGGGCTCAATGTCTACCAGCTTGATGGCCATGGCAAAGACTTTGGCCACGTAGGCTGTCAACCTGGGGACAGGAGGACCTTAGCGTCATGTCCAACCCTGTCACCCAGACCCACGTGGTGGTGGCAACATGACCCTCACCAGGTGCTTGATGGGCGGTCCTTGAAGGCGGCATAGGAGCTGTCAGGTTTCCGGAAAGCAAGTTGTTGCGTGTAACCTGGTGAGGAGATGGTGGTTGGCCAACACAAGGAGCACCCGGGGGTGGCTTCAGGCCACAAATGCCCTCCAGCCGTTGGCCAACGCAAGGAGCACCCAGCCAAGCTTCAGGCTACCAACCCACTCCAGTGCAAACCAGCAGCTCTAGAAATCCCCAAACTGGTAGCACCCAACCCATGTCTTCTTCAAAGGTGCAGGTTTCTTCAGCACCCTTGGAAGATGGTGACATTTTGCACCCCAAGAGGGGTGCAACCAGGGGATGCTCCCATCTTTTGGGGGATGCTCCTACCCTTTTTAATCAAGTTGATGGCCTCAGTGCGGCGGTCAACACCAAGGCTTTCCCACTGCAACGTGCTGTCCAGGTAGTAGGTGGCAATGACAGTGGGCGTCATCCCAATCATGTTCTGCTCCCCGCATCCTGATGGTGTCGTGATGAGATGCTTCAGCTTGTCCCCGTCAATGGCTTTCTCCACCATGATGGACACAGGGTTGCCTGGACCAGAAGAAGGGGAGACGTCAAGCCAGGAGTGTCCCCGCCCTCCCCACGTGTGTCCCTTCCCCTGCTCTCACCTTGGATGCTGACTTTGGTCTCTGACTCAGTGTTGGGGACAATGTCAGAGAGGTTTGCTGCCCTCACCTTCTCTTCCTGTACACCATCTGTGGGGCAGGGAGGCCAGGATGGAGATGGGTGACCCCAAATCCTTCATGTCCCCCCCCACCCTGAGGTGACCCAGCCCTGCCCCACATCTGCAGCAGGATGTCCCTTGTCCCTCGGGATGTTCCAGAGCCATACCAGGATGTCCCTTCTCCCTTGAGATGCCCCAGCTCCATAGTAGGATGTCCCTTGTCCCCAGGGATGCCCCAGACCCACAGCAGGACATCCCTCATTCCCTGAGATGCCCCAGCTCCACACGGGGATGTCCCTCGTCCCACAAGATGCCCCAGTCCTTGGTGGTACATCCTTCATCCCCCAAGATGTCCCAGACCCACAGTGGGACTTCCCTTGTCTCCTGAGATGCCCCAGACCCTTCCCTCAGTGGGACATCCCCGTGGGGCTGAGACATCCCCAAGACCAGCCAGGGCCACTCACTGATTCCCTTCGTCTTCGGGTCCAGCTCAACTATCGTCACAGTCTTCTCCAACCTCATCCCTTCAGGCTGCAGAGGTGAAAGTCCAGTGCTAAAGGTTAGGCTGGTTTTGGGTCCCCCCCTTCCCAACCTCTCTGGGTTGTCCAGGAAAGGTGTCCCAGTGTAAACCAGCACCCCCAGGTCATGGGACAAACTGGGAGAGCCCCAGGAGACCACACCTGAGCATCCTGGGGGGGGACGATCCTTCATCCCTGGCTACCACCACCAGGATGAAAGTGGAGACAGGGATATCACAGGGATACCATGCTGGGGACATCTCAGGGATGGAGGTGGCACCATGTGGTGGAGATGCCATGAGCAGCAATGGCCACTCACCACAACTTTGAGCTTCTTCTTGACACCGTCAGACACGAGCTTGCCCCGGACGGCTGCCTTCACCTCGATGTCATGCAGCCCCAGCTGCAAGGGCACGATGACGAAGGGCACGGCCCACGATGACTGGGCTTTCAGGCGGAGGATCTGCTGGTAGCGCGTCTTGGAGGTGGAGGCGCTGCACAGGGCTGGGTTGTACATCAGCTCCACGCGCACCTGCAGGGCACAGAGATGTTGGTCATGGGGTTCAGGTGGCTACAGACCCCCCAGAAGCCCGGGCGTGGTTCCCCTGCCAACCGTGATTTCCTGCGTCCAGTAGTTGTAGAGGATGGCACGGATCTCCACCTGCTCGTTCCTCACCACGGAGTAGGGCAGGCGCAGGTCGATGAAGAACTCCTTCATCACCGTGATCTCATAGGGGTCAGCCACGCACAGCCCTGTGGGGTGGCCCCCAGGGACATGGGGGTTCAGACTTAGGAGCTTGCTGGGCCCCTCATGTCCCAGTGACATCCACAAGGCTTTCGGAGGTCCTCCAAGTCCCATGGAGTCCTCCCAAGGCTTAGGAGATCTCTCAAGTCCCAAGGACTGCCACTAAGCTTTGGGGGATCTCCCCAAAGTTTGGGGCATATCTCCAGTGGTATGCACCCCTCTAAGATTTTGGAGATCCCTTAAAACCCAAGGAAACCCGCCAGGCTTTAGGGGACCCTTCAAGTCCCAGGGACCACCCCCAAGGTTTGGGGGATTCCTTTGATCCCCAGGGACACCTTCCTACTCCACCACGTACCCTTGGTCTGTGAGAGGCTGACGGCCAGGACCTCCCACGTGGTGATGGAGTCCTTCAGGTACACAGGCAGAGTCTTTGTGGAGATTCTGGAGAGGATGAGAACGACCAAGGGGGTCATAACTGGCCCCAAGCCAAGCTAGGGAGGTGTAACCAGCCACCAAACTGGAGTTGGGGGGGGGCATAGCTGGTCCCCAAACTAGACCAGGGGGTTGTAGATGGCCCCTGAGTTGGACCAAGGTGTCATAGCTGGTCCTGAGGCAGCACCAGGGGGTCAAAGGTGGCCCTTGTCTGGACTTGGGGAGGATCACAGCCGGTCTCCAGACTGGGCAAGGCAGTGTCCAGAGCTGGACAGGGAGGAGGTAATGATCCCCAAGTTGAGCCATGGGGTGGAGGGGTAGTGGGACAAGGGCACAGGGCTCACCCCAGCTCATTGGGCTGCTCTGTCAGCGGCTCCACCCGCCACAGCCAGCTCTCCGGGAAGAGGGTCCGTGAGGTGATGTCCTCGTCAGGCAGGAAGACTTCGTTCTCCTCACCTGGGGATGGCAGCGTCCTTCTTGACCATAGCTTCAGGGGCCCAACCCCTGTGTGGAGCCGGAAGCACTCCAGCATCATCCAAGCACCACCCGTGTTTTGCCCAAGCATCGTCTAGGCATCACCCAACTTCCCCCCAAGCATTGCCCAAAAGTCATCCAAGCATCGCCCAAGGATAGCACAAGCAACGCCCGAGGTTCATCTGACCTTCACCCAAGCCTCACTTAAGCTTCACTTAAGCTTCGCCCAACCACCAAGCCCGTCATTACCCCACCATTGCCCAGCACTTGCTTCGAGCCAGCTCGAGGTGGAGCTCGCGCTGCTTCTGGTCGTGGATGCCCTTGATGTAGTTGCAGCAGTCGAGGAAAGCCCGGATGCAGGCTTCTCCGTCCTGGATGTAGTTGGTCCGATGCTCGCAGCTGTGGCTCATGGGGTTTTCCTTCATGCCGTCCTCACAACACTTGCGCAGCGTCTTGTCCGTGTACTCAGCCGCTGCCAGCACGAAGGCACCCAACTGGCACCCAGTCCCAGAGTCCCTGGCCTGAGGGCCATCAGGGACATGGGACACTCTGGTGTCCTTTGGGATATGGGATGCTGTGGTATCACCAGGGATATGGGACACGGGACACTGACGTCCCTCAGGGACGTGGGACACTGGTATTGACTGGGACATGGGATGCTCTGGTGTCCCTCAGGGACCTGGGATGCTTTGGCATCTTCAGGGACGTGGGACAATCTGGTGTCCCTAGGGGCACAGGACATTCCAGTGCTCTTGGGGACATGGGACACTCCCAGTGCCACCTACCTTTGCTGCCTTTGTACTCGATGAGCTGCAGGGAGCGGCGCTTGCGTTTCGCAGGCTGGGGACACAGGACCTCTGGGGACAGAGAGGACACAGGTTAGGACCCCACAGCATCACAGCCCCCAACCCAGGTGTCACTCCCCTTGACATCAGTTGTCAGATCCCAAAGGTCACGGGACACATCCCCCATCCCTGAGGTGTCACACTCCCCCATTCTTGAAGTGCCACATCCCCATCCCCAAGGTGTCATCTACCCCATCCCCAAGGTGCCACCCCAGGTTGTCCCAGTCCCCAGCATGTCCCCTACCCCCTCGCTGTGGCGTGGCGATGTTCACGTTGGTGACCAGGCTGAGGCCAGCATCAGCAAAGACACCCACGTTGTCCCTCCCACTGCCCGGGGTGCAGCCGATGTCACTCTTCTCCACCGTGTCCCAAACCTGCGACCAACAGGAGACAGCCATGACAGCCACTGCCACCACCCGGGGACAGTGGGGACGGGGACCCGGCCACCCACCTTGGACTGGGTGAGCTTGTTCTTCTTGTTGAGGACGAAGACGCCCTTGTCCACAGCCACCAACCCCACGTGGGCATTGTGGTCACCCTCAATGTGCAGCCGCATGGGTGTCCCCGGTTCGTGCACCCGGTTGTCAGCCTCCGTCGCTCCCTTCACCACCAGCTGCCAGGGACGTGGAGGGGGGAGTCATGTCCACGGGATGCCCCAAAAAAAACCTTCACCACACCCCCAGGAGCTGCCCCATGGAGGTACCCCAACCCCACAGGGTGTTGGAGTCCTCCAGGGGTAGCTGATGGTTGTGTCCTCCACCGTGGAACGTCTGGACCATCAATGGGCCACCTGGGCCACCCAAGGCCCCCCACGAGATGCCCAAGCCCCTCATGGACTATCCCACCCAAGTGACACCCAATCCCCATTATGGGCCACCCAAGCCCTTCAAAGACCACCCAAGCCCTTCCAAGGGCCCTCCAAGTCCCTCAAGGGCCACCTCAAGCGTCACTCAAGCCACCTCCAAGGCCCAGCCAATGGCCACCAGCGCCCCCCCCAGCCACTGGGACAGTGGGGACACACTCACGGTGCCCATGCAAGTGTCCTTGACATCAACCCAGACGGAGTCGGCGACAATCTCGCCGGGCATCACGTAGTAGTAGGCTACGATGCGGAAGGAGGGGATGAGCTCGGCCGTCACTGGCAGCGACATGGTGACCAGGCTCTGGCCAGCCTCGTGCCGCTGTCGCCCCACATGGATGATGCGTCCCTTGCTCATGATCTGTAGCAGGCAAGGAAAGGCAGGGTTGGTGGGCACCTGGACACCTAGGTCCCCAAGATGGGGGGCAGTTGGTTGGCAGAGGCCAAGCGCGCTCACCAGGTAGGTGAAGTACGGGACGGAGTCACGGACGGCGTTGCTGTTGCTCTTGAGGTGGAAGTTCACGGCGAGGTTGTCACCAGTCTGCAGCTCAGTGGCCCCCACGGCCAGGTGGAGGAAGTTGCCGGAACCACCCTGGCTGCGGTAAGCTTCGGCAGTCATCTGCCGTGAGGCCTGGCGGTCGGCAGGCAGCCCCGGCTGGTCCGTCCGCACCTGCAACACAGAGGACACAGCGGCACTTGGTCAACAGGGAGAGGCGTAGACCTGGGTGGGGGTCAGCATGGAGGTCTTGGCCACCGTAGAGGTTTTGGCTGTCCTGGTCTCCCTGACCCCTGCTGCCCTGGTCCTTGGTCAATGGTGATCATCTCTTTGGTCAACCTGATCATCTCTGCTACCCTGGATGTCTTGGCCACTCTAGTCGACTCAACCACCTTGGTCCCCCTGACATTGGCCCTCCTGGCCCTTGGCTACCCTGAACATCTTGGCCACTCCTGTCCCCCTGACCTTGGCCATCCCAGTTCTTGGTCACTGGTGAACCACGCTGACCTTGGCTGCAGGCCACCATGGACAACTTGGCCACTACGGACATCTCCGCCAGTCTCCTTGACACTGGCCATCCTGGTCCTTGATAACCCTAGATGTCTTGGTCAACCCAATTGTGTTGGCCACCATGGTCCCCCTGACACCAGCCATCCTGCTCCTTGGTCAACAGTGACCGGGATAGCCCTGGTCCTTGGTCACTCTGGACATCTTGATCACCACAGACATCTCAGCCATGCTGGTCCCCCAGACCTTGGCCATCCTGGTCCTTGGTCAATGGTGACCGGGGTGGCCCTGACCCTTGGCCACCAGGGATGTCTAGGTCATCCTGGTCCCCCGATCCTGCTGTCCTGGCCCTTGGTCAATGGTGACCATGCTGGCCATCATCTTTGGTCACCCTGGACATCTCAGCCATGTTGGTTGTCTCAGCAATCCCAACCCCCAGGTCACTTCAACCACCCCTGTCCCCAGCCACCTTGGCCACCCCAGTTCCAAGGCCACCCCGGTACCTATCCCCGCTCACAGTGATGGGGACGGTGTCCCTGTTGGCCGGCATGTTGAGGACCAGCTTGGCTGTGCCATCACGCTGGGTGGAGACGAGACCCTGGAAGCCATCAGCCTTGACGGTGACACGCGGAGCCGGGGACTCATCTGGGTTAGTGACGTAGACCTGCAGGGGATGCGGTGTGACATGAGGACATTATATGGGGACATGGCATGAGGGACATGTCACATGGTGCCATCCAGGTGACACAAGGACAGACCACGGTCCCCAGGCCCTCTCCAGGTGACACAGTGATATGACATGGGGACAGACCCTGGTCCCCAAGTCTCCTCCACCCACAAACCGCCAGGCTTGCCCCATCCCCATCCCGATGCTGGGGACCCTGGTACCGTGGGGGTCCTGGGTCAATGCCACCGCTGTCCCCATCCCTGTCCCCAGATGCCATTACCATCAGATCGAAGGGCATCCCCGGCTTGAAGAACTTGGGGGTGCGGGTGAAGTGGATGGTGTATGGGGACGTCACGATGCGGATGCCGCTGCGCTGTGCCTCCACCATGTCACTGCCTGCAGTGGCCACAGGAATGGCCATGTCATCCGGTGCCAGGACAGGACTCCCGGTCCCCCCCAGGGACAGCCCTGTCTGACCTTGGGTGGCCCTAGTTGTCCCCATCCTCGCTGTCCCCAACCCCACTTGTCCTCGTCCTTGCTGTCCCCAACCCCATGTCTCCCCGTCTTTTGCTGTCCCAAACCCCACACGTCCCCAGCCCCAAGTGTCACTGCTGTCTCCATCCCCCCTATGTCCCCGCATGTCCCCAGATGTTCCCCCACCTACTCAACTTCTTGAAGACTGTGACAGAGACATGCGGCCCGTAGCCTCACACGACCCTGCTGTCCCTATCCCCCCAAGTCCCCTGTGTCCCCTGTGATGTCCCTGCGCACCTGACTCGGTGAGTACGGTGACGGAGACGTAGAGTGAATGTCCCACCAGCTCCTGGGGGTTGGCGAATCGCTGCCGCAGCATGGCCATGGGCAGCACGGCTTCCCCATCCCCGTCGGTCACCTGTGGCATGGAGTTAGTGGGACAGGGGACAGCCATGGGGACCAGGATGGGGACAGGGATAGGAATGGGGAGAGGGGATGGCAGAGCTCAGTATGAGACAGGGATGAGGACAGGGATGAAGATGGGGGAGACAGGGCTCAGCAAGGGACAGAGCTCAAGAGAGAACTGGAATAGGGACAAGGGACGGGGACAGGGACAAGGACAGGGTCACCTGGACGCGCCGCAGGGACTGGGGGATGCCCTTCTTCTCGTCATCCACCATAACGCCAAAGAGGACAAAGGCTGTCCCCTGCAGGCGCTTCCCGTACAGGTACCTGTGGACAAGCCACCACTGTCCCCATCAACCCCTGTCCCCGTGTCCCCATCACATCCACATCACTGTCACCCCATGTCCCCACATCCTCTTGTCATGCAACCCTGTCACCCCGTCGCCCCATGTCCTCATCACCCTGTCCCCGCCACTCCACATGCCTATGTCCCCCTGTCATCCCATCATGCCCTGCCACCTCCATCACCATCACCCTGTGTCCTCCTCACCCCCTGTCCCCATCATCCCATTTCCCCACATCCCCATCACCCTCAAACCTGTCACCTTGCATCCGTGCCACCCCCTCATCCCTGGGGACTTTGCGCAGGAGCAGGGCAGGAATGTCACCCCACACCATTGCCCATGGGGGCTTGACCCCCAAAATGAGCAGTTTTGGGGTCCCCATCCCACCTGGCCGTGATGGACACTCGGAAATCCTCCTTCCGGTCAATGTAGAGGAACTTCTCCTCCGGCTCCAGGACCACCTCAAAGCTTGGCAGCACTGTGGGGCGGACACCCAATGGACCCAGGCATCCAGGACACGCACAAGGGACCCAGGTGTCTGGGGACCCCCACCCCACCTTACCATACTCCTTGACTTCAAATTGGGTGCTGAAGACCTGTTCTGGTGAGTCTTCGAATTTGGCCATTATCGTCCATATCCCCATGCTGGAAAAGGATGGGGACAGGGTGAGGGGACAAGCCTGGGGCTACGGATGTCCCCGGGCCAGCCTGGGAGGTGGCACCCACCTGACAACCTCAGGCAGGTTGTGGTTGAGGGAGAAGATGCCGGTCTTCATTGGCGAGGACACAGGTACTTGCTTGATGATGACATCATCAGGTGTCTGAAGGAACATGGAGTGGTTGGGGATGGTGGCATGGGTGGCTGTGTCCCCATGTCCCTGTGTCCCCAGCGGGCACCCACCTTGATCTCCACGATCACCGTCTTGGGCGCTGGCTCCATGAGGTGGCCCAGAGCAAAGAGGCGGCAGAGCACTGGGAGGGGACACAGGGGACAAGGTGAGCAGGGATAGTGTGGGGACATCCAGAAATGGGTGCTAGACCCCCAAAATGGGTGCTGGGTCCCAGTGGAGATGCCAGGGGGACATCCCCAAATGGGTGCTGGACCCCAGCACCCCAAGGTCACACCAGCACCCCAAAGTGCTCTGAAGGGGACCCAACACCCCAAGGTGCCACCAGCTCCCCAACATGCCATGGTGAGACCCAGCACCCCGAGGACACACCAGTGGAGCCAGGGGTGTAGATGGGCTTGTCGGTCTGCACAAAGATGTGGCCACTCTGGAGTGACACCAGCAGCACCTTCTCCAGGGTCACCTGGGCCACCCGCGCCGTCACGGAGACTGCTAGTCCCAGGTGGGTGCTCGTTCCCAGTGGAGATGCCAGGGGGACATCCCCAAATGGGTGCTGGACCCCAGCACCCCAAGGTCACACCAGCACCCCAAAGTGCTCTGAAGGGGACCCAACACCCCAAGGTGCCACCAGCTCCCCAACATGCCATGGTGAGACCCAGCACCCCGAGGACACACCAGTGGAGCCAGGGGTGTAGATGGGCTTGTCGGTCTGCACAAAGATGTGGCCACTCTGGAGTGACACCAGCAGCACCTTCTCCAGGGTCACCTGGGCCACCCGCGCCGTCACGGAGACAAACTGCTTCCCCACTGTCTGCGGCAGCGCCTTGGCCGACACCTGCGGTGACAGAGGACACCAGGTGGCACCTGCACCACAGGGATGGGGCAGGGGACACCAGATGGCACCCATGCCCAAGGGACGGGGCTGAGGATGCCGGGTGACAGTCCCCAAGGACTCCAGGGTGACCATCATCAAAGACACAGGGGTGACCATCCTCTAATCATAGGGTGACCATCTCCAAGGACCCCGGGGTGACTGTCCCCAAAGATCCAGAGGTGACCATCCCCATGAACACAGGGGTGACCATCCTCTAATCACAGGGTGACCATCTCCAAGGACCCGGGGGTCACTGTCCCCAAGGACCTGGGGTGACTGTCCCCAAGGACCTCAGAGTGACCATCCCCAAAGACCCCGTGGTGACCATCCTCCCCCAGGTCCCACCAGTCCCATGGAGATTCTCCACCATCTCGTATAGGGTTGCGCCACATGGGCCACTGTCCCCGGGGCAGGAGGGGGCAGTGACCGGCAGGAAGGTGACACGGGGATGGTGACATACCTTGATGGTGGTGCTGGCCAACATGCCCTCAGCGGGGCTCAGCGGCACGCGGATCTGGTAGAGCACGTGGCGCTTGCGGGGAAAGTCCTGCACCAGGACAGTGGCCTCGGTGGGGGCGGTCAACCCCGGCGCCTCCAGGACCACCCGCTCCTCCGTCTCCAGCCGCAGTACTGCCGGTGTCACCATCGTCACCCTGGGGACACCAGCCATCATGGGGGGCTGTCACAGGGTCTCCCAGAGCACCCTGGGGGCCTCACAGCACCCAGAACCCCCCCCCCAAGTCTGTCCCCACAGCACCCTAGGGGCCCCCTGATCTGTCCCGCCCAGCACTTTGTGGACCCCATGGCACGCAGCACCCTGGG
>NW_008794708.1:352282-352827 GCF_000699145.1 Aptenodytes forsteri
GGTGTGGGTGGAAGGGGGGGTCCCAGATCCTTGGGTCGACCTGGGTGGGGGCTGGGAACCACGGGATGCCTGGGTCCACCCACGTAGGGGTGGGGGAGGCATTGCCCGGACGCCTGGGTCCTTCCTCATTTCTGGGAAGGCGGCTGGCGGGGGGCCACGGGGAGTTGTGACACCGCACGGGGAGGGAGGCAGGGAGGGACACCGGAAAGGGGGGGATGTGATGGGGAATGGGGGGACACCAGGGGACACCTACAACCCTCCTGGGTCGTGGGGTGGGCAGGACCCGGACCCCTGGGATCCCTCCTGGACCCCCGACACCTGGGTCCCCTTCTGGACCCTTGGCAGGACCCGGATGCCTGGGTCCCCCCTGAGACCCCCCGACAGGTCCCAAATGCCTGGGTCCCTCATGGGACCCATTGGGTCACCATGCCCGGATACCTGGGTCCCTCATGGGACCCTTGGTGTGGGTGCAGGCCCCGGACGCATGGGTCCCCCCGTGGGTCCCAGATGCCTGGGTCCCCCCATGGGCCCCCCCGCTCCCACCA
>NW_008794708.1:352839-353310 GCF_000699145.1 Aptenodytes forsteri
GTCCCTCATGTGGTGTGGGTGCAGGCCCCGGGCCCCGGGGGCCCCCCCCGGGGGGTGGCAGCTCCTCCCCAGCTGCAGGCGCCGGGGCGGGAAGGACCCCGGCATCCGGGCACCGCGTCAACGTTCCCATTGGCCCCCACGGCACCCTGGGGCGCAGGCGCAGCACTGCCGGCTTCCGGCACCCCCGCGAACCCCCAGGCCCGGCTGGGCCCCACGGCCACTGCTGCCCACACCGGGTGGTCCCCAAGGCTGCCGGACCCTCCCCAGACGTGGGTCCACCACGGGGAAGGAGCCCATCGGCACCCGGTCTTCTCCAGGCGTGGCGGCAGCCGTGGGAAGGAGACGGACGCCGGCCGCTTCCCACCACCAGCAGCTGCGCCGCGGGGCCCCATCGCCACGGGCTCCTCCCCAGACGTGGTTCTTGGGGGGGGGAAGGACCTCCTTTGCTGTGGGAGCCTCCCCAGAAGTGGT
>NW_008794708.1:353819-355431 GCF_000699145.1 Aptenodytes forsteri
GCGCCCGCTGGCGGGTGGCGGCACGGGTGCTGCCCGCGGGGCATCGGGCGAGCAGCCCCGGGGGGCAGGTGTGGGACCTGGCGCAGGCGCTGCGGGACGGGGTGCTGCTCTGCCACCTCCTCAACGCTCTCCTGCCCCGCGCCGTGCCCCCCCGCGACATCTGTCCCCGTCCCCAGATGTCACAGGTGCGACCGGGGGCAAATACCCACCGGGGGGGGGTGTGTGGAACTGCCCCAGGGTGGGGTAATTGGGGGGGTAATTGCCCCGGAAAGGGGTACGGGGGTGCTGGTTCCAGCGGGGATGATGGTGACAGTGACGATGGTGACAGTGACAATGCCAGGGCTGGTGTGAATGAGGGTGATGGCAATGGGGTGATGGCGATGACGACGGGGACGATGGTGGTGATGGTGACAGTGGGGGTGATGATGATGGTGGCGATGCTGGTGCCAATGGGGGTGACGATGACAGTGACAACAGGGTTGATGGTGACAATGACGGGTGGTGGAAATGGGGATTATGGTGATGGTACCAATTGACAAAAGTGTTGACAATGGGGATAACGATGATGGTGACGGTGACAATGATGGGAGTGACAGTGATGGTGACAGTGATGACAATGATGTTGGTGATGATGGGGGTGACTATGATGGTGTCAATGAGCGTGATGTTGATGGTGACAGTGACCATGGGGGTGACGATGACCATGACCACAACAATGATGGTGATGATGATGGTACTGGTGCCAGTGAGGATGCCAGTGACAATGACAATGATGGTGTTGGTGACAGTGACGATCATCGTGATAATGGTGGTGCTGGTGCCAATGAGGATGACAGTGGCAGTGATGGTGTTGGTGACAGTGACGATCATGATGACGTTGGTGATGGTGCCAATGGGGGTGACAGTGACAGTGTTGGTGATGTTGATGAGGGGGTGACAGTGGCGATGACAGTGTTGACGACAGATGATGGAGGTGCCAGTGTCAATGGTGGCGACGATGGTGGTCACAAATGGGGGAAGAGGATGGGGTTGATGGTGCTGATGGGGGTGACAGTGGCGGCGACAATGATGGTGATGGTGACAATGGGGGTGCTGATGGGGGTGATGGTGCTGGTGACGGTGACACGGTGCCACCGCAGTTCCTGTGCCTGAGGAACATCCGCACCTTCCTGACCGCCTGCGCTGACAAGTTCGGGCTCCCGAAGCACCGGCTCTTCGGCGCCTTCGACCTCTTCGATGTCCAGGACTTCGGCAAGGTGGGACTCAGGCGTCCGGGTCAGACCTGGGGGGGAACCCAGGCATCCGGCTCCTGCCCCTCCCCTCCTCAATGTCCCCTGTCTGTCCCCAGGTGATCGACACCCTCTCGACGCTCTCCTGGACCCCCATCGCCCAGAGCAAAGGTTTCACGTGAGTGCAGGGGACCCAGGCGTCCGGGCCCCCTCCCCAAGGGACCCAGGCGTCCAGTCCCCGAGGGACCCAGGCACCCAGGCTGTGTTGTCCCCCCCCCCAGGCCCTTCCCTACTGAGGACTGCATTGGGGACGATGACATCTACAGCGGCCTCTCTGACCTCATCGAGTGAGTGGGGCAGGTTGGGGGGCGTTAGGGAGGTAC
>NW_008794708.1:355962-356581 GCF_000699145.1 Aptenodytes forsteri
GTGTGTATGTAAGGGGTACCGGGGGCTATTAGGATATCAGGGGAGTACCAGGGGGGGTGGGGCTATATTAGAGGGGTATTGGGGGGCATTAAGGAGTATTAAAGGAGTACCAGGGGAATTGGGGGGAATTAGAGGAACACCAGGGGGTATTTGGGAGGATCTAGGGGGGATTCGGGGTGCAGGGGGGTACCAGGCTGTCCCCACGCAGCGACACGGCGGAGGAGGACGATGACCTCTACGACTGCGTCGAGGCCGAAGGAGACGATGGCGACGACATCTACGAGGACCTGATGCGGGTAGAGGCCCCCCCGGCTATGGTGGGTCCCCTCCCGGACACCTGGGTCTCCCCCAAATACCTGCATCTCCTCTCGGATGCCTGGGTTTCCTCTTGATGCCTGGGTCCCTCCCGGATACCGGGGACCCCCCGGATGCCTGGGTCCCCCCCCCCAGACGCCTGGGTCCCACTGTCTCCGCAGAAGGTGGAGGTGGACCGAAGGCTCTGCTGCATCCAGGAGTTGAGACAGACGGAGGAGAGGTACACCGAGACCCTCGAGTCCATCTGCCAGGTGGGATGGGGACATGGGGGGACACTGGGGACACAGTGGGACATGGGGGAATA
>NW_008794708.1:356596-357274 GCF_000699145.1 Aptenodytes forsteri
GGGGAATATGGGGACGTGGGGGACATGGGGGGACACGGGGACATGGGAGATGTGGGGGACTTGGGGCCACTGGGGGGACATGTGGGACACGGATGGAGATGGGGATGAAGGGGTTGGGGACACAGGGACAGGGACATGGGGCACTGGGACAGGTTCCCCCAGTGTCCTCAGTGCCCCTTCCCAGTGCTCCCAGTAACACCAGTTCCCACAGCACTTCCTGCGGCCGCTGCGGCACTTCCTGCAGCCCCAAGACCTCGAGAGCATCTTCATCAACATCGAGGTGACCCCAGAAACCCCCAGTAACCCCCAGTGCTCCCAGTAACCCCTCCTAGTGCTCCCAGTAATGCCCAGTAACCCGTCCCACTCCTCCCAGTAACCCTCCAGGGCTCCCAGTGCTCCCAATAACCCCTCCCAGTACTCCTAGTAACCCCAGCAACCCCTCCTGCTGCTCCCAGTAACCCCCAGGGCTCCCAGTGCTCCCAGTAACCCCTCTCAATGCTCCCAGTAACCCCCAGTAACCCTTTCCACTGCCCCCAGAAATCCCCAGTAACCCCTCCCGCTGCTCCCAGTAATTGCAGTATCCCCCAGTAACCCCTCCCAGTAATGCCCAGTAACCCATCCCACTCCTCCCAGTAGCCCTCCCAGTGCTCCCAGTAACCCCCCAGTACTCCCAGTAGC
>NW_008794708.1:358899-359763 GCF_000699145.1 Aptenodytes forsteri
GGGAGGGCCATTTTAGGGTCCATTCTGGGGCCGATTTTGGATCCATTTTTGGTTCAATATGGGTTTATTTTGGGTCCAATTTCAGGTCTGATTTTGGGTCCAATTCTGTCCATTTTTGGTCCAACTTCAAGTCCATTTTGGGGGCAATTCCGTCCATTTCAGGTCCAATTTCAGGACCATTTGGGGGTCAAATCTGTCCATTTTAGGTCTGATGGCAGATCCATTTTGGGTCCAATTCTGTCCGTTTGAGGTCTGATTTCAGGTTAAATTTTAGATGTATTTTGGGTCAATGCTGTCCATTTTGGGTCTGATATCAGCTCCAATCCTGTCCATTTTGAGTCCAACTTCAGGACCATTTTGGGGCCAATTCTGCCTATTTTGGGTCCAATTTCAGATCCATTGTGGGTCCATTCTGGGTCTGATTCCGGGTCTGGTGTCGGCTCTGATTTTGGCTCAGTTTGGGGCAGATTCCAGCAGCGTTTTGGGTGGGTTTGGGTGGATTTGGGTGGTTTCCATCCCTGCAGGTTCCTGCTCTACGGCCGCTACTGCAGCCAGGTGGAAGCGGCCACCCGGCGCCTCGACCAGCTCGCAACCAACACCGACCTCCGCATGAAGCTGCAGGTGGGCCCGGATGCCTGGGTCCCCTCCATGGGACCCCCTGGCACCCCCAGGACACCTGGGAACTCCCTAGTCCCCCTGGAACCCTCCCAGTCCACCCCGGGACACCCCTGGTCCCCCCATCCCTCATGACCCTATGTCCCCCCCCATGACCCCTTTGACTCCCCCAGTCCCCCTGTGACCCTCATGTCCCCCAGACCCTCCCAATCCTCATGACCCCCCCCCATGACTCCAATGACACCCCCT
>NW_008794708.1:361443-363850 GCF_000699145.1 Aptenodytes forsteri
CCCCAAATCCCCATGTCCCCCATGTCCCCCATATCTCCATGTCCCCCCATGTTGCCCCTGTGTCCCTGCTCTGCCATGTCCCCCCATGTCCCCCACATGTCCCCCACCTCCCTGATGATGTCTGGCACAGCCACAGTCCCTGGCACAGTTTGGGCGCCCCAAAATCGACGGAGAGATGAAGGTCTCCAGCACCGAGCGGCGCTCCAAGGTGGACAGGTGGGACGGGGCGAGGGGCACCACGGGGACACCATGGGGACACCCATGGGGACATGGGAACACCACAAGAACCTGGGGACACCCATGGAAATGCTGCAGGGACACCCACGGGGACACGGGAGCACCACAAGAACCTGGGGACACCTGTGGGAACGCTGCAGGGACACCCACGGGGACATGGGAACACCACAAGGACACCATGGGGACATTACGGGGAGACCCATGGAAACATGGGAACACCACAGGAACATCATGGGAACATCATGTGGACATGAGGAAAACAGAGGGATGTGGGGACACCCTTGGGGACACAGAGACACGACAGGGACACCATGGGGACATGGGAAAACAGGGATCTCCATCGGGAAACCCTCAGGGACATAAGGAAGGGAACACAGGGACACCTTGGGGACATCCTTGTCACAGAGCAGGGGACAGAGTAGGGGCCACTCCAGGGCAGTGGTGGGGACACCCCAAGGCACGCGGTGGCCTTGGGAACCCAGTGCCACTCCCATCCCTGTCCCCAGGTACGGCTTCCTCCTGGACAAGGCCCTGATCATCTGCAAGCGCCGTGGGGACTCCTACGAGGCCAAAGACGTTGTAGACCTTCAAAGCCACCAACTGCGGGATGGTGGCCTCGGCCCCCGCGACGGCAAGAAGGTACCCTGGGACGCAGGCGTCCAGTTCCCAATGAACCCAGGTGTCCACGTCCCTGGTGGTCCCAAGCATCCAGGTCTGGTGGGCCCAAATGTCCAGGTCCTTGGTGGACCTATTGAAGCCTGGTAGACCCACGTGTCCGGTTCCCAGTGGCCCCAGGTGTCCTCTTCCCAAATGAACCCAGGTGTCCGGGCCCCCAATGAACCCGGGTGTCCAGGTCTGGTGGACCTCAGCATCCTGGTCCCTGGTGGACACAAGTGTCCAGGTCTGGTGGACCCAAGCATCCAGGTCCTTGGTGCACCCAAGTGTCCAGGTCCTTAGTGGGCACACTGAAGCCTGGTGGCCCCAGGAATGAGGTCCCCAGTGGCCCCAGTCACCCGGGTGGCAGTGAACCCAGGCATCGGGGCGCCGCTGAGCACCACCCATGCCCACAGTGGACCCACACCTTCCTGCTCATCGACACGGCCGGGCTGCAGGGCTACGAGCTCTTCTTCAAGACCCGTGAGCTGAAGAAGAAGTGGCTGGAGCAGTTCGAGATGGCCCTGTAGGTGCCCCTTGCACGCAGGGGTGGGGGGACCTGCCCCACCAAGGGCTGGGTGGCCCTGGGGGGGTCAATTTGCCCCCACCAGACCCATATCCCCCCATCTCTTGCCAGCTCCAACATCTTCCCCGAGCACGCCCTGGCCGACGGGCATGACTTCCAGATGTTCTCCTTTGAGGACACCACATCCTGCAGGGCCTGCCAGATGTTGCTGAGGTAGGACCCCAAAATTATGTCCTCCACTTTCCTGGGGAGACAGTGGGGGACAGGGTGACCTGGGAGATGGGGTTGGGGGGCTCTGGGAGAAGGGGGGGCCCCAGGTGGGTGATTGCAGATGGGGTGAGCCCCTTGATGGGTCAAGCCCTTGGGTGAGTCGAGGCCAGGGTGGGTCAAGTCTTGGGTGGGTTGAGGCCTGGGTGGGTCGAGGAGCTGATGGGTCAAGCCCTGAGTGGCCCCAAGGCCAAGGTGGGTCAAGGATTGGGTGGAGGCCAAGGTGGGTCAAGGGTTGGGTGGAGGACAACAAGGTAGGTCAAGACCAGGGTGGGTCAAGGCCTGGGTGGGTTGAGTCCTGGGTGGCCCAAGGCCAAGGTGGGTCAATCCCTGGGTGGGTTAAAACCGAGGGGGGTTGATCCTGGTGGGGCCAAGGCCAACATAGGCCAAGAACCTGGTGGGTCAAGGACTGGGTTGGCCCAAGACCCAGGTGGGTCTAGGATTGGGTCAGTCCTGGGTGGGCTGAGGTGGGCCGACGGGTGTCCCCTCATGCTGACCGTGACCCTGTCTCCTGGTGTCCCCCCAGAGGCACGTTCTACCAGGGGTACCGCTGCAGCCGGTGCCGGGCCCCCGCGCACAAGGAGTGTCTGGGGCGGCTGGGGACCTGCAGCAGGGGCGGCGCCGGTGAGAAGCATCATGGGATAGTGGAGGAGCGGACCATCGTGGGATGGGGAGCGGAGCACCGTGGCATTGGGGAGGGGGGCACTGTGGGATGGGGGGGGG
>NW_008794708.1:364992-366933 GCF_000699145.1 Aptenodytes forsteri
GTGGCAGTGGGGAGGGGGGGACTGTGGGATGGGGGGGGGGAGTGGCGCACTGTGGGATACGAGGTGGCCGACATGGAGCAGGGCATTGTGAGATAGGGCTGGCCCAGGTGGAGCAAGGTTTTAAGGGGTAGCCCAGGCCCAGGTGGAGCTGGGCATTATGGGATACCCTGACGAGGGCCACCCACCCCCATAGGAGCCTAATTAGCACCAAGCGTTAATCAGGGCAGAGGTTAAATACCCCCAGCTAACAGCCCTTTCCTCTTCCACCCCACAGATTCAGGCACTGGCACGAGGAAGGTAACAGCAGAAGGGGTCAAAATGGGCTGAAATGCCCCGAATTTGGGAGCGGGGAGGCCCTAGGGGGTTTCGTGTCCCTCCCTGGGACTAACTGGCGTCTCGTTGCTCCCCAGAACAAGTCGCAGCGGCTGGCCCCGGAGAAGAAGCGGGGAGACCTGGGTGAGGACAGCATGGGGGACCCAGACGCCTGGGTCCACGTGTTTGGGGGGCAGAGGAGGTGTCCGTGCCCCGGATGCCTGCGTTCGCCTCCCCCTGCATCGTGTGTCCTCCTTCCAGGGTTGCCCAAGATGGAGGCGAGCCAGCCCTACAGCGGCATCCCACCACCGCCGGGGGCCATGGGTCCTGCCCTACGCCTCAGCCCCGGGGACGTCGTGGAGGTCACCGTGGCTGAGGCTGAGCAGCTCTGGTGGCAGGTGGGGACGGGACCCTCGTGGTCATGCTGGGATAGACGGAGGCAGACCACTATGGCCATGCTGGAATAGACCCTCATGATGGGCTGGGACAGACCCCCAAGTCCATGCTGGACCACCATGATGAGCTCAAACCACAACGGCCGCGATGGCCTAGACCATGATGAGTTGGGGAGCCATGGTTGAGTTGGACCCCCATGATGGGGCTGGGTCAGATCCCCGCAGCCAGGTTGGACCCCCACCATGAGGCTGGACCCCCCCCCGTGGCCATGCTGAACCCCCACAATGGGGACAGACTCCCGCCATAGAGATGGACCTCCATGGCCATGCTGAACCCCCACAATGGAGATGGGCTGGACCCCTGTGGTCCTTCCAGCCTTCTGGGGAGCAGGGGGACCCCCGTGGCCCCCCTGGCCCCATGGTCCTTCATCCCCAGGGCAGGAACGTGGCCAACGGTGACCTGGGCTGGTTCCCTTGTGCTGCCGTGAGACCCTTCATCTGCGTGAGTATGGGGGACCCCAAAACATCCCCAGGAGCCCCTGCACCCATCCTGATGTCCCCAAGATGTTTGGGGTGTCCTGGGATTTGGGGAGTTGTCTGTGGAATATAAGGGGGGGGGGTCTCAGAGGAGTCACCTTCTGTCCCCCCCTTGATACCCAACTCTGTTTCTCTCCCCCAGGTGCCACTGCCGGATCTCTCCGTCTACTCCTGGTTGGTGTTGGGGATCCCCGTTGCCCCTGGGGCACCCCAAATCCTCCTCTGGGCTCCCATAGCCCCTGGGGACCTCCCCAATCCTCCCCTATGACCCCATGAATCATCTCCTGGGGCCCCTATCCTTCCTGGGGTCACCCCAAATCTCTCCCCAGGGTCATCCCCTCCTTCCTGGGGTCACTCTATATCCTCCAGGACTTCCCAGATCCTTTCCTGAGGTCCTTCATCCTCCCTGCAGTCACCCCATAGCTCCCAGGGGTCCCCAAATACCTCCTGTGGTCCCCCATCCCTCCTGGTTCACCCGCGATCCTCCTCCAGAGTCACCCCATAGCTTCTACGGCCCCCCCAAATCCTCCCCAGGCCCTTCATCCTTCCTGGGGCTCCTCAAATCCTTCTCCAGGACCCCACAAATCCTTTCTCAGGGTCCCCCATCCCTCCCAGGATCACCCCCAAATCCTCCCCTGAGCTCTCCATCCTTCCTGCCCCCCCAATCCTTCCTCCCCCTCACCCCCTTGGCATCAGG
>NW_008794708.1:367860-370028 GCF_000699145.1 Aptenodytes forsteri
GGGGTGGGGGTGGTGGGGGGGTCCTCCTCCTTTGGTCATGGTCGAGAGGACAGGCTGAGGGGGACAGTTGAGTCACAGGGCTGGGACAAGGGCAATGGCCAAGGGATGAGTCAAGGGAATGGTTGAGGCCAAGGGAGAGGAGCAGCCATGGGATGGGTCGAGGGGGACAAATGGCCAAGGGGGAGAAGTTGAAGGGACAGGGATGGGGATGGGGAGGGCAGTTGAGTCATGGGGTCAAGTCGTTGGTGATGGCCAAGAGATGGGTTGAGGGATCGGCGATGGGATGAGTCAAGGAGGGACGGACAGCCAAGAGGGACGGCTGGGTTCTGGGAACCCGTCAATGGAGATGGCCAAGGGATGGGTTGAGGGAAGGACCACGGGACAGTCAAGGGGGCACAAATGGCCACGAGGACCAGATGGAGGGGACTCGGACAGCCGTGGGGGATGACCTGGGGGACTCGTCTGTGTCCATTTCCCACCACCACCACCCCCCCACCCAGGAGCCGTGCGCAGCTTTGGTTCGGCCAAAGCCCGCTATGACTTCTGTGCCCGGGACCGGACAGAGCTGACGCTGCGGGAGGGTGACATCATCCATGTCCTCAGCAAGAAGGGCCACCCAGGCTGGTGGAAGGGAGAGATCTATGGGCGGGTATGGCCCCTTCCCCACTCCAGGGTCCTCCCCCCCCAACACCGAGCTCCTCACACCTTCTCCCAATGTGTCCTTCTTCTCCCAGGTTGGATGGTTCCCCGCAAACTATGTGGAGGAAGATTACTCAGAGTATTGCTGACCATGGACCCCCACCCCATCCCATCCACCACCTTGTGTCCCACTGCCTGTGTCCCCCCCAGAGGCCACCACATCCCTCCCCCCCCTTTCGGAAGGGGACCCAGGTGTCCGGGTGGGGAACGAGGCCAGGGGGTTGGTTTTTCTGGGAAGGGACCCAGGTGTCCAGGAGGGCGATGAGGTCAAGGTTGTGCAATCGATTTCTCTGGGAACGGACCCAGGCATCCGGGCAGGGATGAGACCACGGGGTTGATGTCTCCAAGAAGGGATCCGGTTGTCCAGGCGGGGATGAGACCATGGGGTCAACATCTCCAAGAAGGGACCCAAGCCTCTGGGCAGAGGACATGGACGAGGTCCTAGGATCACCTTCACTAGGAAGGGACCCAGGTGTCTGGGTGGGGACAAGGCCACGGGGTCGGTCCCTCCAAGAACGGAACCAGGCGTCCAGGCAGGGGAGCCCCATCACCGCTGTTACGTGCCATGAGCAGCCTCAGGCCTCAGCCCGCACTGGGGGCGGGGGGGAAGTGGTTTGTGGGGCTGTTCGGTGGTTTCGGGGCTGTTCAGTGCCGCTTCCCCTCTGCCACTGGTGCTGTGGGGCCACTGCGTCTCCTGTCATGGGGCGTCCCCCCCTCGCCGCCTGCCTCTGGGGTGAGTCGTGCCTCATCTCCCCCCCCCGGGGGGGGGGGGGGGGGCGGATTTGGGGGTGAAATGGAGGGAAATGGGAAAAGGAAAACTGAGGCAGGGACGGAAGTAGGTTGGGGCTGCAAGAGCTGCAGTGCAAAGCAGCCCCAAAATGGCCTGAAATTGCCCCAAAACGGGGCTTCTGGAGCTGGGATTTGGGGTGTCAAACCCTAAAGTGGGGTCTTGAGCCCCAAAAAGAAGGGTTTGAGCCCTGATGGGGGAGGATTGAGCCCCAAAAGGGGGTTTTGACACCTCATGGGGGGGGGGTGATTCCCCAAAAGAAGGGTTTGAGCTTTGGGGGGGAAGGGGAGCCCCAAAAAGGGGTTTCTGAGCTCTCATATGCGTAGGATAAACCCCAAAAGGAGGGGTTTGACCCAAAAAGGGGGGATTTGACCCCCCCAAAGAAGGTTTTGAGCCCTGATGGCAGTGTGGAGCACAAAAAGGGGGTGTTTAACCCCAAAAGGGGAAGGTTGAGCCCTGATGGGGGAAGAATGAGCCCCAAAAGGGGGGACTGAGCCCCAAAAATTAAGGTTTGACCCCCAAAGGGGGATTTTGAGCACTGATAATGGGGTTTGGCCCCTAAAAGTGGGGTTTGAGGCCTGGGGGGGGGGTGATCCTGGGGGGTCACTCCTCGAGGGGTGGTCCTGGGGTGCTGATTGTCCCCCTGTGTCCTCCCAGTGCTGTGCCACCTCCTGAGCCACCT
>NW_008794708.1:370203-370427 GCF_000699145.1 Aptenodytes forsteri
GGATTTTACCCCCCCAAAGAAGGTTTTGAGCCCTGATGGCAGTGTGGAGCACAAAAAGGGGGTGTTTAACCCCAAAAGGGGAAGGTTGAGCCCTGATGGGGGAAGAATGAGCCCCAAAAGGGGGGACTGAGCCCCAAAAAAATTAAGTTGACCCCCAAAGGGGGATTTTGAGCACTGATAATGGGGTTTGGCCCCTAAAAGTGGGGTGTTTGGCCTGGGGGGGG
>NW_008794708.1:370790-373161 GCF_000699145.1 Aptenodytes forsteri
AGGGAGGGAGGGAAGGAGGGACAGACGGGGGGGAGGGACAGACAGACAAATGGACAGCTGGAGGGAGGGGTGGAGGCACAGACAGATGGTTGGAGGGAGGAATGGGGGGAGGGAGGGATGTGCGGAGGGACAGAGGGATGGACGGAGGGAGGGACAGACAGATGGTTGGAGGGAAAGAGGGAGGGATGGAGGATGGTGGGCTGGAGGGAAGGACAGACAGACAGACGCCTGCGGGGCACGGGTTGGTGCCGACACCCCTGCGCCCCAGACCCCGCCGGGGGCCACCTTCTGCGCCCAGCTGCAGTACACCCAGCAGCTCCTGAAGGCTGCCTGCGCCCAGCCCACGGAGAAGCACCTGCAGGTGATGCGGGGCTGGGCACACGTGTGTGCCTGGGGCTGGGTGTGTCCGTGTGTCCACGTGTCCCCGTGTGCATCCCCTGCACACGTGTGCATCCCGTCTCCATCCCCTACATGTGTGTGCAAGCCCACGTCCAGCCCCTACCCATGTGCGTCCTGTGTGCGTCCTCTCCACGTGTATCCCCTACACGCGTGCATGGCCCATGTCTGTCCTGTACACGTGTCCCCTACACACGTGCATTTCTATGTCCATCCCCTACGTGTGCCCATGCCCCTTACACGTGTCCATCCTCCTGTGCACCCCTACTCGTGTGTATCCCCGGGTGGATCCCCTACACGTGTCCATCCTCCTGTGCACCCCTACTCGTGTGTATCCCTGGGTGGATCCCCTACACGTGTCCATCCTCCTGTGCACCCCTACTCGTGTGTATCCCTGGGTGGATCCCCTACACGTGTCCATCCTCCTGTGCACCCCTACTCGTGTGTATCCCTGGGTGGATCCCCTACACGTGTCCATCCCGTGGGCACCCCTACTCGTGTGTATCCCTGGGTGGATCCCCTACACGTGTCCATCCCGTGGGCACCCCTACTCGTGTGTATCCCTGGGTGGATCCCCTACACGTGTCCATCCCGTGGGCACCCCCTGCACATGTGTCCATCCTCCCGTGCGTCCCTACACACGTCCATCCTGGTGTCTATCCCCTACGTGTGTGCGTGTCCCGTGTCTGTCCCCTACACGTGTCCATCCCGTGTGTATCCCCATGTACATCCCCTACACATGTCCATGCACCCCTGCACACGTGTGCCGTGTACATCCCCTACACATGTCCATCCCACGTGCACCCCTGCACACGTGTGCACCTCTACGCGTGTCCGTCCCCGCATGCATCCTCATCACCCCGTGCATCCCCGTGTGCGTCCCTCCCCTGCATCGCCCTCCTCCGTGTGCATCCCCGCACACCCCTGACACACACATGTGCCCTGACACACGCATGTGCCCCCCCACCCCCGCCAGACCGTGCTGAAGAAGCTGCAGAGGGCCGTGTTCACGGATCTCCACTCCAACACCGCCAAAAACACCGAGCTGCTGCTGCAAGACACCGAGGCCCTCGTGCTGCAGATGGCCCTCAGAGGCCCTGGCTCCAGCCCCCAAAACTTCAACACCTCCACCGTGGGTACGCCAGCACCCATGGGTGCCCCCGAGGCCCCCCCCAAAAGCACTGCGAGGCCCCCAAAAGCATTGCAACGTCCCAAGAACCAGCTTGGTGGCATCAGTGCATCCCTTCCCCGGGCTCTGCGAGAGCACAGTGGCACCCAGGGCAGGCAAGAGATCCCAAAAAAGGCCTTTTTTCACCCCCAAATCAGAAGCCGTGGTGGAGGTGGTACGTGGCAACTGCCCCCGGACCACGCTGGTGCTGGCGGTGGGCAAGGAGACTCTGACCATCAGCTGCCATGAGGTGGTGAGCAATGCCCAGGCAGGTACGGCCACCGTGCGGCTGCGAAAAACAAAGAGCTCAAAAAAAAAAAACAACCCCAAATTTGGTATTTTTGGGGTGGTTTTTGACCCGGTTCTCCGGGCAGGTGAGCGCGCGGTGGCCTTCCTCGTCTACAAGAACATAGAAGAGTTGCTGAGCAACGTCACGGAGCTGCGCCAGGAAAGGCTCAACTCCCACGTGGTCAGCGGCACCGTGGGGAAACGCGGCGTCACCTTCAACGTCCCCTTCAACATCACCCTGCGGCACCACACGGTGGGTGCTGGGGGGCTGCCCTGGGGTTTTGGGGGGGGTGCACGGGGTGGGGATTTGCACGAGGAAGCACAACAGGGCTTGTTGCATCAAGTGCGTTGGACCAAATTGGGGGGGGGGGGGGGGGGAAAGGGGGCCCCCCACTCTGCATGGTGATGGTGAATTTTGGGGTGAATACCCATCCCGGGGCAAATTTGGGCTTGGGCCATTCCTGTTCCGGTGCAAATTTGGATCCCGTGTAAATTTGGGGTCGCTGCATCCCCATCTCG
>NW_008794709.1:0-44003 GCF_000699145.1 Aptenodytes forsteri
GGAACCCTCTTTTTTTCCCACGAGTTGCAGAATATTTGAAAAGCATTACAGCAACGATTTCAGCTCACCAGTTAATTCGAGGCAGCCCAGAATAGAGGTCATGTGGGTGAAACCTTGTCCCCAGTACTGCTGAGAAGATTTCTCTCTACAAAAGCGAGTGCAGAGACATACTATGGCCCAGATTCAGGCTCTCAGGCAGCAAGCCAAGCATTTTACAGATCAAATAAACGTACAATGGCTAAATCCTACTTCGACATGACTCGAGCTACAACCCTTTGTATTCCTAGCACCACAGAAGCATTACATGCTCTCCTGCAAGGTAAGAGTGCACAGAGGCAGAAGAGTCAAACCCTTCTGATGGGTCTAAACCCATCTAATATTCTCAATTTTGCATGAAGAGTCATTACTGAAAACTGCATACCTTTCCTAGAGATACATACGCTCATGCTAGTTCTCTGTCTTTCCCTGGTCTTTTTCCATTTGCCTGTCTGATATCAATGGATATCCAGCCTCACATGTAGACACAAAACATTGCTGTTTGGGAGATGCTTCTGTCTGGGAGATATTTTAAGGCTGGTCAGTCCTGGAGCCACGGTTAAGAACTTCTGTCCTCATAACAAGTCCCAGACAACTCTCCAGACAGTACCCCACCACAGGTTACTGAAACCCTAGACTGAACCCAATGCCAACCCTTCTTAATGTACAAATCAGTTTGTTTCCCAGTCCCCCAAGTCAGCAGGCTGAGATGTTGCTTCTCTAAACCAGGGATAACCCAGCTCTGAACAATGCTCCTGATCCCCGTCAGACATTCACGGATCCAAATAATACAAACAAGCAATAAGAAACTCCACAACCCCAAACTGTCTATGTATTGACTCCATCAGAAATGGTTCCAATTTAAACCCTGAAAGTCTGGTGTTGCCTGTGCCAGCCCCTTCTTAAAAGAAACCATGGAGAGAGACTGTTTTCTTTCTGTACCACACAAATTTATTCACTACTTCCTTGCTGCATTTTGCAACTTCTACAGAGCTATTTACTGGGACTTTGTTTCTTAGCGCACCTTGTTTCAGAAAGTTTAGGAAATGGAAAAAAGACATTCAGAAGTCACAAAACAAACTCTGGGCTGGTTTGCATTTGTTTTGAAGACAGTTTAAAAAAACCAAAAAAATTTCAGAACATCCCAAGTACTGCTACTGCCACTATTTCCTCTAACGCATACAAGAACTGATTCAATTTGGTTTTCGTTCTGTCTTGCAACACTTGGGCTATGTTTTTATTCACAAATAAAATTTACTGAGCATTGGAAGATTAGGAAAAAGCAAGATGTGCTTAACACTTGATGCACTTTATTGAAAATTTAGAACAAGCAAGGCTTAACTTAGCTCTAAAACTAATAAATACTTTAGTTGTTTTGTGTTATGGGTAGCATTCAGTGGCTTGCATGACTAATTAAACAATCTTGAGTTTGCTTTGAAGGCTAAGCCATCCTAAATGGCTTTAAATTACATTCTATCAAGCTAAGCTTAGAATTAAAATCCTCATTTGTAATAAGGAATTTTACTGTGTATAAATGCTATTAGAGGGGCTGTATTGGAAAGTTTAGTAAGCTGGATGGCTTCTGGCCCTTGCAGCAAACATACAGAAATCCTAGCTTTCCCACAGCTAAAGTCTCCATTGGTGTCAGGAGGTGAAGCTCCTCAGGGGAGGTACAGGAAGAAAAGTGCTTCTGGGGGAGTTTTGCATAGGGTGGCAACTCAAGGAGGAGATGGAGATGTAAGTCAGGTTGGAGAGCGAAGGCAGCTGGTCAGGGAGGATAGCAGTGAGAAAGGACACGCTCACCTCATAACGAGAACTACCCCGATATTCTACCTGCTCTGTGTGGCCCATAGCCAGCACTGGGGAGGCTCAACTATAATCCATCACTACCCAGCACTGTAAAAAAGTCACCAGCACATCCTACATCCACTTTGGTTTACAGAGTCATAAAGCTCCTCCTTTATATGCAATTCTCAGGTGTTCATTCCCTCTAAACAAAGTGCACCAACAGTAGGTTTTTTTCCCATCTGCAAATGTGCAAGAGTCACCCCCAGGCATGTGGGGAGCCACTACCCAGGTTGCAGAGCAGAGTCGGGCACACACACATCACTTGGAGCAAAGATTTTGCGAAGGTTTTGCACCACTACCACTGACTATGCCTGCAACCCCTCTGCAGGAGGAGGAATAAATAGCTGCGTGCAGTAAAAACGCATCCCGCAGCTCTCAGTCTGATCGGTGGCAGGAGCAGACACCAACCCCTCGCATCAGGCTGTCTCCCACACCACCTCTCTGAGATGAAACAGATAACCCACACCTGCTGCAATGAGCACACAGAGGACTTTTTCTGAGCACAGCAGTTTTGATCCCCAAACCATCTGAAGTCAGTGGAAGCATTCCAAAAATACACTTTCAGAGGAGGAGGATGGTTTTCCCCCCTTCAAGTAATTAACTCATCTTTTTCATTTGTCCAGCAGGACTGGAGCTGAGCCTGCCACAGGAGAGGCATAACAGACCACTCATCCTTTTGGCTGCCGCCTGCAGCACATGTGGTGTGCTTAGGCAGTTTGAGTCACTGCCCATTAAACAATAGTTCCTCCTTCTCTTTCATTAAAACCATCCTCAAAATCCTGCCTGGCATCTCCCTGCAGTTAAGTGGATTTTTCTTTGCCTGTGTGCATGGAGGGGAGGACAGGAATCTTTTTTCCATGATTACTTTCCCCACTGACCTGGTGGTTGAGAAATACCATATGTTTTCACTGTTTGTCTTTACTTTCAGCTCTTCCACAAACCAAAATGTGAAGCGATCCGTGCTTTCACTGGCACAGCTCTGCCTTGTTTTCTTTCCCCCTTAACGGATTCATTCATGTGTAGGAGGCTTTTGATCCTGGGTTTAGATATTCATCCCTACTTTACATAACCATACACAATGGCAGGTACTTATGTAAACTACAGTTGGGTCCTTGCGCCCTGTGCCCAACAAGCAGAAGTCTTAAGCCGTCAACAGCTGCCCTCTGCTTCGAGCCACCCCTTTGCAAAATAAGCCACTGGCAGAAAGAGAGAGAGAGAAACAAGACATGCCAATGTACAGTGAGCAAAGGCAAGAAACTTTGTGTGGGACCTCCTGTCCCCCCAGCTTGCTTCTTGTGCCGATGCGCAGCCTGCTGACCAGGGACCGAGGCCACCAGGTACCTCCGGTACACACACATCACCCCTGCTCCAACCCACCACCCTGCTGCTAGAAGCTGCCGTAGGGCTGGGAGGGGGGCCTGTTCAGTTAAACTCTGGTGAAAAGGGAGGCATGAGGGGTTGGTTTTTTTAAAGCTCCTATTTAGTAGCCTAGTGATTACCTAAAAGTGGAAGTTGGGTTCAGTGCCTTTCAGACTCGAAGAAATTAAATCCCACAGCTCCTACCTCCACAGCAGAGTCCCCATTATCCCCACAGGGGCAAGAGACATGCCCCAGGGAATGACGAATCCCTGAAGGGACAACCTGTATTGCTGGGCCACAGAAACACCTTTAAAAGCAGTTCCAGAGTTTTCCACTTCACAATATAAAATTCGGTTAAGGGGGAATGGAGATTACCAGAAATAAAAACAGTTGAGAGTGAGTATGTTAAGCAAGGGGCTTACTTTAGTTACTGCAACCACTAAATGCATTTTTAGTTCTCAGAGAAATTCATCCTTTCCACAGCTCCACTTTGGGGAAGGCAGGAGGTTCCCTGGATGCACATTTTATATTTTCTGCAGTTCATCCCTGCAGGAGGAAACATGCAGCCGTCACGCGCTATCTGTGCAGGAACACCCAACACAGCCACCCAATACAAGAAATTAAAGTTACTCACCACATGGCTTCAAAGCTCCAGCAAGCCCACCTCTGAAGGACATCCCTGTGTTCCCACCACAACATCTTTTAACACACAGCTGTGGGACAGGAAGGAGCCCCCGAGACTTCAAGGGCTCTGAACAGTTTATGGACTCCTGCCCTCTCCAGTAACTGCAAGAGTCCTCCAGACAGACAATAACATGCACCATGTTTGTTTCCAGAAATGATACATGCAAGATACAAGTGCACCCTAAAGCCACCACAGAGCTCTGCTGCAGAGTTCAGCTCAGTTCTGCTGCAAGCCACCAAAGCAAAGGTAGCCCAGGCAAGCAGTGGCACCACCAAGGAGAAGGAAGCAACAGTCCTACACCAAGGCACAAACCAACCAACAAACAGACCCGAAGGAAGTGAAAGGGATATAAAAGGAAAGGGAGGGAAAAAAAAGCCACTAACTAGCCACAGGTTCTACCTTATCTACAGCAGCTGATTGCACTAGATGGGAGGCAGCTGTGCCTGTCACCTGGGCAGCCTCCACACACTCACCTGGGGAGGATCTCGGCTCAAAGACACTGACCCCCCCATCCATTCTTTACTGCCAAATTCACATTTAATCCCCTTGACACCAGGGCACAGAGCTAAAGCTTTTGTAGCTCCTGAGCGGCACCGCACCTTGGCCTCTTCTATTTTCTGATGTATCTTCTTTAATATCTGTTGATGACATCTTTGAGCACCTGTAAAACCAATATGAGGTCTAAGAGAAATCAGTGCATTACCTTCCACTACACAGCAAGAAAAAGAAAGAGAAAATAAATGCTGTTATTAGATATGGATTTACTTAAGGAAAATATTGCTAGAATCTGAACAAACCCCTACAGTTCTGTGCTGTGGATGGTGCAATAATGAAAAATATTATTGGATATAAAGGAAAGTTATGACACTATAATGTAACACAGACAAGTGAAAAGACGTATCAGTCATTATCTAGAATACAGTGGACTCCTGTGGTTTCATTTTTCATTACTAACTTAATGTACTTACAATGCTACATGATAAAAAGTGAAAAAGAACAATAAGAAGTGAGCATCATTAGAACAAAACAGGATCTGCAGAATTCAGAGATTTCAATAAGTTACTTGAGAAAATGTCCAAGATCCCTTGAGAGCTGAATAACATCCATTAACATCCAATAAAAGATCTAATAACAGAAACATAAAAGAAATGTGAAAAGTACATTTTAATAAACACAAATTACGAAATACATTTCTTTACATATCACAGTTCTGCTATAGGAAATTATTTCATAGAGAGGAAAAAATCAGTTTTGCTAAGAAAGGATGCTTTGCAAACTGGCTCAGCAATCACACTCCTGTGATTCAATGTAAGCAGTTTATTCTGCGTTCTCTCATGAACCCTTAACCCTTAGGGTCTTGCTGTATACTCTCATGTAGCCATGTAAATGACAAATAACCCCATGCAAGTAAACAGACTTACACCACAGTAAAGCCGGCATGAGAGGATAATCACATCTCACATTGTTTGCTGGGAAAATGCTTACAAACGTACTCTGCATATCTTCTGGGGCAGATTCATAATGCAGCAAATACAAGCCAATGCCACCTCGAGCTTGGTGGTTGAGCTCAGGTCAAACAGGTTTCCAAGGCTAACTGGAATGAACTGTCATAAGACCCCATTTAGCCACAAGTCAGCCAGTAGCAACACTTTAAAAAAACGGTATTAGGGATAGATCGGGGAACCCTGACCAAGACCACAGTGAAATATGCCCATAGGTTGCCTTGCAAGTGTGTTGGACTCGGTATTTTCTTTGCCCCAAGTGAGAGTCACTGGGTGTCGTAAGTTTTTGAAAAGTCTAAATTAAGATTTGTGAACTTCTATTTTTGTGAATGTTTTGCCCTGTATCCCATAGAAGAATATATATTAGTAAATTTAAGTGACTTCACAGAGATCTTTCAGTGATATTTGGGTACCAAACGTCCCGCTATGATCTTCAAAATCTTAGCAATAAACATCTATATTTGAACATTGGCTCACAAAATTGAAAACGCAGAAAGCCACTGCAGAAACCACTATGTGACTAGGAAGAAATGCTGCCTACTTGTACATATGGAAACTGGCTGGAAGGAGATAGAAGATACTGTGTTAATACAAATGAAAGAAAACGTGATTTGGCTGCAAAATTATCCTCACCAGTAATACTTCCTTCAAAGCAGAAACTTTCCCACAGCTGTTTTGACCAGCTTGTGCTGCATTGCTGTGTCTGTAAGATGCAATTAAGGACTGCCTGCTTGGGGGAAATGAAGGATCTGATTAAAAGTTATAGAAAGGAATGGAGGGGGGCAGGTTTGGGGGGCTGGGAGGGGGGGGCACGAGGCGGCAATATTGAAAATAAACAGTAAAAATACTTTCAGACATGTAGCATTTTATAATGGAACCAGCTTCTCTTCATGCTCCTCAGACTCAGCAAAGAGTTTTTTCTTAAAAAAAAGAAATCTGGGAAGGTTTCCCCAAATTACCTGTAGCAGAGACCAAAGCCATTGTTTTCCTGGATACCTTTGAACACATTATTTGCCACCAATTTCTAATGTTGCTTTTCACAGCATTTTGGGACACCTGAAGCTTGTAATATTCATGCCAGCAGATGCAAACCATCTGTCTCCTTTTCAAAAAGTCAAGCTTTCACTCACAAACCCTCCCTCTCCTCTCTTTCTCACGCACTGAGGTGAATTTTCACTACCTGAATTTTGCTTCTTTTTCCATCTTTATGAGCTGTGTCATCTGTGACTGAATGCCATCAAGTATCACTTAAGCCTATTTCCACAGTAAGGAAATATTGGAAGTAAAAACCGTTCAAGAAATGCTCTCTGGTCCCCTTAGCAATGCAGAGCTTGATTTGCAGCAGTGGCGGACAGGAAGAATTCTGGCTGGAGTCCATAGGAGTTATGTTTGCTCAGCATCCCTGAAAAATCTTACTTTGGGTACCTTGGGTTGAAATCCACAAATAGAGGCAGCAGCATATGCTTTTGAAAATCTAGCCTTACGTGCATTTCAGACTGAAAATTTTTACACTGTCTAACCGTAAAAGAAAAATTTCTCCAGAGTTTTTACAGTATCCTGTCAGATGTATGGTACTTACGGAAGTTGAAAAAAAAAAATCAACTTATTATAATAGAATATTGGGTTGTTTATTTCTCTTGGAAAAGCATGTTGAAAAGATAATATTAAATGAATCTCAATGGGCAGTACATATGTTTGGTAAAATCTATTTTAAAGATGGATTTAATTGACAAGACTATCACTATTTAAAAAAGAATGAAAAACATATGAAGCCAGATGTCTTTGTTAAACTATTAAGTGTGAATTCATAGCTGGACATAGTGCCTGTGTGTGCACAGTTCATTAACTGCACAGCTATTTGGTCCAAGGCATTTACAAGCTCTTCTGTGGAAACTTGAGGAGAAGGAACCTATGAAACCTTTTGGATTTACAGAGCAGTGAGCAGAGCTTTTAAATACAGCCAACTGCTCAGCCTCAGACTATACTCCTTAAAGTGTGTTTGTAAATCCGCATCCCCACTAGGTATGGAGAGAGAAGCCGTTGACGTTCCTCTGGCAACATCTGTGGGACTTTCTAAGTCGCACAGGCCTTTCAATTGTGGGTCAAGGACTAAACAGCTAATTGGCAGCAGACAGTAAGCTGAGGTTCTTCTTTGTCACCCTAAAAAAAAAAAAGTGCAAAAATAACACCAATGAAAAGCGAAGGCTACAAAAAATCACATGCTTGTAAGTCAGTAATGTGTAAGTAATTAGCAAGTCCTGCAACATTAACGGTACCACGGTGCATGTTTGTAGGATCTTTTTTTTCTGTTTTAAAAGTAAAATGCTGTGCTTTGCGTGCTGCGCCGACTTCACCTCCCATGCAGCTGTGCCAAAGGCACTAGCCCCCGGGATTTCCTGGTGCTGGCAGTGCATTTTGCGGGGCAGGGGGTGCCCTGGCTCCTCCAGCAGGACACAGAGGGCAGGTGAGCAGCGGTTACACCTGAACTGCCACCCTCGCTCTGGGAGCAAAGTTCAGAGCAAACACCGACCTCCACATGAAAAACGATGCAGAAGGAGCAGGCTGGACAAGGGGCTGTCCTGCTCTCCCGCCCTTCCCTTCCTCAAGTGGTGCTTCACTGCGGAGTGCAAACTCGGGTGCACGTGGGAAAAGCAGCTTAAACTTTGCCACAACTGCGTGTTTGAGCCCACGCTCGAGGGAGCTGGCAGCAGAGGAAACAGCACAAAACTCAGGTACCACCAATGGTAGCAGCGGGTTCGGTTTGACCCATGTGAGGGCAGCTTTCCTCCCCGCGGTGTGCCATCTGCACTCACGGCACAGGCAAAACCTGAAAGGGGATAGCCAGGGCAGGAGAGCCAGGCTGCCCTACCAAGCTCTTCTGTAATGCAGGTAGCTACCTTGTGCTTTTGAGGCAGGGTGTCATAAAGACAAGGGCCAGGTGCTAAAAAGTGAAACCACATCTGAACCGCATTGAATGCATAGGCTTTTCATTTTTAAGGCATGCAGCTGATCCCTACTTTCGAACACATTCCCATTGGTATGGCTGGAAACTGCTAAAAGCAGGTGTCCATCCCCTGACTTTGGAGTGTGCAGGGCTGACGCGTTCTCCATGAGCTGCAAACCCGTCCCTGTACCCACCGAACACAAGCGCTGGACAGGTGTAACATCAGAAATCCCACACTTGGTCCTCCTTTGATGAAATATTCAGCATCCTTCTGACTCAGCTATTGAAAACATATTTGCTTGTTTACTATATCCATTGTTTCTTTTCACAGACAGATCACATTCGTTTAAACTCTTTCAGAAATACTACATTCATTTGAAGCTGAAACAGCTTCCATAAAGATTGCAGCTAGACCACACATTTACACACAGAAACCAGATTTGTACTTGGTGTGGATTGTCTGCATATTTACTACAATGCTCATTTTCTTCTTTGAATAAAAGTGCAGATTTTTTTCCTCCGTTATTTGCCAGCGTTATTAACTAGCCGCATTCTTCCTTTCGGTTGTATAATCTGTGTCCTTCTCTGATCCTCTCCAAAGTAAACAAGTCACTTTTGACTCCAGGACGCTGTGCCATTGCCGCCACAACCTTCCCTTTGCAATGTCTGTGCCATAAGTAAAGGCACCGTCGGGTCTCCGAGAAGAGACCCTTTTTGGCTGGGGTAGGTCGGCATTGCTCCTGGGGAGTCGCAGCGCTGCTGTTTACCCTGGCTAAGCTCCTACCCTGGCTCCTTAAGCACACGGTGACACGGAGGTATTCAGTGCCCAGGATGACCATGTCCACACCAGAGGATGGACTTGCACTGTCATCCAGGGCAACACCAAAGGAGCTGGGGCAGGCGATGCCACAGCCCGCCCTCCCTCCCCGCCTTTGGTTTGGCAGCCTGGGAGAGGGAAAGGGCTCTCCTTCCCGCCAAGGACCCTAGGGCTGGGGGCTGCAGGCTCACGCCTGGAGGGTGCTGGCGCTCAGGGAGGTGGGGACCATGCAATTGGTACGGCCCTTTGAGCGCATGTCGGGCAAGCAAGCTAGGAGGCTTTGCAGGGGGATGCACAACCTGGTTTTAATGGACTTTGTGGAGTCTGAGAGCTGGCTCGGCGGCCTGTGTAAACACAGCCAGTAATACCACCGATGTAAAACTTGTGTTGTGAGACAAGAATCAAACTCTCTTTACTCCCCCTGTAGCTTGTTCAAAGCTTTATCAGGCAGATGAATCAGATCTCGGTCTCCTAATGTCACAAGCGTAAGGTTTCGCCGAATCTCCCACTGTTCCCCAGCGCGGGCAGAGCAAGAAAGCAGCGTATCAGCTCCTGGCCACCCTTCCTTATACTTTTGTTGGAGCTGGAGGAGCCACCCAAATACTATTTATTCCCACTGTAGCCACTGCATGCCATGAATATGCTTATAGTTGGAAGAAGAGATCTACCTGGGGGAAGAGTATGCAGCTTCTTGGGGCTGATTTGGGAAGTGCTGACGGTTTTCAATCTGCACCTGCGTCGCTGACCGGACATTGGAGTCACATTGATCAGGTGCCGAGTGACCCCTTCACGTTGCTGATAGTCCTCAGACTCCTGAAATCCGAGGAATCTGGGGACTCTCTGGGGCGATTTTGGTGAAGTGCGCTTCTGGATCCAAGAGGGGACACTCCGCCAAGAAGTACCATGATGTGTGAGAGCAGATGAAATTAAGATAAATGTTCGGGTTTTGAGGCCCTTTTCATGAACAAATGCATTTAAGGACATCTTTTTAACTAAGAGAAACTTCTTCTTTGAGCTGTGCCATGTTGTCCTCTCTTGGAATCTTCCAGGTGTCCTGTTCGTTGGTGGTTTTCTTCAGGAGTGGGGTAACTCCCTTGCCCCATAGGGGCTCAGCACCTTGCCTCCCATCGGTCTGCCGCCAGGCAAAAGCCCCCACTGAAACTACATCCCAGGAGAACTTGAACATATCAACAAGGCTCGTGAGGGCATATTTTTGGAAGAACAATTTAGTTGCTATTTCTGAGGCACCAAGTGCAGTAGCAAAATTGTCCTCCTTTGACAACACTTTTGTGAAGGTTTACTGATATGGCTTGGTAACGCTACTTGAGGTGAGGAAATCTAGTCCTAAACCTTGTGGGCATGCTGCAGTGACCTGGGTTTATGGCTTACACCTTAATTCATTGCAAGTCGCTTACAATTATGGATGTTAAAAAGGGAAACTAGGGGAGCGCTGTTGATATGGATCTTTTTTCAAGGACAGGAACAGGAAGAAAGACATTTAAACAGTGTCCTACAGGTTGATCTTAAAACAAAAGACATAATTTCCATTAGTAAAATACTCCATTTCCACTAACACTCCATTTCGACTCTGAAGATTGATACTACAATTTGTGTAGCTCAAAGCCACTTGTGCCTTTCTCACTCTTTAGATAGATAGATAAAATTCCAATTCTTTTCAATTGAAGGGTTTCTATTTAAGTGCTGTTGGTATAATCAGTCTATTAAAATGGGAGGTGTTAATTTTCCAGTAATCACTACACTTTCTTACTCTTCCTATCTCCCAATTGAAAGGACAGCCTCATCCTGCATGGTTAAAATGTAGTAATGCATTTAATGCCAGGCCATGATTTTAGACCTCCAGCTGTTTTACTGGTTGTGTAAGTAAAAATAAGATAATGTTATGCTTGGTAACCATGGTTTTTGTAGGCATTCACATTTTACAAATCACTGCACAGTATGCAAACCATTATATATATTTAAAATGTTTAAAATCAAGCTACCAGGAGTCTACCACTTCCATTATTTAAGGAGGGGGACTGCTAGACTGTGAAGAGTGATATATTCTATCAAGCTACTCAGTGGAGTTATATTATCAGTGCAAATCATGTGAAAATATGTGCTTCAGCAAGACAAGAAAGGAGTATTCTCTGCTATAAAAAGTGTGCTGTGGGAAGCTAGATGGAGTCATTGGTTTGGCGTAATATATGAGTAAAATCTTATTTGTTCAAATAATAAAAAAGGGAAAAAACAGAGCGCAAAGAGAAGGCAACCATGAAGTACTTGTTTATTCTCTCCCTGTACAAAAACCTGCTTCTACTTCAAACAAAGGAATCGAGTCTCATCTCCTGCAATTTTAGCCAGGTGTAACTACTCATCTGAGCAGAGATCTTCCTGATTTATACAGGCAGGAGCAAAAGCAAAACCAGGGTCAGGAAGAAGCAGCTTATTGATTTGTTCCACACGCACAGGCAAAAATATTATACCTCGCCAGCATGATCATAAGCATGTAGTTAAATCCAAGTAAACCTTAACTGGAATATTTCTTTGTAAGAAAACACTGGTAAGTGGAGCTATTGACAGCTACATTTTCAAGAGTATCTGCTTTCAGAAACAGCAGCCACTCAGAACAAATGTTTTTGGAGGCAGATTGTGCTGCTCTGATTAGGAGTACAGGCAAAGATAATGGATAGTATTCGGCTGCACCTGAAATTGCCTTTAAAGTTCAGTATGAAATTTGTAGCAGGAGTAGGAAAAAAATGGCCTCTGCTTGTGCTGTAATTTTTCAGAGAACACACATGTAGCACTCTGGACAGTTAGAGCTCTCAATTTTAATTAAAAAATGGTATTACGCAGTACAGTCAGACCTGATTAATCGGGGTGGAGCTGGTTTATGTGTATGTCTGGGAATACAAATGCTTTGGGTATTAATCAGGCTTGCTGTATTTATTTATTTTAGATATTTATTCAGATTGACCCCTGTTTGCCAACCTCCAGCATTCAAAAACATCAACCAGGGCAAAATCACAGCACTGGCTTACCAAAAAAAAAAAGAGGAGAGGAAAGAAAGAAAAAAAATGTTCTTTTTCAAACCATGGTCTTTGTGTTCTTTGTTCTTTTCATCTTTAGGATGCATTTGGGTTAACTTCAGAGCTCGCTCTTCACCACTGAAAGGAATAGAAACCAATGTGTCCCCCTCCACTCCCCAATAAAAAAAAACAAACTCTGAAGTTTAAGCCAATAACCCATCTTCATGAACGGGAGTGGTAATTAAAACTTTGGCTACAGCAAAAAAAGCATATGAGAGTGGTGGCACCACTAGCTTTAATAGGCATCTCCTGATCCATGCCCAGAAGGTCCCCCAAAGGTTATTGTAGCCCAAGAGCTCAAAGCATGTATTCTGCCAACAGTGCCCTGCATTACCTGTTTGAAGGTAGATTTCAGCAATGTAAAGAGCTCATTTGCTTAGCTTTAAATCAGGAAAATACCCAATTGCTGCTCTTCATCAGAGGAGGAGTTTCAGCCCCGTGTCCTGTTCATCTTCCCATTTCCTTGGGAAACAAAAGATGGGCAGAATACAGAGAGCTCTCCTGAACCACTCCTGCCTCTGGTGTCGTCTGTAGGCTGTCTCCTTCCTCCATCTGACATAGGAAAGAAGTGTTTCAGCAGCCTGAGCCACACGGGAGAAGGACTGGGTTTAGCCTGAAACAGCAAAGTGGAAACAGACAGAATCAATTTCCATCAGGAGTGACCACAGTGGTTCCATATCATTGAGGGGGTTCTTTATTTACTTCCCTGGATTAGTGCACTCAACTATCAAGACAAACATCTTGAAATATTTTTCTTCACAGTGGACAACCTAGAAGTCTCACAAAAGGAAAACTGCATATACGGCTGAATGCAAATTCCGACTTTCTCTGTGTTTTGGCCACAAAATAATAATTTCACAAATAAAACCCTATTCATTCTGCTGGAAATATCTTAGAAATGCTTTAATAATAATTTTCACACACTACATCTGTGAAAACCTGCTATACAAGTGTTATTTCCTTTTAACAGACATCTGACAACTTTGCTCAACAAATGCACCCACACAGAGTAGGATTTTATCTATATGCTTTGCATTCATGAATTCCCTAGAATACTAGGAAACAGCTACTTACATAAACAGGTTCCCAATATCACCTTGCCCCCCCCACACTTTTGTGGGCAAATCTGTCTGCAAAGTAAAAAGAACGATTTGTCTTTATACGATATTTTCAACTAGAAAACAATTTGCTGCTTGTAGAGTAGTAGCTGTGTCTTTATGTTTGTTCAGTGTCTTGCAAATGTAAAAAAAAATAAAAGTACAGTCATTAGAATAAGTGCAACCTCTCAGACAAATAACATCTGCTAACAAGATGTCCCTACTTTGCAGATGGGCACCCGCTTCCAAACTCGAACTACCATTGTAAAATATGTGTATATTCACAAGTTAATGAAAATATGGTCTTCTGTGTCTGTTTTAACTTCAACGGGGATCACTTGAGATTACACAGGTTTCCATCTGATGAAACAATGTGGTCTCATCACATTGTACTTGGTGTGTTCCAGAGTGAAATGCTTTTATGTGCCTAAAGAAAGTGAGAAATAAAAATGCACGCGCCGTTTCAGAGACCAGAAAGATAGGTCTGAGCTATAAAGGACTCAAATTTGAATCCAATCTTTTACTGGCCCACAACTCATCACCAGCAATCAGAATAGCTTGTGTCGTCAACCTCTTTAATTAAAAAAATAAGATTAAAAGGCTGGCTTATCTTCCTGAGTTCCCATCCTGAGAAATCTAGGCAACCTTCAGAGCCCCCAGAGGATCTCTAAGGGCTCCTCCAGGGCTGCTGCAGATGAAGAACCTATGTAGATCAGCAGCCTCCTACATTTGGAGGAGTACCCTGTGGACAGCTCGCAAAATGGGTTTCATAGAATCATAGAATGCCAGGTTGGAAGGGACCTCAAGGATCATCTGGTCCAACCTTTCTTGGCAAAAGCACAGCCTAGACAAGATGGCTCAGCACCCTGTCCAGCTGAATCTTAAAAGCGTCCAATGCTGGGGAATCCACCACTTCCCTGGGGAGATTATTCCAATGGCTGATTGTTCTCATTGTGAAAAATTTTCCTCTTGTGTCCAGTTGGAATCTTCCCAGAAGTAACTTGTACACATTACCCCTCATCTTTTCCATGTGACTCCTTTTAAAAAGGGAGTCTCCATCTTCTTTGTAGCCACCCTTTAAATACTGGAACATGGTGATAACATTTCTCTGATTTGTCCTCTGATGTAGGCATGCCCCTCCTATTGGTTTCAAGAAACAAAGGAAACCTACTTCTTTCTCCTCTGCTGGAGCGTGATGTGAATTTGTTATGGAAAGGTTCTTCCGCGTGGGGTCCTGCAGGCAAAAGGCCAGCCAGCCTGAACCCCCTGGGTAATATCTGCATTGTGGCTTTTGGTCAGTGGGAGATGAGGGGGTGGAAATATCACCTTATGCTCCTGAAAAATCAACCTAAAGGGATACCTATCTCCAGGCTACCCTCCACACTGAGGACTTTTCTAAACGTCTCAGAAATGTTGACAGTATGAATGCCATCAATGTACAAAGACACGTTCACTTTATGTGCAACAACAGGACAGGGGCATGTTCTAAGCTTTCCTCACCACTGAACACCCCATTTGCTCTGGGATGGCACAGGAGAGTGCAGAGCCACGGCACGGTGCAGCAACGATAAAGTCTGGTAAGGGCATCCCCAGCAATGGTCAGTCCACAGCTCTGATTTCCTATGGACACATGGGGGCACCCCGTGGTTTGACCTATCTGTTCCCTAATATTGCCCAGTCACTTTTGAACCTGTTGTCTGGGATCAACCAAGCCAAGAGGTAGAATAAAAGTGTCC
Organism: Aptenodytes forsteri; assembly: GCF_000699145.1. Classification (NCBI taxonomy): domain Eukaryota; kingdom Metazoa; phylum Chordata; class Aves; order Sphenisciformes; family Spheniscidae; genus Aptenodytes; species Aptenodytes forsteri. Next base: position 15,111 of record NW_008794709.1, read on the forward strand.
CTATAAGTTTTATGAAAAAAGGTGGACAGGAAGATTCAAGAACTTACTAGTGCCAACTGAGGGAAAAGCTAATGAGATCTGTCTCAGCCAACAGAGGATCCACACAGGAAGGAGCTATTGGAAACCAGGCTTCATTATTTCTGGTGCTCATGGAACTATTTGTTTAATTGTGTTTTGTATTCATAAAGGATTTCTATGCAAAAGACGAACACCAAAGCAACCCTTCTTTTGCAACATGCCCGTCTTTATGAAATCCTCACAATGGCTGATTGTGTTATTTAATGCACTCACATTCAACAGTTATGGATCCTACATGTAATATCTTCCCATCAGTCTGGCAACTTGTAGCTTTTTAACTTTGGCCATTGCTTATTCATCACCTGTCTGAAGCAGTCAGCTCTGCTTTGGTTTTTGTGACTTCAGCGCTGACAACTGGATCCACTCTAAATACTGAGATTTACCAAACAGCAATGCCATCCACAAAGAGGTATGCGTGGGGGAACAGAAGACATTTTTAATCCTGAATTTCCTGGTTTTTTTAATGATCAAGAACATAGAGAAAATCCATCACTACCAAATCCATGTTACGCATAAGTACAGGAAATGAGCATACCACAAAATCCTAATACCCTAATGACCTAGGTGGCCTGTGTAATACCCCACTCTGCTTGTCTTCAGAAGGGAGAAATGCTCTAACACAGAAAGGGAAAAGACAGCAGAGTGCTTTTCCCTGCCTATTAGGTCCTGGTATCCCACAATGCCTGAAAGGATTCATCTGGGCAAGAGGGATGGAGCTGAAGATCAGCTGGTCTATGTGAGATGATTCCAAGGTAGTTTGGGAATGTCTTCACCCAAAGTACTTAGTAAAATGAGCATGGCCAGAACTTGTGACATTTTCTTACTCTATAGCCATTGTGGGGCTGTTTTTTACAAAAGACAGGGAAGAAGTAGAAGTGTGTCCTGAATAAATCGTAATATGGGTCTTGAAATATAAAATATAATGAGCTCCACAGTCTTTTCAGATACACCCACTTTCTTCTTCATAGGTCACCAAACCCACAAGAGGAGTTAATTTTAACCCTCTGCCAGAGCTCAGCTGGCATCCCCAGCAGCTACGCAGTGCCTCGGGCACAGGAGTCCCCTGGGGTAAGGTAATTTTTAGCCAGGGAAAGCTCAGCAAAAATATTAAAATAGCACAGACCTGCCAAGTGGAGAACCTCACTCTTTGCCTGGAAGGCTCCTGGAAGACACGGCTAACTGGGTGAGTGAGAGTTACCTCATTCCTGATATGGGAAAGATTTGCTAATAAGTGGGAACCAACATGAGTTATGTGGTGGTAGCAATGAGATCTCTCAGTAGGCTTGAGTAGGTCCCTTGCTTGCGTGCATGCCCTGGTCAGTAGGAACGGCTTACTCACTGCAGCCTCCAGGAGTACATAGACCACGGGTCTCTACCTCCCCGCTCTCCCACCCAGGCCCTGAAGGAGGAAGAACTGTTACCTGCTCTGACCTCAGGAGCATCCCTCATGTGAGGTTTATGAGGAAACCAACCAAGACAGCAATGCAGCATAGTGGCATCTGACTAAAGAGCTAAGTGGCCTTGTACGGAGCTGCACAGATCTCTCCTTCCAGCATCATGCTTTCGTCATGATACCAGACCTAGTGACATTGCTGCAGCTGATCAGCAGCATTTGGGCACCAGGGCTGGCCTGTGCTCCACCACCCTCCACCTAGCAAGGCTGCAAGGTGTGACTGTGGGGACGCTGCTCACCCCTCAGCCATTGCCATCTTCAAACTGCAAGGCATCGGAAAATGCTCTCTCGGATGACTCCTTGGTGAAGACATTGTCATGCTTTGAAGATGTTTTAATGACAGACTTTCCCCACGATAGTCTGCTATATTCTAGTTTTTGTTAGTTTTGCAGTCCTGGGTATTTTGTAAGGCTTTCTGTAAAAGTCACCACCAGGTAAAATTTCAAGCAAAGGTTTCAGTAGTCCACACCACCCCATTGTTTGGACAGACCACCATCTCGGGCACTGCGGGCAGCTGAGGCGGGTTGCTGAAGCAGGCCATCAGTGCCCACACACAGGCTGCTGAAGCAGAGCTCTGCGAGACGGTGCCTGTCTGTAAGGTGCTGCTGTGGGTTTCTCACCAGATAAGTGAATTATTACCCTGGCTTGCAGCTGCTCCACAGAAATAGGTCAGCCTCAGGAATAAGCTTTGCCTTCCCCTGTTTGGCATCAGAACCACCCAAGAGGAAAAGGGGCTGTTTGCAAGGTCCTTATCCAGGGACCATTAAACTCCTGAACGACGGGTTGCCTCTGTCAGTGTCTCCTAAAGAGGGAAATGTCCTTAAAGTCAGCGCCTGTGGTTTTCATTGTATTAGATTTAGGTATATGTCCCATAGTGATGAGATATTTTCTGCATTTATACTTGCTCAGTCCCTGTTGAATTCATTCTGCTCTGAGCGACGGAGACATTTGTTGGTCATTCATGGGTAGGACTTTGCTTAAGGGACACCCGCCCCCCCCACCTCTGCCTCCCATCCACTCTTTGGATAGAAACTCCCGTGCTGAGGGAGCGTGAGAGTAGCACTGATGCCAGACATGCCAAAATGGGAGCGAGAGGGGTAGAGCCTGCACGTGGCCTTACCTTCCCCACATCCAGCAAAGGTGACTCTGAAGTGAAGGAAGAACCTCAAGCAGGCTTGGAGGAGGCTGTTTTGGCCCACGCTGCCCACACGCTCAGCAGCTGGCTGTGCAGGCTGCAGCATGGCATGCCTGCTCCACGCAGGAGCCAGCACACTGAAAAATCTGTTGCCCGCTGCAGTATTCCTCCAGCTTCCCAAGCGAGTCCCGCAGCAAGCTGCTGTCTCATTTTCTTCTGGTTTTCTCAGTCCACCAGCTCAGTAACTGCAGCTAACACCCCAACACCAACCACCTCCCCTCTCTCCTTACCCACCACATATTTGCACCTTGAAAGTGTGCTTAGCCTAGATTTCGAAGTGGGGTTGCAGGTTGAAGTAAAAGGGAGCTACAGTTTAACACCAGCAATGCAAACTTTAGGTGTAAGTCTCATGTCATCCATGCCTACCATCAGAAAAAAAAAAAAAATAACCCATAGAACTGGCAAGAAGAGCAAAACAAAGCACTGAAATCAAGGATATGCAACTTAGCTTTGCTATAAAGATTTCTCCATCCCTGACGCCCTTTCCATGCCATTATACCTCAGCTGATGACTTTGCAGCACAGAAAGCTTGCAAAGTTTTCATTATTGCCTTTATTTTTTTTCCCTCATTCCTCTGCCCATCTGCATTGTGGTTAAAAATCACTGAAAAATATTAGGATAAAAGCCTTTTCCCATTATGTCTGGTATAGTTGGAGAAAGACTCAGGGAAAGTCTTACAGGAAATGCTCTTCTTGTAAGAATTCCAGACTGAGAAATGAGGGTAATTTCCCATTTTTGAAGAGTTTATCCAAACAAACCCTTTTTGCACATTTAGGTCCTGCAGGCACTTATGCAGTAAGCGCCTGATCGTCAGCTGGTGTAAGCTGGCTTAACTCCATGAATTTTTAAGGAGCTAATCCAGTTCCCCTCAGCTGAGGATCCATCCCTTGGATGCTCGCTCCACATACCTGAGCTGCTCTGTGTGAACAGAGAGGCTCTGCGCACCTTTTTCCCCAGTGAAACCTTACAGGAGGCAGACGCCGGGAACTGCATCCCTCCTCGCCTGTCGCACAGTGGCAGGTCTAGGGATATCCATCATTCAGGTCTGCAAATTAATTTGCCTCTTGCAAGCAGACGCGTGCTGCTGAGGCTGCCGCACGCGGCTGTTTCTGGAGCGGCACGGCAGATTTAGAGCAGGCTTCACCAAGCCCCCGTTTCCACGTCCCAGTAACCACATGCTGGGGAGTGTGGGAGAGCCGCAGGTGACTGACCCCGAAGAGCATGGCAGAAATTCTCCCCGAAAGGCTGGCAGCTGAGCGGGGCCCGAGCCCAGCTGGAGCAAGCAGCCGAAGGAGGGAGGACAGGCTGCAGCAGCCCCGGGAACCGCTCCGTGGCCGGCAGCCTGCCGAACAGGTTGCTCCCAATAAAAGTGCTTCGCCACTGGATTGAGGCGGCAGATGAATTAATTGTGCCATTTCCATGACATTCTGCTGCAGCTTAAACGTATTAATAACTGTTCATCCCCGAAACAGCTTTTTCCTCCCACACAAGGGGGAAAAATATCCATCTGAATTTTTTAGATTATGTGACAGGCTTGCAAACTGTTGTTAACTTTATCATTTGGGATATGGATTAGACTGCAGCACATTAATTTATCGGGAAGTAAGAGCTGCCTGTTCATCTCTTTTCTGTTATGACATCTGCAGTGAAAGCACGATGGGGGCCAGACAGACAGTGAGTAATAGACTAGAATATGAAGTTTGGTGGGGGAAAAAATGGCAAGGTTTGCTACGGATATAATTGAACCCATTAAGCAAAAAATAAAAAAACCAGTCAGTGGTCCTTTAGCAGATATCGCTCTTAATGAAATTGCAGATAATGAAACCTGCCAGTTAAAAGCGATATCAATTCACATCTATTAAAGTTGGCACAGAAAAGTCAAGCAAAAACTGATCCTGCGATTGAAGACATTTTGCTGGAGTTCCCAGGGCTTTGCAGCCACCCCCTCCTTGCTCCCCACCTCTTCAGCCCCTGCGGAGGGGACACACACACACTGCCTCCCCCAGGGCAAGGCTCGGGCACGCAGGGTTTTCTCCCACTGCTCACTTTTTGCTCCTGTGTGATGGACCTGCCTGCAGGGCCATGTGGCCAAAATGGTGGGAAAGGTGAAGGCCCGTGATTTGTCGGCCAAAAGAATTAATGAAACAATAAAGAGAGCCTCGCCGGCATCGTAAATTGTTAATGCAAACTCTCCAGCTTTGCAGAAAACATATTCCCGTTGTCATTTTCATTCCCCCTTGGCCTGTTATTCCTCCAATTATGTGAACAGCGCAACACGTGAACAATTACATGGCACAAAAAGTGTGAGGCTTAGGTACTTAAGTTTAGCCCCTTAATGCCAATGGGCAAATCTATTTACATTATCTGTATTTAATAGGTAAGGGTCAGTGTCCATGAACTTCTAGACTGAACTTGCCAAGTCATGACAGTATGGTAAGGCTATCACCTCCCAGCAATTTATAAGCCTGCATTTTATTTTAACAATTAATGCTAAAGACAAATCAGCTGCAGGGCACAGGGCGCTCTGCCATTGTGGGTGCCACCCCTCAGTCTTATTTCCCAGCTCCTCAGGGACCAGACCTGCTGTCCCAAATCCTTCAGGACTTCACTCCTCATCAAGGTATGCTTGAGTGTGCCTGGACGTGGTAAAATTCAGCACATGCAGCTAAAAACGGTTCACAAACATTTAGTCAAAATAAATTCAGCTAATTCATGCTGAAGGTGTTCCCAGGCGCTTTTTAATTCATATTATGTAAACAATCCCAGCAGCGACTTTTTCCTTTGTTCCTATTAATTCACTGGGTGCGTGCGTGCGCGAGAGGCAAAGATTTATGTCAGGAGTATTCACGTAGTCTCCTTGTAATCTTTTTGGTTTCCCCCCTTCTATTTGTAAGAGGTATCCCTGGCCCAGCCCTGATGCAGAACAATGCCACACGGGAACAAAGGAATGGCCGGGTGCCGGATCAGGCCATTGTTCTGCCGCGCTCGGTGCCTGTCCCTGCCAGCAGCCGAGACCAGCTGCCTCACAGGACAGCGCAAGAAACCCTCTAATGAACCATCACGGGATGATCTGCCCATAGGGGAAGTTTCTTCTTACTCCTCATCAGTTAGCTGTTTCCCAACGCTGCGAAGCAGGAGAGTTTGCATCCCTTATATTTTTTTTAATCTAGTCTAATGTAGTTCTCGTTATCCATACAAATGTCTAGTCCATTTTGGATCCTGCTAATCTCTTGGGCTCAGTGGTATTTTGTGGCAATAAGTTCCCGGGGTTAATTAAGTGTTGTCTAAAAATATTTCCTTATCGGTTTCAAATCTTCTTTTTTCCTTTTGTGGTTCCTTATTGAGCGACTCTTGCTCATGAATTTTGAAAAACTGGCTAAATGAGATCATCTTTTCTAACCATTTCAGTATTTCTCATTGTCCACCCAGTTTCCCTCCTTTTACTTATATTGTCCCTAACAGAAACAGTAGGCACCTTTTGGCCTCTTCTTGTGAAGAGCCCTTTCCAGGACTAGATCACACCCCTTTTTTATGCATAATACTAGCAACCACCCAGTCCATTCATACAGCCTGACCCCAAGAGCCTCAAAAAGTTTCCATTGCCATAACAAATAGATTAGACAGTCTCCAAAGGCAAAGACCCGCAGAGCCAAGCAATTCTAAAACAGTCCACCAGGATGAACAACATCCACTGAGCATAGATCGTCGTTCATTTGGGATTGATGAGCTCAAACCCATCAGAATCAACAAGCTTGCAGGAAACTTGCAAAGGAAGCAGGCAGAACGGTAAAGCCATGTATGCCCATCAATAAATCCAACGGGCTGGTTCACCCAGCTTTCCTTTGGTCATGCAGCCTCGCTGGGCCGTGTAATTGCCGCCTTATCGGAGAGATACGAGCCTGCCCGTCGAACAGATGCAAGTTTCCCCTGATCTCGTTCAGCTGGGAACCCGCTCGGCAAAGCAGAAATAAATCACGGGGAACTTGCTGTCATTTCTCCACCTTCCCGCACACCCTCCGCCGCTGCCGCCTGACTGGCTCGAGCTGGCGTAGTTTTTAAATGAAATCTGGGAGACTGGCATCAACAGCCTTGCCTAATTTTTAGCTAATACCTTGGTGGGTTCTGCATTCGCATCTGGCCGGCGCCGTCATGCTGAGCCTGATGATAACAGGCTGCTGCTCTTTCCGAGCAGGAAGCCGGGGTACTGCTACCGACAGCCTAAACAGAGGCTTGTTCCAAGCACAACAGCACATCGCAGCCAGCGAAGGGTCTGCGGCACGGGACTTCTCCCAAGGCATAAAAAAAAAGAGAGAGGGGGGAGGGGAGATAGAGAGAGAGAAATGTGTTAACTGTGCTAACAGTGCCAAGTAATATGCTTCGTTAAAAATTTAATCACCTGCAAGTGCAAAACAAGTGCAAAGCAATCATGTTGTAATTAGCACAGCAATTAACACCTCCCTTTTCGATAGCACATGCATCCTAGGAAGTGCATGATTGCAAGTGTTTATGCTGCTGACAGACTAAGTTCCTATAGAGAGGAAAAAATTGCTTAAATAGATTTTTTTTTCCCCTCGTCTTTTTGGCATTTGGGCTGTTATGTGTCTATGAAACCCCAGCACCAGCTGCCATGTTGGTTTTGTGTGAGTGCTGCTCCATTGCATAGCGTAACTAACAACTACAACTTGATCTGGAGCCTCCTGAAAGATGGCTACAAACCTCTAGAGCCCCTCTGTGAAACAAAGATGTAAGTATTAAAATTACAAGATGATTTTTTGCAGACTACCACTTGTCAAAGAGCAAGCACCGAGCCTGCACTGAGATAGTAGGCTCTGGGATGCTACAGCAAAGGGGACAGGACAGACCAGAGCTGTGGTTTCAGGATGGGTCTGTAGCTAAAATATGCCCAGCTCCATAGTACCGAGGTCTCTCTTCGATGTCTCCCCCCATTCGAACAACCACTTCTCCCCTAAGGCTGTGCTGGAAGCAATTTGATTCAGTTTGATAAACTGGCCGATGCAGAGCTGGCTTGGGAAGACACCCTCCCGCCAGCTTTGCCCACGCAACTGCTGCTCCTTTACCCATGCACTGGGGTGTCCGTGCTTGTCCCAGTGGGCTCTCCTGCCCCTTGTCACCCCTGGGAACCTGGGGTTTGATCATCCCACTCCTGTCCCTCTCCCAGGACTGGCTGCCAGTTCCTCGTGAGACCACATGAGGAAAGAAAACTGACTCTCAACATTAGTTTGGAGAAGTTATATAGGCTTAAATATTCAAATATATCCCATAAAATACCCTTATTTAGAGGCTGTTCAGCTTTAATAAATGGGCTGTGTTTGTAATGGGACACCACACTCAGCATCCTGGCAGAAACTCAGCGGCTCTCATGGTTGCTCAGTACAGCCAAAGAGCTGGCCTGTGAGCTTGGCATCCAAAAGCTGAGCACCAAAAAGTAAAAGCCATCTTTAACAACACAAACTGTGAGGCCAGTCTTGATGTTCCTGCCCTCCCAGACACCGAGATGGTTGAAAGGTATTTCTATTACATGGCTCACTATTGGGATTCCTATTTGCAAAGTACTTTGAAGATGTTAAAGCCACAAGCAAGGTTACTATCAGGTCTGAGCCAAAGTAATAAATTACCCTGCAATAACTACAGCTCCTGAAAAAGTTGCTTCCTATGTAAGTTTGCTGCATATCCTCAGAAATTCACATTTTCCACACCATTAATTCCACGAATTAAGACAAAATTAGAGCACAAATTCAGCAATTACCATAAAGCCAAGTAGAAGGCAAGTGAAAACGAAGAGCAGTGGTACCTTTGCTATCCCAATATATTTTCTTATTTCTTGAGCCACTTCTGAACTGAGACAGAAGCCAAGTCTGATATGGTACCAGTTTGACGATAATTTCAGCAGTTTCTGACAACACTGGGGCCCCACGTTCACTCCCCTCCCTCCAGCCAATTGACCTGTGTTTCATTACAGACCTTTGAGTATCCCAATTGTATTTTAACTGAGGTTTTGTTCACAGCTCTCACTGGCCTGCTGGCACCATTTTCAGCCTCCAGTGAGCACTTTCTTGAAGCCAAAGGTCTTTGAGATGGTTTCATCCCACTCTCTGTTAGGATATGAGCATGTATTCATGTTTTTTTGGCATGGTCCCCCCATTGCCTTCCTGCCATTCAGGCTAAACACAAGCCTGCCCTGTCCTCCTGAACACAGTTCAAGCATCCAGGTTTTGATGCTTTCAATTGGCAGTGATGGGCGCTTACCTCTAGCACACAACACATTTTATATTACTTTTACAAGTCTCCGGTATGATGTGGGCTGTAGAGACCTGAAGTGCATCCCCTAGTTCTGCCTGGGGCTGTGCTGGAGAGGGGTGAGGCTCTTGGGATCTGCGTTAAAAGGTCTGCCACCACTTTCATGAGAAGTTTGGGGTGATTTCCCTGCCTCTGATGGAGTTCACCTTCTCAAAGGCATACTGCTAAATCATCCCTGCCAGAGATGACTTACCCCCGAGGCTCATAAAAGTACTTCTGAAGAGCAGTCGTGTTTGTACTTGAAATGCACTGAAATAAGGCATGTGTGAGGGTTGGAGGGGATCCCAAGGAGAATACCCCTGAAACACCGACCCAGGGTCCTCATCTCAACTGACAGCACATTTCCAATGACACAAGTACAACACCATGCTGTATATACGTACACATGGCATGTTTTTCAAGAAGATCTCATACAATGTGCAGTCAACACTTACACTAATAAGGCATAGCTGGATTCCCTGGTGCCAAGTCCCCTTCTGAACACTAAAACGGTGTTCATGAAGTAAGGGAAAAAAGTTTGTGCGAGTTGCTTGTTAAAATGTTTGCAGCACAGCAGAAAGTTTAAGTAATGGGAGCCCCTGTTCTCTTCAAACCACGAAAAGCTGATAGTTATCACCAATAAAAGGTTAGGAAAACCACTGGGGGTAAGGAGATCCTCGCACGCATAGGAAACCACAAGTTAGTGTAACTGTACAAAAGGTCATGGTTCAAAATATACGCAAAATACATCAGAAACCTCTCATCCTGGGAACAAGCAAAACAGTTTACGCCCATGGGAGGCAAGCACAGGGGGAAAAAGCCTCTCATGGACAAGGGCCACAGCAGAGAAAAATGTCTGGGAAAGGCTAATGGGCCCATCACTTGCCAGCAGCTGTTGGCAGGGAGTTGTTACAGGATCCCACAGCAGCCGCATATGTTTGGCTCTGAATGGAGAGGATGGTGGGGCAGTTAGAGGGACAGACTGGGACCTGTGATCTGCTCGAGGACATGATCATCAGGAAGTTGACTGGTCTGGGAATCGCTCTGTGGAGTATGGAATCACATGTCTCTTGATGGCTTTGGTTGAGTCTAAAAAAAACCCCAAAAAGAGAAGTGTGGCTTTATCAAGTATGAGCAACACAGCCTACAGCCCTGGACTAACCTCCTGTGACTACTTCCTCACAAGATGGGTCTTTATAAGACAAAAGGAGTCCTCAAACAAAACCTTACAGATAGACAACAGCCATGGCCAAGCTTCACCAGCAGGATTCAGCTGTGTCCAGTGCCCTTGCTCCCTGAACTGTCTGGCCAAGTCAAGAGCACCACTATGTCCCTTGAGGATGTCTTGGGCATAGTTCTCAGTATCACATTATAGATGTTGTACTCATGGCATTGAACGGCGTGAATGTGGGTGGTGAAAAATCACAGGGAGTTACATAGCTTTTTCAGTTAGCAAGGCATACGCCTTAAAAATAAGAGATGAGTTGGGAAGGAAAGGAAAGTGCCAAAGCGGTGAAAGGAGATGGGAAAACCAGGAGTACCTGAACTGCAGGTACAAAAGGCTTGGGAGGTATTTAGGCTTGGGAGGTATTTAAAAAAGCTAAAATCCCACTCCATTGACCTATAGAGCAAATTTTACAGATTTTGTGTGTGCTAGGACCATGAATAAGATCTCAAAGTCTGTGGCTTGGCTCCCTCTTAGTGGGAACCATGGAGTTTGGGAGGGTAAGACCCCCGCCCCCCTCTCTAATAACCCACCTAAACTTGACAGGCACTGCTCTCCCACAACTGGGGAAGATAACCCTTCTCACTGATATTTCTGAGTCTGGAAAGAAAGAGGGTGAAAAACCCGGAGAAAAAAAAAGTATCTAAATTCCCACTCATTTTGCATATCCAGGTTCCCAGGCACCCATCCCTTTTTTACTAAAGGGGGGGAAGAAATATATTTAATAAAGATCTGGCAGGAGTGTGATGAAATAATGAGTAGGATGAGACCATGTTACATAAATTGGCAAGGCTCCAGCTTGTAAATGATTAAAACAAAAGAAAAAGGGAGTTTCCATGAAGACTAACGTAAAAAGCATTTTATAATCAAAAGGCCTGAAACTATGGGGGCTGATGGGAATGTCTAGCAAAACAAGCCTGTTCTGAAGCTTCCAGATGATACATGGAAACTTAATCAGCTCATCTCAGTCAACCTTAAATCAAAGAAAAGACTGATTGGAGGTTCAAAGGGAAGAGTGGTTTTGTGGCTCAAGAACAAGAGCGGGACGCTTTCCCGATTCTGCCACAGATTTCCTTTGAGATCTTGGGTAAGTCACTTACTTGTGTGATATTAAATTTCACAGCTATTGGGTACAATAGTTTGCCTTATATGCATATTCCAATTTGTCCCTGGAAGTGGACTATTACGTTTATATGCCTGGCTCTTTACACCCACACATATCATTCACACAGCACTGTTGCTAACAAGCAGGCCTTCAAATTTCCTTCTATAATTTTTTCCTCTGTAAAATGTGGAGAAGCCCCATATATCTTTATAGCAGTGCTGTCATACTGAATTAGTGCATGATATTCCGAAAGATCTTTGAGTAGATAACGTTACAGAAGTGAGAGAATTCTCTGTAATTTACTGTTATGAGATTAATAGTGAGTGCTTCCCTCTCAGGTAGACACCAAAAAAGGGAAGATACTTAGATGGTTACAATCTCTCTGCTGTTAAGAAAAGCATCCCTTCGCAGTTCACTAGTAACTCTTGCTCCTTCTTTACCCAAAGCCAAAATGCAGTGACATTAAAACTGAGAACTGTAACATCAAGAGAGACACGGATCTAATTTCTGTTGGAACAGAAAATTTGTTACTCAAAATCAAATGCGAATTGGCTCCAGCCTTTTAAACTAAGCAAGCTAAGAGGCCGTGGAGAATGTACAGATCTTCAAGGGGAGTTTGCTAACCATATGCACGTAGAGCCCAACCTTAATGTCTTTTTATCTTCCAGGTTTACAAGTGTATGTATATGTGTGTGCACATTTCTGAAAGTCTGTTCTCCTGTACACTGAAAATTCAGATGAAAGTCAAGAAGAGGAAGGTTAGATCAGGGAATGAAGACTCCTTTATACTGCTTCCAAGCTCTGCCCTGATGCATTGTGTAACCTTGGGCAAGTCATTTAACTTGTCTTGCTCATCCATCAGATAGAAAGATGATGCTTATCTATTGCATGAAAATTAGTTAATTGCTGTTTGCCAACTGCTTTCATCTCTTTGGATGAATCAGATTGAGTCCATATATGTGAGTGTATATAATTTTGCATGTGTATTTTTATTTGGAGCTTGCTTATGTCTTGGAGCGTAACTCCTTCAGGTCAACACTGGTTATCTGCTTGGCAGGGAGCCCCTATTGTACATTTCTGATGTAATGCAAATCATAGCAATGAGAAACACATAAGTGAAAGGTATTACTCTTATCATCATCATTAGTTGTTGTTGTTGTTGTTGTTATTATAGTTTCACACTTGGATGCGGAGATAGGACCACTTTAAAAAATATGGCCTCAAGAAAGAAGTCTGCTCTTCTTAGGAATAAGTCTCTAAAAATAAAAGGAAGGGGAGAAGCATAGGCCTGGAGCTGCCTCTACACAGATGTGTTGATGTAAAGTTTCCCAGGGGCTTCACCAAATCTCTAAACAAACTTATTTATAGGCTTTAACACTCAGGAACTGACCTGTGCAAGTGCTTGGCCAGTGGGTGGTTCTTGCCAAAACAATAAATCTCCTCCCTCAGGGAGGAGTCATAGCACTCAGGACTTGTTTGATTTTTGGAAACAGAAGGAAATTGGAGTGAGAGGCTCAGAGAGAAATAATGAGAAATTCTCTAAACCATAGACACAGCTCTGGAAAGAAGTCCAAGGGCTGTATAACCCTTGGGAGCAAAGTCCTTTTCTTAACTATCAGTGGATGCACTATGGACTGCGCCTTGTCTATGACACATGGAGCTGATGCTGCTGTTTAAGGATGTGGAGTTGCCTGCAGAGGCCAAAGGGGTCACCACTGCTTTGGGAAGCAGGGCTGGAGTGTTTGAAAGGTATGATCTTTAAATATACGTAAGTGTTAACTATAAACTCTCGACATTCTTTCATGCAAGGCACTCCACCATCAGAGAGTTTCTTCAAAAGAGGCCAGGTTCGCCAGTCCTATCTGACCCATGTCCTCGCTACCAACGCTGCTACCTTTGTTGTGCGGTAACAGTCACTTTTGCCTCTCTGGAGTGGTAGCACCAAAACCACTAGCTCTGCAACTAAGTTTAGGCTCTAGAAAAAGCTTTAGCCTAGTGACATTTCTCACCAGAAAGAGACTCAAAGGGTAAAAGGAACAAAACCCAGATTTGCTAATGTCTCGTCCTCTGCTCCAAGTACCAGGTTGTCCTTTCTCTGGGGTGAAATCTCCCAGTTTATGTCTGCATTTGAAAGCACTGCAGAGTAGATGTTCCTCCCCACAGGTGGGCTGCAAAGTTTTGAAACAGCTGCTCTTCCAGTCTCATGGGCCACAACAGCAACACAGCATCCTCCATATCAAGGTGTTGATACATCGTGTCTGGACTCATTCCCAGGCCCCATGGTTCTACCATCCCTCTTTGCCTCAGAGAAACACACATTTTCTATCCAGTGGCTCTTCTAGTTCCTCCTTCCATAGGACTGAACGAATGGGGAAGATTTTATCCAGCCTTTCCATGCGTGGTTGAATTTTGCCCCTAAGGACTTGTTTTTATTCATCCCACACTTTCGTCACACCAAGTATGAATAACCTAATAGACTGGGATGCATTGTATGTTTATTGGATGAAATGGCAAATGCTGTTAAAGTGTTAACTCACGTGATTTTTTGTTATAGATTGAAGTGTTTGTCATTATTTAAGTTAGATTGGTTAGCTCATTTTTTTGTTTCACTCTGCTTGCTTTACTTGCTATTTATTGGTTGACATATATAATGAGTATGATTAAATTAATAGATTTTAGAATGTAAATTAGTTTCCACTAGTGTTTATTAGATACATCTATGGATAGGGTTTAAATAAAGATAAAGCCTGAAATCAGAATTACAGTGCACTCTAATCTTAATGGATGGCATGGACCTAACTTGCTCTTTGTTACATTTGGATATCTGGAACAATTCTCTTTAGTCCACCTCTTTAGTCCACCTCTGAAAACCACTAAGGGCAGATGTTGGTGCAAAGTAATTTTTTTTTTTTACAGGGGCCTAACTTTGCTCAGATACAGACATGCAGCTCTCAGTGAAGTGATCAACTTTTGCAGGCTAAAGAGGGCTTAGTCACTGTTGTAAAGGCTCCACAGAAACACTAATTAAAGACAAGCTTTCAGCACAGGTTAGAAAGTCCAAAGGATAGCAGCAGAAGATACTGGTTACAATGGCATAAAATAATTTGAAAGATGCCCTTTCCCATGCTTCCTGTGCCTCCAAATGCCTTTTTTCTTGCTAGGACGTTTTGCTCCTGCTCCTTTTTTGTAAAAGATCACTATTAACTGAGTCTGTCACACATGCATTTCAGCCTAAACCATTTTGTGGCAGCAAAAAGGTCAGAAATATTAAAAGGGGTGACTGCCACAGGTGAGGGGCACCTCTGCATGTTTCCATGTTTGCATGTAGTCGTCCGTTACTAGCGGTGATGACTCTTGACTCCATGGAGCTCTTTAGAGTCACGCTCACCTGGCTCTTCACATCAGGAAGAAGCAGTCTTCCCAAAGCATCTTCACAGTTATTCTCAGTTATTGGTATGATACCAGGCCTATCGGGATTTCAAGGAGGGTCATCCTGGTTTGTCATACCAAGCTAGACCCCGTCCTTCACAGAATCAGCTTCCCGGTTCACAGCACAACCACTGACATTGAACCGAAAACCGCCAAATCTCCCTTGTGCTGCCCTGCTCATGGAGAACGGAGTCCTTGCTCTTTCCCAGCTTTCCCTGCCCCTGCCACCCTTGCCTTTTCGCATAGTCACATCTGCCCCGACAGTTTTTTCTTTGCAGCTCATTCTGCTCCTTTAAAAGCAATTACCGAGGGAATGTTAGTGATGTAAACTTGTTTAAACCTGAGCAGGCAGTTAAGTCAGCTTTGTAATTAATTGCCTCATCACTGCAGTCATCCTTCAGGAATGCTGTGCCGCTGGTTCACGATCAAGTAAGAAAGGGCCAGATCCCCAGCAGAGATCCCCTGAAGTGAACAAAATCACGAAGCTCTGCAGCAGGTCGGGCTCTGACTCCCAGAAAGGATGAAGAGGGAGAGGCGTCATCAGCCCCACCACCACCCCAGCATGCAGAGGTGGGCAGGGATGCGCCGTGAGAGCCCCCGGTTCACCGCTGGTTTTGTGCTGGGAAAAGGATTCGTTTCCCCGAGGCACGGCCTCTGCAGACGTCCCCAGGGGTGCTGCATCATGACACGACCGCTTTCCACCAGGTCAGGTGCCACAGAGCCTGCCGGGGCTCACACTCATCCGGGCAGTGGGAAGGAGAGACCGTAAGTAACGAACCCACTAGCAGACTAGCAGCATGTGAAAGCTAATGGAAACAGCACGGGACTGAAAAACATGTCATCAGAGACCTCTCTAGAGACATGGACGGAGGATGCAGAGGGATGGTGGTGGTACCTTCTCCCTCACGTACCTGCGAAGCAGGCTGAAGCCATAAAACTCCAATTACAATTATCTTCTTTCTACTCGCGTCTAGATGCCCTGTGGGTGAGCGTGTTCAGAAGGTGGTTTTACCCACACACTCTCTTGTTGAGGCTGGGCTCTCCTGTGCATAGGAAAGGGAGGAGGAGGGAAGAAAAAGGAGAACCAGCTACTCTAAGAGTGACAAGAAAGCGAAGGGAAAAGAAGAAAGAAGAAAAGCAGTAAATGAGAAAACATAGGACAGAGGGAGCTGTGCTTATGAGGAGAGAGCAGAGAGTGATGGAAGGGGATACCAAACTGAGAAGCGACACGGACAACTTCTGGATCAGTTCATGGCCATGTCTCCAGTCTTTGCACCTCTTAGAAGGCTGCTGTCCATTATGAATGAAAAGAGGGCTGAAGGGGAGATAGCTATTTCGGATAAGAGCTGCTGTTCATATTTGTGGCTACTTTATAATTGCTAGTTACACTCCAATTAAATAACTACATAGAGGGAAAGACCAGGGTCTAAATGAAAGGTGAGCTGAATGATGTGGCCAGCATAAACCTCAGCACAGGTCCTGTGCAGAGTAGCCCAGGACATATAACAGCCCTCATCCCTGCGTCTGCCAGTGACCAATGCGGCCCCTAGGTTTGACGTCTCTGGTGAAGAGAAGACACCCTTGCATGGGTTTCTGGGCAGACTTTCCACCTCCAGGGGAAACGGGTGTGCTTTCGCCAGTTCTCCTGCATAGCTGTCAGCCAAAGCAAAGACACCGGTTCACAGTCTCTCTCCCACGCTGGCAAGCAACTCTTCTGCAGGGATTTGGGGGAATTCTAGCACAAGGAGGTAGAAAGGGCAATCAATGCCTATGAAAAGACACACTCCAGCAAACTGTTTATAATTTTTCTCACTGGGTTGCAGATGACCTAATAGGCTCTTTTCCCATCTCTAATTTCTATGAATCTGCAATCCTATTATTTATATTATATCTTGAGGGTTTCTTCAAGAGTAAATGATGTAATTATACCCTGCACCATAACTGTCATGGTTTAACCCCAGCCGGCAACTAAGCACCAAACAGCCACTCGCTCACTCCCCCACAGTGGGATGGGGGAGAGAATTGGAAGAATAAAAGTGAGAAAACTCGTGGGTTGAGATAAAGACAGTTTAATAGGTAAAGCAAAAGCCATGCACACAAGCAAAGCAAAAGAAGGAATTCATTCACTGCTTCCCCTCGGCAGGCAGGTGTTCAGCCGCCTCCAGGAAAGCAGGGCTCCATCACGCGTAACAGTTGCTTGGGAAGACAAACGCCATCACTCCAAACGTCGCCCCCTCCCTTCTTCTTCCCCCAGCTTTATATACTGAGCATGACATCATATGGTATGGAATATCCCTTTGGTCAGTTGGGGTCAGCTGTCCTGGCTGTGCCCCCTCCCAACTTCTTGTGTACCCCCAACCTACTCGCTGGTGGGGTGGTGTGAGGAGCAGAAAAGGCCTTGACTGTGTGTAAGCACTGCTCAGCAGTAACTAAAACATCCCTCTATTATCAACACTGTTTTGGTCACAAATCCAAAACATAGCCCCATACTAGCTACTATGAAGAAAATTAACTCTATCCCAGCCAAAACCAGCACAATAACATTTCAGGATCTAGTGTAATAGGACTAAATATGCAATTATGTGGTCAGTAAATGTAACAGTACAAAACTCAAAATCTATAACCATGTACTGTTGTTTCATAAGAAGAATTAGTTTCCTGTTATGTACACAGCAGATGTAATTCTTGCTAACCAAAAAGTATCACCAGACATTGATGAGATACCAACAAAAAATGCTCTTCCAGCCAATTCTTCATTCAAACATATGAAAATGAGAGAATTCCCACAATTCTATCTTATCAGCGAAGTCTAGGCACATGCATTTGATCCTCTGCATATCAAATCAATACTTACAGATACACAGAACCCACAAAGAATATACATGCATACGCAAAGGGAAGGATCAGATTCACCTCTGGTGTTATTCCAGCAACTTCAGCGGAATTACAGGACGGCAGAAGACAGTCCATTATGCAACCTGTGTGGATTACAGTTGGAAGAAATAAAACTGGCCCCCGACATTTATACAACAGTGTGTGACAAAAGCAAAACAACATGAAAGGAACCACAGTCCTGTGGTTAAGGAGCTAATCTTGGACTTGGGAGATACAGTTTCTGCTCAGAGGTTTGCCACAAGTTTCACATATGAAAAAAAAGAAGAAAAAGAAAAAGAAAAACAAGAAAAAGAAAAAGAAAAAAAGAAAAAGAAAAAAGAAAAAGAAAAACAAGAAAAAGAAAAAGAAAAAAGAAAAAGAAAAAAGAAAAAGAAAAAAGAAAAAGAAAAACAAGAAAAAGAAAAAGAAAGAAAAAGAAAGAAAAAGAAAGAAAAAGAAAAAGAAAAAGAAAGAAAAAGAAAAAGAAAGAAAAAGAAAAAGAAAGAAAAAGAAAAAGAAAGAAAAAGAAAAAGAAAGAAAAAGAAAAAGAAAAACAAGAAAAAGAAAAAGAAAAAGAAGAAAAAGAGGGAAAAGGGAAAAGGAAAAGGAGAAAAGGAGACGCTGAAGGAGAAGGAGGAGAAGGAGAAGGAAAAAGAAAAGGAAAAGGAAAAGGAAAAGGAAAAGGAAAAGGAAAAGGAAAAGGAAAAGGAAAAGGAAAAGGAAAAGGAAAAGGAAAAGGAAAAGGAAAAGGAAAAGGAAAAGGAAAAGGAAAAGGAAAAGGAAAAGGAGGAATAAGGGAAGAAGAGAAGAGAAGAGAGGAGAAGACAAGACAAGACAAGACAAGACAAGACAAGACAAGACAAGACAAGACAAGACAAGACAAGACAAGACAAGACAAGACAAGACAAGACAAGACAAGATGAGAGCTTTATCATGGGCCTTGTCTGCAAGAGGACACCTTACCAGTAAAAAGTGTGATTTTTGCACAGGTTGTGTTCACCTACTGCAAATGTCCTTTAATTTCCACTTAAACCCAAGCATGAAATGGGCCTAGCTGTACCAGAGGAAAGCGCCTTCACCAAATGGTTAATAACACCTGTTTAAAAAAATTATTTGAAGGGTTGTGCCAGCTCTAGCTTTAGAAATCACACCTGGCTTGGGATTCCCCTTCCCTTAAGGTAGCTACCTGCTGGTTGAGTGGGTACAGGGGGAACTCTCTGGTTAGGGGCTTCAGCTCCAAAACCAGGTGGTGAGGAGAGAGTGCCCACTGAGTCACATGTCCCCTTGTACCAGCACCACTGCCTTTTGTTGGAGGGGTGACATCCCACAAGGTTTGTCAGGACCAATATGCCAGAACCTAAAGAAAAGCAAATGTTGTTTTCCTGTAGAAACTGTACTTCAATTATCCACATGTAAAAACAGATGATACTTCAAAGGAGTGTTTTATTGCTAAGCAAACACCTGTCAGGTTTTTAGCTGCTACTGACACTGGGTTAAATACATCCCTCAGCAAATATATGCTTACATCCCCACATGTATGTTAAACCTATGCCTAACAGGGAGTAAAAGCTGGATAAACATTCCCCACCACACACTACACATTATCCCAGCAAGCCACACTTGCTGTACACTAGTCCATGTTTACAGCAATTTCATAACATTTAGCTGTAGGCATGAGAGGAGACAGTCATGGTGGAAGTGTCAGCCATGTTGGATGCACCAAGAGGATATTAAACCTGTGTGAATCTTGTATGTCACACACAAACTCTGAACGGCCCTTTTTCAGACTTTGTCCCCCAAATTAAATCTGCCATGGCCTTACTCAAAATGTCCCATTTGATGAAATCAAACTCCCAGGGACATGGGACCCCTTCATTTTGCATTCAGATCATGGACACAAGAAGGTGTGTGCTTGTATTAAGAGGTGTTCAGGAGCCTCAGCATTGCCTAAGAATATTATCTTGCTCCTTAGAAGCAATGTGAACCAGCCACCACAGGCGCCCAGGTACTATACACCCTAAGCTTGAAGACCATAACAGAGCTCTGAACTCTGTTGCGTTCTACTTTCCTCTACGCTTTTTGCAAACTTTCCATTTACCACAGGAGAATAAATAACATACCATCCCTGATGCGGAGGGACAGTTCGGTGCCTGGATGCCTTAAAGAACCGTACTGTGCTTTCCTGCCTTCTCTACAGTCAGTCATGGCTTCTACTTCGTATGGCTGAACCAGTAAGATAAAGGTTAAAATGATGCACTGTAACAATGTGTAGCTGCTCCACTTTGAGCTGAGATAGTTGATCATATTCCCCCACTCCATATTTCTGTCATGCTGTCGGCACTGGAAGCATTAGCTTTGTAGTCACAATTACATGAGAACTAAGTAAACTGCAGAAATTTGTAAACTGTTGCATTGCTAAATTAAATGCTGTTTTAACTAACAGTTAATAGTGTTTACTGCTGTGTAATAGTAATTTTCATTTTTTACTGTATCTAATGACTTTCTGATGACTCAAATTCTCTGTAGGGATACCAAATCATTACATTAAGGATGAGTGATTTTAGTATGCAATGACTGATCAGTACAATAATATGTAGACTCATGCTTCAGCTAGTAAATTAAATCATTTACACCAGAGCGTTTGTCAACCAGAAGAGTTCTATTACACTGCTGCATTATAATGTAGAGTCTGCTCAAAATAAAGCACATGCTATATTAAGTCTGTGCTACTTTACATACAAAACCCTTAAGAAGCAAAGTTTTATCATATAATAAGGCCACGGAGAAGGACTGGTTTTCACATAGAGTGGATAAATCCAGAAATTTTGTCATTAATTTGGAAAAGCACCATGGGCAACATACAGGTATGAGTCTACTAAGTTGCATTAGGCATCCAAACATCACTTGAAAACTTCATTTGGTACTTAGACGCATGGGAGTTAAACTGGCCACAGCCAGAGTTTGTGAACTTTCAGATAAACATACAGGTGAGCCAGCATCAGGACTTGATGCAATCACCCCATCGTCCCCAGCCATGAAGTATACAAGGGCAGTTTACTTTGGGATACAAACACTTGACAAGTCTGCTGAAATGAAGTGGTCAAATGTCTCTTCGGTGAATAGCTCATCGTGATCTTATTTTAAGAGATTAGATCAATTCTTTGCTTGAATAGGACTTAAAATGGAACCTCTCCCAGCATTTAGCACAGTTTCCAAGTGTAGGCTTTGGTTTGGGCCCAATGATTATTCTGATGCCAAATTGTTCAGAAGAACTAAGAAGATGCTTTAGTGCTTTAGGGACTTGTTGTTTTAGTGTTTTGCTTGAGACACCAAGAGGCCTAATTTCTAGTAACATGAAAGCATCAGTTTCCATTCACCATAAATTGAACAGAGGGTTCTCTATTGTTTGGAAAAAATCAGACCCCAAAGTCTCAGGGTTATCTCCCAAAGCCAGAGGCCATGCACCAGCGTTAAACCATTGACTCCATTGACTTTGACCCAGTCACACTCATGTAAATACATGCAATGAATCAGAGCCCCAGTTTCCATCAATATACAATAATGCCAGCCAGAAAATACCTGTAGGGACATAGTATTTCCTTGGATGAATTTTCCCTGTTGTCTTGTGACACATCCTGTGACACACTCAGGAGGAAGCCTTGGAAGACAGTAGGAGATACTGCATCATGTTCGCTCAATTCATCTCCCAGATGTGGCAGCTTTACTGTCAGAGAAGGACCCTGAACTTCTCATAATGGGAGAGAGTCATGACAGAGGGAAAGGCTTGCTTTGTGAACATATTTAAACCCACATGAATATATTGCTTTTCAGGAACTTAATGACTCATTTGATTTTTACCCTTGGGATATCCAGAGTCACAAAAACAGTGGTATTTTGACTTGCAAAGTCTTCTTCATAAAAATGCTTTCTGTGTTACTGCATAAGAATTAGATTTCTCTGGCAAGAGCTAAAGAGTCAAGTTATCATGACTAGTTTACTACTTGGCGTGCTTCACTAAAAGGCACTTAATGGATGAGATTGGTAGCAAGTCAACAGTCTTCAGTGATGCCTTAACACCTAATTCAGTGGGCATCCCTAATTCAGTGGGCATCTCCTGCACAGAGTGTGAGACTGCATCCATAGCTCTACACGACACATCTGAGTATAACATACACTTTCTCCTCAGCAGGACCTTCCCCATGAGCCAACTCCAGCGAGATTGGCCCCTTGAATTTTTGTTGTTGTTGTTGTTGTTGTTTGCCTAAGAATACTTTAAAAAAAAGGCACAGCAAATGCTTTTGAGACTTTTGTTTAAAATATTAGAGTGTCAAAATGTCCTAATAAACTGGAGGCTTGCCAGCTTGTAGGCAGGCACTAAGCGAGGTTTAATTTTTGCACAGAAATCAAATATTAGCAAGGGGACCATGAAGACATACAAAAAGACTGCTCATCTGGCCAACATCTGGTTTGATGGGGCCATTATTTCAACAAGTACTTACAGGCAGTTTTTTGTTGTTGTTGCTTCCTCCCAGAGCAGCAACAAACTAGTAGTAGAGATTAAAATTTCCATATCATTCACACACACACAGTCATGCTGTACAAGTTGCCCAGAACTCCTAATACTTCTCCTTCCTTTTTTTTTTTGTTTAAAAAACACTATTATATTTAAATAGATGGGAGGAAAAAGTGAGAATAGCAGTTAAAATTGTTACTTTCCAGTACATTCTTGTATTACAAGTTATGACAGTGTTTATTACACGTTTAACAAAAGAGCTAGAATGCAAACCTGAAAACACTTCCTCCAGGTGTAGGCTGGGAGGTGAAATCAGCCATCTTAAGACTCGGTGGCTCTCAGTTTCACAAATGCGCACATATTTGGAAGTTCAGGATGTCCTGCTCCTCATGCTGAGCCTATTGATCTCCATCTGGAAAGGTGTGTCCTTTTTTTCCCCACCAGAAGAGAGGTATTCTTCCTGGAATCATTTATGGTGATGGGCAGATTTAAATGCATTTATTGCTATATGTGCAGATGCGTGTGTGCTAGTTTCTAGAACGCCTCTTCGCTCTCTCAAGACAGTGGTGTGTACCTTTCTAAGTAAAGTGGGAGCCATCACCAGTCTTGTGGCTAAACTGAGCCTGTGATAGCCACATGTGCTCTGCTGGATGGTTTGCATCTACAAGGTCTTCCTGTGTTGCAAAACTTTCAACAGCTTCAAAGAACAACCTTGCTCTCAAAGTCAGTCAGCTATGGGGAAGCAACCGACCACTCTCCACACAAAGAAAAAACACAAAACCCAAGAATAACCTGGGTTATAGATTGTAAACTATTGACAGAAAGAACAACACTGGAGCATGTCTGCATGCAAAAATGGAAATGAGAGATTTATCTCCGTCACTGCCCTGATTAATCTGCTTTTCATGGTAATGCCATTTCTTCTGTTTGTATCACCACCTGTCTTTATTTTGCTTTTCCTCTCTGGCATGGCTGTGACCATTTCTGGGGTTGCCCTAATGCGTAAGTCAAAGCTATGGTTAGACTGCTCCAGAAGCAGTTGCATGGTAAGTATGGGCATCCATTTACTACAATCAAGCCATTCCACACAACTTACGGACACAAAGGGTGACAAAGGCTGGTCTGTCTTGCCATGAAAACTCAGGACTCTAGTTTAGATTTGAACTCAAGCTCTCACCTTCTATCTCAAATTCTCATCTCACCCAGAGCAAATCCCTCAGCTCACCACGGAGTGACACAGACCGTGTCACGCTCCCTGCACGTGGTGCAGCCTGGCCATCAGACCTCTGAGGCAGAGGGTCTCCTTGCCCCCGGGCTCAATTCTGTTGGCTGCCTGCAAATGGCTTTCTCTGAAACAGGCAGGATGATGGTTCCAACACTTTTTTGGATGGGGGGAAAGGAGACAAAATGAAACTGTGCTGCTATTCTTGTCCATTGGTTTGGGATGGTATAGCTTTCGTTCTGAAGGTGTTGCTACATCTCTAGCTGGTAATAGTCTCAGGTTTGGGGGAGAGCTGGCAGGTGCGTGTCTGTATGGAGAGACTTGCATGGGGCAGAAGGTGGGAAGGAGACGATGTGCTGCTACCAAAGAACATGAGAAAACAGATGGCGTGTTCTTCCCACCCCAACCAGAGCAGATGTGGAGTCAGCTGGGAACACAAAACCTAGGCAGTACATGCCAGGTTGCTTCGGCAGCAGGAAGGAGGTAGTGCAGCAATGGGGCTGAAGCTTAGAAATGAGCTTAGTGGCTGCCTCTGCAGGCCTGGGTAAGGTTCTTTGCTGCAGGGAAGTCTTCTTTCAGGCATTCCTTGCGTAAATAAACTGCTAACACAAGAGGCCCAGAAC
The DNA here is from genome assembly GCF_000699145.1 of Aptenodytes forsteri. Classification (NCBI taxonomy): domain Eukaryota; kingdom Metazoa; phylum Chordata; class Aves; order Sphenisciformes; family Spheniscidae; genus Aptenodytes; species Aptenodytes forsteri. Next base: position 39,125 of record NW_008794709.1, read on the forward strand.
ACGCCTGGGGATCAGCTTTTCTTCAACTGCCTTCATGCAACTTGTTACCCTTCACTCTCTGTGCTTTCAGCAGACTGCCTCTCTGCTTACAGCAACTTTGGCAGCTCCGTCAGAGGCCGGCTCTGTTTTCTGTACATCCCAGGCGATAATTAGTTGGTTATTTCTTGTCTCTGATTGACATAGCTCCTGTTCCAGCACAACACAGAACTTGGTTTTGTCACTTTGCGACTTTCTCAAGATGCCATTAGCAGGCAACATGACACAATGTGAGGTAAATCACACAACACCACCATAAACACAAGGGCAGGGCCAGATTCACATCTTCATCGTTGCAGTTTCACTCTGTAGGAACTCTGTTGAAATGAATCTTGTCCCACATAAGACCAGAGTTACATATTCAGCCCACAGTGTGGTCCTGAGACACAACAATGGAAGCACACTCATTTCTATTACTAGAGAGCACTTGTGCCATACGACTGTATTTATGTTCTGTGAACAAGTAAATATAAGGTAGAAAATACATGCACAAAGAGGAACAGAGTTGGGTTTCTATGGAAACTCAGAATTCCTGACTTGTATAGTTAAAATTAACCATAACCCTTGTTAATGGAGTTGTGGGGACAAAGAAATGTTGATTTTTTATTTTTTTTTACTTTATTATGTGTGAACACTTTCAGTTATCTTTCTCTTTTCATCTCTCTCACACATACATGTTCATGCACAGTTTTTTACATTATATATATTTTACATACAATGTGCGCTGTGTAGCTTTCCTAACTCCCAATAATATTAACAAGAGTTACTCATGTAAATCTCCCATTCATTACTGGGAGAATAAACCTCAGAGAGCGTGAAAGCACTGCATTAAACTCATTTTTCTCAGTACTCATACAAATATAGGACATTAACAGCCAGATTAAATGGCACGCATAAACCTAAGGACCCACTATTGCTGAATATCATGCATCATGCACTTATCTTTCTGTCATATGCAACACTGAGGGAAAATGTTCTTAGCAAAATACATCTGTATTTCCCAGAACAACATCGCTTGCTAGGAAGATAGAAGCAGCACCAGTACTTAAAAGCTTTCCACACTAAAACACCCATGTGTTTAGCTACACTGCCTGTAGCTTACAACCTTTGGCTCTGATTGTGCCATATATCACATGCTAAGTAGAAGTGGGACTGATCAGAGCTTGGACAGAGGACCTCCAAGGAAAGCTTCAATACTGCAGAACATGGTATTAGTGGCTCACTGCGCGGTGCATATCCCTAACGCTTAATATTGAACCAGTACTCCAGCTGTGACCCACTGGTGCTAATGGAGATGCTAGTTTTTAAAAGAAAAATAAAATCACAGCTCCAACCCTTTTTGAGGAGAAATAGTAACATATTGCCTCCATTTTTGCACAGAGTTTGGTCTCAACTGCATTGCTATGTATAAGTCACAGAACCAGTGCACGCGAAGTCCATTAGTAGCTGCAAAGCAGTGACAAATAAGTAGTAAACTTAGGGACACCATTGTTTCCACCCATAAATGACCAACAGATAAAACAATTAAAATTAAGAATTTGGAGGATTTTGGTGCACTGGAGTTGGGAAGGAGAAAATTCTTCCCGATAAAGTTACACACATGGTCCTATTATCATAATAGGGCAAGATGATAGCATTATTCCAACCCCAAATGGTTTATTTCAGCAGTGGGCATAAAGCGAACCTTCATCATACCATCTGCCAAGTACCTTTGGTATCTGACATCATGGAAGGATCATTAAAAATGTAAGAAGTTGCTGTCTACATTAATAAAAGCACAGGTTCAAAAATTAGGTTGAAAAAGCAACAACATTGTCAACATGCCTTTAAAACGAAAGCCATTTCCTCTTGTAGTGAAGGGCATGGTTTATTTTCATCTGTTAGGATGTGACTGTGCCAAATCCAGCTTCTGCTTCCTCGCTGTGCCACTCTCTAATGGAGTTTGCACTCACAGAAATGAAGTGTGCGTTGTACATGGGACTGTCTCTGCTCTTTCATCTGGACAGAAATAAAAATAAAGCTCTCCTGTTAACTGTATTTCAACCCCTATACCATTACTTCCAGCATTCTTATAATGAGGGTTGGGTAAAATAAGAGTATACTATTCCTTTTTTAAAGGCTGACCTGCAGTTCTGGTTTACAAACCAAATGATGGTAGTCAGGCGTATTAGTGCTTTAACCTTTTTATTACATTACATACATGAAAACAATTAAGGCTGGGATTCTTTCCAATGTATTATCATTTTCTGTTCCCTCTGGCCTTTTTCCATCCATTTCAAAGAATGTACATAGCATCAACTGAACATTCACTCATGTTTTATTTTTTTGTTTCTTTTCTTCTTAACAACTGTCATGCTTTCAAGATTAGCCAACTATAGAGTATCATGCAACAGCAGCAGCCAACAGCAGCGGCGGCAAAAACAACAACAAAAAGTTTGGGGGTTTAAAACTCCTCATAAAATTAAATCTGAGATTTAAATTCTCCCTCATATTTTATTGTCTTTTCTTTTCTTTTTCCTGTGGTAAATGGTAATTAGAGTCAATAATCTTTTGCTGAGAGAGCACCTTGTCCTCACAGTGTTTATATCATCATCATCAAAGATCTGCCTTAAGGCCCTGGCGTGTTAATAATTTAAGGTGTGCACAGCCTAGTTATAGCAGGAAGCCTAGTTATTGAGTTTGTAAACCAGCTGATGATTTATGGGAACACCTTGCATGAGTCATGCTCATTAAATAAAATACTTCAGTTTAATAAGGAACATGGGGTAAACAGTTCTTCCCGTTACAGGGTGACTGTGCAATTGAAAATTGCAGAGTTTTGTCACCAGCTTCGCCACTGCTATTTTGTCTTAATTGTAATGTCAGGGTCAGCTTGTCTGTATGCGTGTGCATATGCGTGCATGTGCACGCACATTTCCCCTTGAAGTACAGATAGAAAGTCTTTCACCGACGCTCTTTTTTTCTCCCACCCTCTCTGTCTCTCCCTCTCTCTCCATACAGCTGTTTCATAAGTTACCCTCTGATAATGAAAATGTTAAATCTCTCTTTAAAAGGCTACTAATTAAGAAAACAGAAATGTTCACGGAAATAAAAATACAAGGGAAAAAAAATCAATATATGGTTGTTAAATGTAGCTTGCATTTGAGAGCCATAACCATATTTTACTTTTAAACACTAGAGTTAACTCTGACTCATTAGAAATTCCTTGGGAAATTGAGGCAGTAAAAGCCCTACACATTGGCCTCTTCTGTTTTACCAGAAGCAAGCGTGCTTTGCCCACCGCTTTAGAAATCCACTGTATCTCCAGGAGATTTCAGTGGGATAAGGTGAAGTGTCAGCATCGACCCTCGGATGGCAAACATGCAGACAATAACATCCTCTGCATCATCTACTTATTGTCTGCATTTTTCAGCTTTTCAGAAACTGGGGCGCGGTTCCTTAGGGGCACTGAAATCCCCCTGTTCCCACCGAAGCCGGTGGCACTTGAGCACTGGGAGTGGAAGGAGCCCGTGCAGCCATGGCTGGAGGCTTCACTAGGCTGGAGGCTGCTCCAGGGCAAAATTACCATTGTCTTCACAGGGGGGAAGGTGGGACTCATGGAGTTAAATATTTCTATGGAATAAGGGGAGAAGCAAATTGAGTAATAACATAAAAACAGTACATATACTTTTCTTGATGGATTTCAGTCTTATCATCCCAAACCAAAGGCAACTCAATTGAATTTAGTTAAACTGGTAAACAAACAATAAGAAATTAGTTTTCAGAAAACTAACCAACTTTTCCCAGCAACTGTGTATTAGCAAGCATGCCATTACCCCTGCAATATTGATTTTTGTGTTCTTTATGGTTCCTTTTAGATGTACTTTTCTGTATTCTTTTCACATGGGTAACACAGCTGTAAGTTTAATTTTCTGACTAATAACTGAACATCCTCAAATATAGACAGCCTGTCAGGCATCATTAATAAATTTGTTAGAGAATATTGGGCCACACCCACTTGTGGTGTAACTTTTGGATTTAACAGCACTATGCAAGCGAGTGATCTGACTGCCAATTTGTAAACAATGGTTTGTGTCCTCCCTTTTTTTCCAGAGAAAATAGAGCATGACATAACAGGGTATACATACCACTTGGGCCATCTCTTTGAGGTATCTAAACGCTTTCCATTGCTCTAATATTTGCATTTTGCAATTTTTTGTTTGTTTGACATTCATGCCAGCATAGGGGAGTACCATGACCTCATTTTGCAAAGGGAGAAGGCAGCGCAGAGAACTGCTGGCAAGACCCACAAATTAAATTAGGCACCGCAAAGGCAAGGGTTTCAGGACTTTCCACTGACCGATGCAAGGCAGATGCAGAGGCAGAGGCCCTCAGAGACGGCACTGGCACTGCCGGCCAAATTGCGCAAATGATCAGACCAGAGAGCAGAAAGACTGGGCAGCCACCACACCATAAGGGATGCAGCCCCCGTGGCCCTGCTCCGAGGTGTCCACCCAATGCTTTAAAGGACAGACAGCAATGGCTAGGGGAGAGCAGAGCAGGCAAAGGCTCACTCCGGATTCACCTCTTTTCCTATACTCTGCCCCAAAACAGCTGCTACCTGTCATCCTTAATAACAGCACACTGAGCTGGTCAGACCTTCAGGGATTCGAGTTGTTCCTCCAACCTGTCAGCCTGACCTCAACTGAGCTGGAGACCTTCAGGGATTCGAGTTGTTCCTCCAACCTGTCAGCCTGACCTCGGTGCCAGGGAAAACCAAGGCCCAGCCAGCACAGGTTCATGAGAGGCAGGTCCTGCTTGACCAACCTCCAACCTGGACCTCAGTGCCGGGGAAGAGGGAAGA
>NW_008794709.1:45237-45478 GCF_000699145.1 Aptenodytes forsteri
CGGCTGAGGGAACTGGGACTGTTTAGCCTGGAGAAAAGGAGTCTGAGGGGAGACCTCATCGCTCTCTACAACTACCTGAAAGGAGGTTGTAGTGAGGTGGGTGTCGGTCTCTTCTCCCAAGTAACTAGCGATAGGACGAGAGGAAATGGCCTCAAGTTGCGCCATGGAGATTGGACGTGAGGAAAAATGTCTTTACTGAAAGAGTGGTTAAACATTGGAAGAGGCTGGCCCGGGGAGGGGG
>NW_008794709.1:45526-51898 GCF_000699145.1 Aptenodytes forsteri
TGGTTTATTGGGCATGGGGGTGTTGGGTCAACGGTTGGACTCGATGATCTTGGAGGTCTTTTCCAACCTTAATGATTCTATGATTCCAACGTATGTGTTGGAGGGGCACCCAGAAGCTGACTTCTTGGTGCGTAAGGGCCTTAACCACCAAAATCAAAGGTTTTTTCTGCACAGCAGGCTCACATAGGATTACTCAGCCCTCCCTGCAGAGGCTGCTGGTTGCACAGCTGCAGCGGCCTGAAGTGGGTTGAGCAGCCCCTCGGATGAGTCCCGGGGCTGCTTTGAAGCCCCGTGCTCCTGCAGGGCGGTACCTTGCATGCACTGAGGTCTCCAACCTGCAGTAGCTGTACTAAATGCATCCTTGGGTGCTTTCAGGTTTCAGTTGTCTCCAAGTCAGGTGGCAGCTCAGTAAGGTGTTTCAGAATGTAAATTTTGCAAGTAGTAGGAGTTAGGTATGTCCTCCTAACCAAAAATGTCAGTCACTGACTCAGAGGCACACGAGGAGCCTAGGGCAGAGCAGAGAGAAGGCCCAGAATAAGTGCCTTAATTCATAAACTTGTCTTCTAAAAGGGAGAAATCTTTACAATCTCTCAACCATGACACTCCTTACTCCTGGAGGCTATAGCAAAGGTGATGTGGGAAGGAAAGACACTGGACTGGGGGAGGAGTATCCTTTTTACAATTCAGTCATTGTACATGACTGCTTTGGACTTTTCTTTTTTGCCTTTCAACTTTATACAGTATGGGTTGTGGTTGCCTCTTCATAACCACATAGAAGGCAGAAAACAAAATATGTTTCCTTCTTATCTTGATACTGTGCTTAGTGGATGCAAGAATTGCATCAGCTTCACCTCCACTGGAGTGACCACCTCCTTCCCCAGCGAGCTCCCAGAGATTGATTGTATTCAATTGCCCTTTGCACTGTGAAGGTGCTGGTAAAACATGTTCCTGATGCTATCTGTGAGTGCTGTAGAAACTACCACCAAATTCAGAAAAGCAGTTTTACGGAGTAATTTCTATTAGCACACTGGTCCGAGGGCATAACAGGGCAAGGGAGTTCACTCAGACAAGGGACTGGAAAATGCTCCCAAACCTGGTAATACAGACCCAGACTGAAGTATGATGCTCTTGACTCCATGTGTACTTCTGCCCATCTTGATTTCAGATTATATACAAATAGTTCAGATCCTATTGAAGTCGATGAAATCTTAAGCTCAAGCTTAACCTTAGGGTGAGCAGAACTGAGGCCATACAGCATCTCTAACTTCCAGCACACTGCTCCCTACCACTCTTCACTTTATCCTCCCTAATGCTGAGGCTCAACACCAAACCTTAGCCATTAATATTTTGAACACCAGCGGATATTAAGATTTTCCATTGCAAACATCAGGGCTCCACTTCCCTCTTTTTGGCTGGAGTCAATGGCAAGAAGTTTGGATGACCTAATTACCGACGTCAGCCAGGAAGAGCGGTAATCTGAACTAACTGTCTCCCTCCCGTAACATTAGTCCTGGCTGCTGTGGGTTCCTGACCCCTGTCATGTAATAAAACGTAATCTCCAACCCTGCCCCATACCAGGAGATTGGAGGCATGATTAGTTCCTGATCTCTCTTCAGAGTGACACTCTCTTACTGCCTTCTGCCCAGAGTAAACTAATTGTTGGCAAAAGAGGACCAAATTAAACCGTTTGCATCCTTCTATCTAGAACTGGCAAAGAACAGCAGAGGAACTCATGCCCAAGCTGCACTAAAGAGGAGTATTCCACTACTGGAGGCCGGCAAATGCCTTTAGCCAATCTGATTTGCTACAGGAAAAACATACCATTGCTTCTTCCCTTAATGGTAGGTATGGTATGTGGGCAAGTGGCTTCCTTTGGAGATGGGCAAACTGGTAATTATGATTATTTGCATTGGAGTAATACCTAGAGACTAGATCCATACTGTTCTAATCTATATAGCAAACGATCTATACGGTCAACGTAAAGGATTTTCAGCCCAAGTATAGAAACACCATGTTTCAGGTCTTGGAGGTTTCAGATGAGCTGAACACATCACAGTTTTGGATGATCCTTTGAATTGAGGTAAAAAATAGTCACAAGATGTAGAAAAAGGAATGAGCATGAGTATGGAACTGAAAACATAAGAAGAGGAAAAGCTAAATTAGGCCATTAACTTATAAAGCAGGTATTGAGTGGAAAAGGAATTTGACAGGATCTGAGCAAGTTGTAGATTATATAATGGAAAGATACCAAAACAAGGCAGTCTCCTATACATTCACAGGCAAGTTAACATACCTAAGCAAATTCATCCTCTAATTGGCTTCAGTTAAGTGCTCTATTCAGAGCATCTTTGGAATAATTCAGAGTGCCGCTAGGATGCCTGGCAAGTGAAAAGCTTCTGGGAATTAAGCAAAAGAGTCACAGAAACATCCCTGATGAAACATCTGGAGAGTAACAAAGAAGGTGATACAACCTCACCTGGTTTGGAAGGCTGTTTGTCAGCAAGGCACAATAGGACTGCAGTCCCATTGAAAACTGAGAAGAAAAAAAAAGGAGAAAAAAAAAAAAAGAACCTGCTGATGAAACTCTTGGATTCATGAATATGGGCAGAAATAAACCATGGTAACAATGAGTAAGTCCATAAAACACTGAAAATCATATTAAGGACACCATTTATCATATTCTGCCCAAACTGCACAAATCTGTCCAGAAAATTGCAAAATGAGCTCATGCTCAATATAAAGGGAGGAAGGAATTTCAGAAGGCTAATATGAAGCAAATGTTAGCCCTGCACTTCCTCATGTCCTATCTGAAACAAAGTCAACTTGCATCTGTGCTGGGGCAAACTCAGAACTTGACCCAACCTGACTGGATTTTGAGAGCGTGGCTCCAGATGAGCAGCCAGCAGACAGGGTCTAGGTACCTCCAGATAGAAATCTTTCCTTGGCTAACAGAAGATAAAGGCACCAAATAGCATGTCATCCTAAAACAGTCAGAAATCTTAGTCATAGCCTTCAGTGTTCAGCTGAGGCATAAAAACAGAGCTGGAGATGTTCCTTTGTAGATAGCAGTGCGCCCACCGGAGATAAGATAACCGAGTGAGTGATTCTGTAATAAATAGTGGGAGCAACATACAACAGATTCAGTGAAACAAGATATTCCTGAAAATTTTTGGTACATGACTGATGGATAACTATGGTAGTTAAACCAGAAAGGTCACCAAGTAAGCTGCCTCTTATTTGCTGTCTTCTTCTGGCTCAGTTTTGGGTGTTTTGATAAGGTGTTGCACAGCACATAGCAAAGGATTAACAAATTATAAATCCTGGTTTGCTCCACATGCATTTCCAGTTAAGTTAGAAATAACTAGCATAGATTATAAGTGGTTCATCTGACCAGTTCTCTTTAATTTATCAGTCAGGAGCACCGTGCCAAGCCTATGCTATGCAATGTCAAACAGCCTGGCAGATGGCAAATGATAAAGAACTTGATAACAAAAAGTCTTGGTTGATTGAAAAGGTTGATATTTGTCCTCATTAGAATATCATAACACACCTCACAACACTTTATTAGGCTTACCAGTTTGGGGCAAGTAGGCAGAAGGCAAACCACAATCCTGCCAACTTCTTGAGCAAATACAATTAATCCTGAGGTATAGTTACAGAAGAAGGTTATGCCAGGACAACAGCAACATCCAAAGTTGCCAAATAGCTACTATCTAAATAGGAGAGATTTCAGCGAGTAAGTATCTGGGAACCTGACATACTTACGACTATTGTGGCTGTGCCAAAGTCAAATATGAGAACCCTGCATTACAGGAAGGCCTGCAGGAGGACCTGGAGCTGCCGGATGTACCTTGAGGACATCCAAAAGCAGCTGGCATGGCTCCTGTGCTGGCAGAAGCGACACATGCCCACACCGCTACTGAGGACAAGAAACAAAATGCGAAGGCGACACAGATGCCAGGTGCTGCTGAACAGATGCTGGAAATGAGGAACAGAGCACATGACGGGGAAGTCCCAGAAGTCCTCAGGACGTGGTCGCTAACCCAAGCCCTGTGAAGCTGAACAGTCTCTCGGCATGGAGGGGTTTCTGGTTTTCTCCCCCATCCCCTCCCCACATGCACAACATCTGCATTCATTTGAGCACGTGTTTTGGGGGCAGCAGGAAGAGGTTGCTGCTATCTTGTCAGGTTTGCTTTCAGATTTTTTTCCCCCTTTTCAGAGGTATGGTTTAACAGCAGTGAACAGACACTGACCCCTGCCTTGTGGCAAGGACATAGTCATCCTCTCCCTGGCTCAGTGCAGGAGCTCAGGGCACAAGCTTAGCAGAGCTCCTCTCTGTCGAAGATACAAAGAGTGGCATCCTCCAAAGGCTGGTAAAAGGCATCAGCTCAGGTGGCAGAAGTAGCAGCGTGATGTTTCAAGGCCTGAAACAGAACTTATATCATTCCCAGGCAAAAGGGACAGCAGCAGTGATCAACTATTGCTACCTGGGGGGAAAAGCCAGAGAATTTAGCTATTATTATTTTAAAGGACTCCCTTATAATACGACATATAACAAAAAGCAAAACATACGTTTTTTAGAAAAAGGATCCTGAGAAGGAAACATTATGGCAGCCTATTGGATCTGGCCCACCGTTGGGCAAGCACATCCCAGGAACGGATCAGGGACAGTGCTCTTACTGTTGGCCATGTCATGGACATGAGATGCACAGGCTGAAGCGAGCTCTGCACAGCTACACCCACAAAAATACCAAGTGCATTGTAAATCACTTTGAGTGATCTGCTTAGAGATTTCTGAAGGATTGAGTTGCTCAGGGAAGGAAGGGCAGAGAGGGACACGGTTAGCCCAGAGTCCTGCAGGAAGAGTGGCCGCAGAGCATTGCTAGGGGGAGCTTTTTGAGGTATCCAGCTGGGGGAGCACACCAGAAACCTGACACATCATGCAGAGTGAACTGCATGGGGGTTGCTCATGCTGCAATCAGAATACAGCGTGCGAAGAGAAATGAGAATACAGTGTCAGGTGCTTTACAGAGGCCTTTCAAACGCAGTAGGTGCAGGGCATGTGGTTGGGAGGTTGATGCCCTTGCTGCCACACCTTAGCAGTTAGGGACACTCCAGCTCGCTAGATTAAAAACTAACACATGGTACTTGCGTTGAGGTTAGACTCCTCGTTGCAATGCAGATGTACTCTGACTCAGACTGGGGAAATTATTGACATGGGAACAATAATGAGAAAATCAATTGCTAAGTCAGATATCATCGACTGCAATGAAAATTTTGTGCGTGGAGGATTTGCAGGATAAAGACCCAGGTTTTCTTTTAGGCGAGATGAGTTGGTAGAGATGCAAGAAAAGATAATGCGGTTAATATTGCTGTCCTTGTTCCCCTGCGCTTCCAGCTGGAATTCAAAAGGAATACGGCCTGATGGATTCCCAGAGTGATTCTTCAGCCAAAGTTTTAGGCTGTGATTCCGTAAGTGTTCAAAGATGTGCATGATTAAGACCTTATGAGACTGGAACATTACATTAATGGTCTGGGCCACTGCACAATTTCATTAAATTTAGCATTAGAGCCAATGTATCAGCAAAAAATACAGCTCAGTCTCACCCTGCACATCTCTGCATGTATGTGGGACACTTCACCGCATAAGGCCCACAGTTCTTGTGCTGTTATTTGCAGCAGTTTGCAGCTGTACTCAAAGCCTTTAATCAGTGCTCCGTTTATTCTGACAGGGTCCAAAGTGTGAAAAAAGCCACCCTTTCCCCAAAATGAACACTATCTGAGAACACTTAATACCATCATGAGCCATTCACTCTGTTTTGCATGGTGTTATCTTCATCTTCTGCCAACAGTATCTACTGAAAGATCGACAGTAATCTTAAAGAAATGTTTATTATTGTCTTGCCTCTCACACCTGCCCCATCGTACCTTTGCTCTTTGTCTCAGGGGCAGTAAAAGTGCAGCAAACTGCAGCAGAGACACGCCTTCATCTTACAGTGCTGTATTTTTTGTTGCAGGGTTACAGTGCTAATTAAAGACCGTGCGTACATCACCACCACTATTTCTTGACTTGGAAGAGTGGAGTATTTCTCCTCCAGGAGCTCTCCCTAGAAATGCATCCATAGGTACTTGTGCGTGCTTGGTAGAGATATAACACAAAAACCGCCAGGCATGGTTTTAGCCTGGATATGTTTGCGAGTATGAAGTACTAGGATTAAAATCTTCCCTGTGAAACGAAACGGCCAGGGGAAAAAAAACTCAGGTGCGAAGGTGGCAAACAGGTTGGGGGGCGGGGGGGTGGAGGGGTGCGTGTGTGGGTACCCGGACCGTTTTAGCAATAAACCCGGCGGGAGGCTGCCTTCCTTCCCCCCA
>NW_008794709.1:52256-57814 GCF_000699145.1 Aptenodytes forsteri
GTTAATGCGATTTAATCGGCTGTCGTGATTGTCACGGCGCGTAGCCGCACGGCAACCTGCTCGTCCACCTACAGGCAGGAAAGAATTCACTTGTTTTCGCGCGGCGAAAGCAAGCACGGCCGAAGGGGATGAGCGGGCAGATCGCCCCAAATTAAGCATACCGATTTCCCTCCTGTTACTAAAAAGCCCGTATTCGGGCGAGGCGTGCCGCTCCCCCGAAATCGGAGGCAAATTCTAGGACTGACGTCATCTTACCGCCGATATATTTTTTTAATTAGGTGGCAGCTAAATGAAGAGTGATGTAGAACATTGTGAATATAATTATCCATTGTGCTGCAGAGAGTCGCCTATAGATCTTTTTTTTTTTTCCCCTCCCTCTCTGAAAACTACCAAGAACCTGGGGAATTCAAATAATCTTCCGATCCCTGTGCGTGGATTGAGCCTGTCAGACCCTGTGGAAGGGCTACTGACAAACACAAAGGAGCAACAATAACTGCACACCACTTACAGCACTGCTAGACTTATTCATTCATCGTAACATAATAATTTTAGATGGTCGTTGAAAAGAAGCGTATGTTTTGGGCAGACATCAAAAGAACAACCAGGCATTTAGATAAGACAACTAAAACTCAGTTTTAAAGTTTCAGATCTAATCCTGGGTAAAGACCAAACAAAGAGTCAGAGAGCAGAAATTATGTTATTTAAACTGACACCACCTAAATCGGATCCTTTCTTCTGCGATCTCACATAAACACAGTGTGTTCATCGCATCCAGCCAGCTTCATTACTATTTATATTACCGTACACTGGCTGTGTGCAGTCAATTCATAATTGTCCAGTTTTTCTAATTAATCACAAAAGATTTTTGTTTTGCCTACAGCTAGTTCTGGGGTGACTCACAATGGCAAGCCAAAGCTCATACATCAAACACAGACCCTCTTTACTCCAGCCTTCTGCTGGAGGAGGCTGCTGGGCTCCCCTCGCCACGGCGCTGCTCAGGGGGCATGCGCGGCCCCGGGCGAGAGAGGAGCCCTGCGCTCTGTCCTCTACCGTGTGACTTGTTATTTTTATCTGATGCTTGCATTCTCAGCCCAAACCCGACCCAGAGATTTTTGGCAAGATCTCTTAATTCAGAGCGTTTGATTTCCCTCTCTCTCTCTCTCTCTCTCATATGCATGCGCATGCTCCCCTCTCCTGCTCTAGCAAGCTGTTCGAGGTCTGTGCAGCTTCAAAGGAAGGGAGCTGGATCAAATATTGCGTAAACTTCTGCGCTATCAATATTTTCTTAATGAGCTCAACGTAACCGGCGGATGCTGGCAGAGAGGCTGAGCCAGCTGCTGGATCTCTCCAGCTCCAATAGCGAGAAGGCTGGTTGGTGACATTTGCAGTAGGCCAGGTTGCTCGTGCCTCCTCCGCCCACACCACGAAGAGCAGCTACTCAGATGAGTAAATCCTTTTGACCGCAAAGTGGCTACTTGTGGAAGTCGCAGCTTGCCAACCTGAGCCAGAGGACAGTGATTTGACCTCTATTTCTTGTGCTGCCAGAGGTTTAGGCACGCAGAAGTTATTCCGTGAACAAAGAAATAAGGCAATTTGGCTGATGACAGCATGACAGTCTGTTCTTTCTCCACACGTTAAAAAAAAATGCAGTTCTTATTTTTAAAAAAAACCACTTCTTTTTTTTCTTTTTTGTCATTGATGAAGTTTGTGATACCGAAAGTCAGCCCAGTTAAGATTCACATGAAAAGCAGAAAGCAATAGACCCACACCGCCTCTAAAGTGCACTCCAACTTAAGGCTACAAATGTTGTTAACTACGTGGAAGCTTTCTGGAAAGATGCATCTATCGATGCAATCTTCCTTGATCACATTCTGCCCACTGCTGGGTTTGCAAGGAGTCAGCACAGTGGCGGGAGAGGAGCATTTTATTAATAAACCCTGTGCAAAACCCTGTGCTCAGCCTGGGCATTTTGGAGTGAAAATGGCTGTGAAGCCAAAGCTGGTTTCTGTACCAGGAAGCACGGGCAAGCAAATAGCTACCGAGGGTAAAATAGATAGGTTTTTAAGGGCATGGAAGAGAAAAATGTGGTTTTGTATCTGATGGCATAGAGGAAAGGGTATCTCTGATTCATTACAGGAGATTTCAAGTGGAGTTGTTTGGGGAAAAAATGTTATGTTTAGAAAGGCTGAAAAAATATGAATTAGCAAAAATTAATGTTTTCATAAACTTCTGTCATGTAGATTATTTTGCTGGCAGCAGACCCCTTTCTCTGCAGACTGAGGAGTTCAAAAAAATGAGGGGGGGGGAGGAGAAGGCTCCTTTTCTTAGGTTACCTGGGGGATAAATTGTAATGTAAGATTTCTGTATGTACAGGCATACCTCCCAGTGTGGCCCAGTTGAAGACATCCTGGTCTCCTTGCTTGGGAACTTAGAGCACCCCCAGTAATCTGTTGTCATTTTTAAAGTCAGCCAAGAGAAAAGTACTCCACAGAAACTCCTGCAGGACCAGAGTAAGGTTTACACCGCTGCAGATAAGATAATCTGTCAAAGAGCAGATTCAAAGGATAACTCACGAGAAATATTTTGAGGGATCAAGCCAAACTGTTTTTTTCCCAGTGCCAAACCCTAGTTTTCCGACGCAGTAGACACTGCTTCACATGAACATGCGCAGGGACTGCATGTGACAGGAACACGTCCATCAGCCCATCATAGCGGCCTCTCAGATGTGCTGCTCTGATGCCAGGGAGAGCCTTTCAGGAGCCACCGCAAGCCCTGACAGCGCGCTTTGCTTTTCCCTTTCCCACCCACCATCCCATGAGTTAACAATGGCAAAGTCTGCCCTCCTTGTTGTCAGCCCCTCACTAGGACCCACCTTTGCTGTGGCACGTTGGCCACAATCACAGGTGACACCAGCAGCCCCCAACCTGGGGCTGCTGAAACCCTGGTGATAGCAAGGCTGTAGATCTGTGTTCCCTCCTGGCTCTTTTCAGTCACAGGGAGCCAGATCCAAAGCTCATTGAGCCCAGGGGAATATTTTTCAATCAGCTTCAGCAAGGAGGCGAGGCTCCCATGGTCGCCTCGCTGTAAAGACCATAATTTTGCTGGGACAAACTGCTTATTACCCAGTTGCAAGCTTAATAATAACCATGGGCTGTGATTCTTCCTAAGGAACTGAGGACCTGAATTAAGTATTATTAATACCAACAATATTGTGCTAACACAGGAAAAATAGCAGTATTAATAATAATGTTATCTTAATGGCAGTGTAAATATAAGGTAAGTAGTGTACCTGGTTTCTGAGCAGTGTGAAGCCAAATGATGATATCCTCTCAGGGCAGTGATAAACAACTCAGTCATACTGAGTTTACAGTTTTAGTAATAATTGGCTTGAAGGGAAAAAAAAATATATAAAGCACAGTCACAGGTTAACTACATTATAATTACAGGGTGTAATTTCAGCCCCTGCTCCTGGAGTGGAAGGCACAGTTTTTATCTGATCAGCCTCCGTGTGTAATTCCCTACTAGGTTTGGGGCTAAGCATTGCTGTGCTGGTTTTAAAAATGACTAAGCGGATATACAGAGATTGCAACCCGCCCCAGGTCATGGTGAGCTGGCAACAGGCTCGGGAGCAGAACCTCCAGCCATGGGCACGTGGTCGCTGGAGCAAAAAGTGGTGGCGGTGGCTGCACGGCCACCAGCACGCGGGGGTCCCCACGCCGCCTAGGCAGGGTTTTGGAGCTAAGCCTGGTGGTGTTGCCCAGGGTCGCTCCAGGAGTGCCCAGGCTCTGCGGGTATGGTGGCCCCAACCGGCAGCAATAACGGCTTCTGTTGCCCTGCCGGAGCAGGGACAGGGTGTCTCCAGACAGTTTAGGAAATGCTGATGCCTGGTCACCTTCCCAAAACACTCTGCCTAATTCCTCCTGAAACCAGCAAATAATTGGTCACGCCACATGATTGAAAAAAAGGACCTCCAAAAAGGCTTGCTTATGAGTAGCTGCAACAGGCAAAATTGAAAGCTGAGAGCAGCATCAGGGACCGGTCGTGACTTGAGTGACGTCTTCTGGGGAAAGGGTAGAAAACCATCTTCTGTTGTTGTTGCTTCTTGAATTTTCACACAGACACTTCCCTATTTTCACTGGAAAGCTGATTGTGAAACCAAGCTCCAAAAAGGGGAGGAGGGATGAATGCTATTTGCATTTTTCAGCTCACCAGCCCCTCCCCAACAGAAATCTGTTCAGTTTCCACAGGGGTCAGCCTAAAGTGGGGGGAAAGGTTAGCTCTTTTGCCTTTTCTTTTTTCAACTGTGTCAGCCCACACATTTTAGTTAGGACAAGTCAGGCCCCTTTTAACATGTTATCAGGTGCAGGGACACCCAGAAGGACCGGCTGGCTTTTCCTACTGTGCTCTCTACAAAGTCTTAGCTAACTTACCCAGCCTCTCATGGCCTGCTGTGTGCGACAGTAGATACCAAGCCCAGGCAACTGAAATATCTGATCATGCTCCAATTTCATGAGCTTGTCCCATGAGATAACTCAAGGCATTGAGCAAGAAAGCCAAACGTTTTCTCATTACACAACTAATGCTTCTGTATCTCCTTGGGGAAAACAGAAACGTTACAAAGGTGTGTGGTACCGCTCCTCTCCTGCATACCCGAAACCTCCGTGTCAAGCGAGGTCCCTCTGTCCCTCATCACTGGTGCCTCACACAGACTGCAAGGCAGGTTGGAATAACTCTCAGCTTCGCTTTCCAAGGGGCTGAAAGATGCGAGCCACTCCCTAATGAGCCGAAATGTGGGTCCCACGTTGCTTGCTGTGCAATACTAGAAACAGGAGAAAGGTTGAGGAGAAAAGGGGACCCCAAAATGGCAGAGGTGTCTGTTAGCCCTGTGGGGCAGGGTTATCATTAGTAAAGTGAAAGCAACATCTCTATCCCTAAATAAACTGCACTGCACATGGAAAGCTTACTTGGGAACCACTGTAGCAGCTTCCCAGTGGCATCGTATCAGCTGCAGCATTAAGCTATTCCCTCCCAGCCACCATGACTTGGCTCAGCACCCTCCTTCAGGATGCCCTGGGTCCCTTCTTGCTTGGTCAAGGCAGGTCCATACCTGGAGGAACTATTCTGGCAGTGTCAAAAGCTCCTGCTTGCTGGATGCTTTGATATTACTGTATTGGGTTTGCATGGCCAGGTTTTGGTAGCGGGGGAGCTGCAGGGGTGGCTTCTGTGAGAAGCTGCTAGAAGCTTTCCCCGTGTCTGATAGAGCCAATGGCCAGCCGGCTCCAGGACGGACCCACTGCTGGCCAAGGCCAAGACCATCAGTGATGGTGGTAGAGCCTCTGCGATAACATATTTAAGAAGGGGGGGGGTAATGTGCAATTACAGTGGAAGAGAAGAGTGAGAATATGTGAGAGAAACAACTCTGCAGGCACCAAGGTCAGTGAAGAAGGAGAGGGAGGAGGTGCTCCAGGTGCCAGAGCAGAGATTCCCCTGCAGCCTGTGGAGGTCCATGGTGGAGCAGATATCCACCTGCAGAGCAGGTGGATGCCCGAAGGAGGCTG
>NW_008794709.1:58048-66312 GCF_000699145.1 Aptenodytes forsteri
GATAGAGCGGCTTTGGTGGGCACCTGGCATCCAGCCAGGGTCAACCCACCACAATTGCAATGAAGGAAAACATTCCTCCAAGAGGCACAAAAGCAACTCTCTACATCCAGGCTAGCTCTGGTGATGGACAACCCACTGGGAGTGGGAGCAGGGACAGGAGTGGGGCACAAGCAGCAGCAGGAGAGACCCCAGAGCTGAGCAGAGCTGCCCTCCAGGAAGTGAGAAGAAAGCAGAGTTTGCAGAAGGACCTTTTTGTAACAATTTGGGAATGTCTACTGCAGAGCCATGTGAAGCCCACTTCCATATTTTCTCGACTAAAGCATCCTCCGCTTGCACTGTTTAATGGGGAGCAACTCAACATGTTGTACAAGCTGATAATAGGTGCGCTTAGCCTCTAGCATCCGTGCCTGTAAATTTTTTCCCTCCTTCTTGTACGTGGGCAAGTCTCTGAGCATTTCCTCACCTCCTTTTGTCTTTTAAATCACTTTTCTCTCAATCTTCATTTCTGCTACAGAGAATCTCCATGAACAGGGTATCCTTGCCCCATTTATCATTACCCTTGTTAGCCTGTTTATTTTGTAAAAGGACTTCAGAGGTTGACAAAAAGACGGCATTATTTCAAACAAGCCATAGCTGGGTGAGAGCAAGGAAGCCTACCCAAAATGTTGGTATTTACCCCCTTGCAAAAGGCACTCAGGCAGTAGTGGAGCCCACTCTGCCGTAACGCTGCCAGAACCGTGGGTTTCCTCTTATTCCTGTGAAAAGTTTTCACAGGAACCCAGGTAGTATAAGCAGCAGGGGAGGTGGCTGGAAGTGACTTTCTGTCACTCGTGTATTAATGGAGTGGTAAGACAAATGTAACGTCTTGACATGCCGAGCATTTTTGCCTGCTGGTGCTAAGCTGGCTGCTCTTTGACGGGGCTCGACTTGCGCAGGGATGCCTGCTGTGCTGTGTTTCTGGCCCCGCACACTTGCCCCCTCCCTAGTTAGACGTCCAGTTCCCCTAACAGATTCTTTGAAGTCCAGCATTTTAGTAAGACTCTTGGTTACACCTGGAGCATATTCATATTGCCAAACACAAGTAATTTCAAATAGATGGGGTGACTCAGGAAAAGGCCGGGAAGAACTTCAAACGGACTCCAAAATACTGGTACCGAGCTGTGGGGCAGGGGAGCCGCTTTCCCCAGGATGCTTGAGAACAGACCGAGACTGATGCGCTGCCCAGAGAGAGATGATTTCTGTCCTAGATGCACTCCATGAATGACGGGGCGTAATTCTGGTCGACCCTTTCCTCGTTTGCAGTGCATGCGGGAGACTCCTCGCTACGCTCGGTGTCCTTCCTTGGAGAGTAGGCCCTATGCTGTGACTTTTTTTCTTTTTTTAGCAGGCTAAAGAGGATATATTTTATCATAATGCTTTCAAATCCAATGTGTACAGGCCAACACAAATAGGGTATTACAAGTTGAAGAACTGTACCTCAGGCACCATTTTATTAGAACTAGTGTTTACATCAAACAATACATCCTAAGTACTTCATATTAAGCTTGGACAAATCATTTGCCTGAGGATTAGGGTGTTGTGCCATTGAAATGTAATCCTTCTGTTGATTTTTTTTTTTTTAACTGCCAAACCAAACATGGTAAAATCAGTAACTGTTAAAAAACCAGAAGGGTGAAAACCTCAGCTTCAATTTGCCATGTTAAATAAAACAAAGGAAAAATTACCAAGGTGGGTTTGCAGACAAGTATCTGAAGAGCAGGTCAGATTTTTCCCCTGTGTAAATCAGGAAAACTGCGGGGAAACAAGAAAACGTAATGGTGGGTTTAATTGTTCCACCACAGGGGGTGAGGAGGGAAGAGAGGGTTGGTCCGGCAGCTCCCCATAACTCATAGGCAACCCTAGCATGTGGGCCTTTGTGCTAAGCAGAAAATTTGGGGAGCGGAGGCAGGGGCAGGAACAGCGGCCAGGGCAGGCTGTGTCCCACGAGGCGATGCCCCGTGCCCCGGCATAGCCCGGGCAGCGTGCCCTGCCCCAGGAGAAGGGCAGGATGGCAGGAGGGACAGCCTTGCTCTTCAGGGGAAGGGGATGGCCTCTGCTCCCAAAAATGGAGAAGCAGATGCTGATACAGGGCTCGCAGATGTGTAACACCAGCTGTGAGGAGTGGCGGGTGGCAGGGGCCCAGCCCAGCCAAAATTTGCGGTGTTACACAAACAGGAACCAGGCTCATCCCCGCTGGCTTCGCAAAAGCAAGATGTGCCCCACACACCCCCCTCATCCCTTTCCACTACCCAGGAAAGCACATTTCTCCCCATGTCTTACACACCCATGGTATTTGCTTTTACATGTGTGCACTGCTTGGGCCCCTTTTAACAAAAGGCACCCCCAAAGGATAAGTCCCCAGGCACACATGATGCCTCTGGTGGAAGCCGCCATCATGTACTAGAAGGCAAAGCTCAACATCAAGGTGATCACAAAACACCTTCCTTCTCCTCACAGGGATTTAAACTCAAGTCAGAGGCAATGGGACTATTACAGAGGCACAGTCCCTGAACCAAAACCCATAGTAATGCCGTGGAGACTATTCTCAATAGAAGCCACATAGCGATGGTCAAGGAGGATACATTTCCATCCCAGGTAAGAAAACATGAAGCACGGTTCAGATATAAATATCTATGGTTGTACTGAGAGCAAGGACTGGGACCCTGGCTCCAATGAAGGGAAAGACAAAACTCCCCTGGACTTCTGCAGGGCTGGCATTTCACCTGGGTGGTTTCTCTCACCTCCAGCAATGTGGTGGTTCTCACACGCTCACGTGCACCTCGGGCACCTCTTTGCTGCGGTCTCTCCCTTCCTTCCTTCCAGAGCCACGTCTCGCTTCCCCTGTGGGTGCCCTCCATCCACCCCCACGCTCCTTCCCTGGCCGGGCACCCCCAGACAGTGCCACCAAGCTGCCAGCTAACTGAAGCTTCAATCAGCTTCAATCAAGAGGGAGAAAGGTGGGGGGGGACAGCAATTCTCTGTCCCCGCCTCTGCTATTCCTTTGCCAAGCAGGTTCAGGCTATTCAATCCCCCAGTTTCTCTAGAGAATCAAGAAGATGGAATAGGTGCAATGTCAGAAATCAACATCTTGTTTTGAGTACAAGTGTGCCAATAATGACTTTTGTTAATAATTCCAGGGGATTCTGTATTTGGGAAATTTAGCACCTGATACCTTTCAGGAGCATGAGATAACGAGAGGTGAACTGGGTTGTGCAGCCACCAGTGAATGCCAGTACCAGCGCACGGTGCACTGGTCACTGGCCTTCATGACTACAGCTACAGCAAAGACCTGCCCAGAGGGAACTGAGCCTGGTGGAACTCTGCTTCACTACTAAAGACATCTGCGCTGCACAGCAGTCAGAAACAATGACGTGGATTGCTCACAGAATATGCCTTGGGAGATACTGATACTCGGTATTTAAGCATATCTAGGTTTCTGTAAGACTTTTTACAGCCAGAATTCTCCAACAAATTACATTTGTATGCTTTGGTTTTATATATATGTGCCTGTGTCTATTCATTTATCTATTTGTGTATAATACTACATCTTTGGGACTGACACACTGAATAGATCTAGATCTTGATAGAGATGTAGATACAGGTATAGATGTGAGACATCTATGAAAAGGTTACCCAACACTGTGACAAGTGATGGCATGCGTGCACATCCAGAATCCATGGGGCTGACCCCACAGTCAAACAGATAACTCCCAAGTTTAAAGCTAAGGACAAGTTTAAGTGCTTCTGCATAAAGAATTCAGCCATCACTGAGGCAATCACCTCCATCCAAAGGGAAATAGAGTCACTGAAGATAACAAGAAAAAAAAAACCACAAAGACTTGCACTCTTGCGTCATTGGGAAGAAAACCAAGGATCATATCTAAGAAACCAACTGGTAATTTGCTAACATGCTCCCTTACATGCGTGCACACACACCAAATTTATTGTTTGTTTTACCATAGTTAACAAAAAATAAAAACATTAATTGATGTTCTTCTACCAGCCGTGAGTTACAGGCATTGCTAACTAAACTCAGCAGCAGCTCTTTGCCTGCTGAACTTTGTGGCTGCTGAGACATGTCACAGACTTGTGAGGGCTTAGCAGCTCAAGCCAGGTGTGAGAGCCACAGAGGTGTATCACACCCTGAAATCCACCCACCAGCCTCGTGGGCAGCTCGTGCCTTGCCATAGGTGGGCTGAACACTCAAAGTTGTGTTTGCTGCAGAGCGCCCACTATCACGTACCACATTCCCGTGCTTCTGTCTGGGACTTCTGGATGCACCAGATTTTGTGTAGGGGCACAAAGCTGCCAGTTTCATTGAAAATCCAAAAGGTCCTGCTCAGGCAAAACTCCCATGGGGCATCTAGATGCCCAAGCATTTGAAAGTCTTGTGGCTGGGATCATGCTTGCAGGGTCTCCATCAACGCATCTGGTTTGAGTGGGATCCACAAGATGCAGCGTAGATGCTGCCCAGTCCCTGCCCATAAACAAAAGTTCATTGATGAGTATCAGGGCGTAAAAGAACTGCAGCAGTGGCAAGTACCATGGTTTTACTGCAAACAGCACAGTTAATACTTTCAAAAACAAATCTCAGGCTCAAAATTATACTCTCAGACTCTGAGCATTTTTCTGTCAAGTCGGAGCTGCTGTGCACAGCCAGCATTTTGTTAAACCAAGCCACATACTGAGAGGTGTCTTGATATTTCCTCTCCTTATGGGCCCGTTCTAGAAAGCCATGGCTCCCGAAACAGCAGAGGAGAAGGGGAGCGTTGACTTGCTGAAGCAGGCCTCGTACTAACTGGATCTCCCAGTAGGTCCCATCCTGTCTGCAGTCTTGGCGTAGTACCTCTGAACAAGGGACTGCTTTAGAAGCCCCACTTTGCCAAGGCTCCAGGTAGCACTGGTGGCTGCTGCTAACTTTGCTTTAAGCAGAAATTTCACAGAGATCACACGTGGGTGAGCAGGTTCAAAAAGAAAAAAAAAAAAACAAAACCAGGAGGTAGAACCTGAAAGATTAGGAAATTATGAGCAAATAGGGAACACAGGCAGGATTATTGCACACAAAGGGCAATAAACATATGGAAAAAATTAGGGGAGTAGGCAATGGAAGCAAAGCATGTAAATGAGTTCCACAGACACCTAGTTTTGTCGCTGAAGAAGGAGGGGATGGGGGAGGAGGATGGAAAAGTAGGAAGGTGGAATTAAAAGGGCCTTTTCCTGTTCCCATGGCCTTTTCTCATGGTTCTTATACTCTCCATATGCTTAGGTACTGCTGGGACCCCAGATCAATAAGCATGTGATATTTGTAGGTACCATATGTACAAGCATACCTAGGCACACAGTTTCTCTTGGTTTCCATCAAACGCCCAGCCCGCCTTCAAAGCATAGTATTAGGGTCTCTATCACGAATTAAAATATAAGTGTCTGAATTTCCCTGAAACCTTGAACTCTCAATTTTACTGTCCTCCTGAGAGGACAGGGGAGAGTATTGAAGTATCCAAAAAAAGAGAAATCTGAAGAGAAAGAAATTCACAAAAGCATGTTCTGACTTGAAAGAGCAAAATACAGTATGCCTATTCATGGGAGGGGAGCAACAGATTTTATAATATTAAAAATAGCTTGGTCACAAGCTGGAGCTGCCAGAGGTAATCTTATAGCGCTGGTTTTACTGACACTTTGATGTCTTACCCAGAATTTAACACTACATTATTCACTAAGAGGTTTGTTCCCACCGCGGGACATACAAACATCGCTGCCATTAGCATGAACAGGAGAGCCACATAAACGCAGCTGAGAGAATAGCCCCTTGTGCACATATACTTTTTACGATAATGCTGCGGAGTTAACTTTCGGGGGGGGGGGGGGGGGTTCCCTGGGAACCCCCCCGGGCTTGCGGTGACGGGGTCGTAGCTGCGGCCGGGTTTGGCTCCCGGCCCCAGGGCCCTGCGCCGGGACTGAGGGGACATGGCCCCGTCGGCAGGGCAGAGCGGAGGCGAGACAGAGCCGCCTACTGCAGCAGGGGAGACGGTAAATATAGGCAGGTTTTCTCCTGGGTTGTGCAGGCATTTTAATTTATCCTGGCGTTAATAAAGCATTTACTGTAGCCCAGGCAGCAGACGGGGCTGGGGAATGGCAGCGGTGGCTGCTGCAGACTGAAAGAGCCAGCCCAGGCTGTGTAAACTGAAGGTTTCTCATGCTCTGCAAAGAGTTTCATTTGAGCAATAGAGAGAGGTAGGAGACCCTCACAGACAACCTAATCCGTGGCTCGCACAAGGGGGCCAAGGCTGCCGAACGCCACGCCAGCCCTTCACAAAGGGAGCAGCACTTTGGCGTGCAGGAGGCTCCTCACCTGCAGCCCTCTCAGGGGCAGCGCTGGCACTGACCGCAAGGCTGGACCCGTGCCTTCTGCAACGCAGGTGACCAGTGCTTCACAAGGTTCAGTTAATGCAAGCCTCGCAGGTCGTACCTGTTTCCTTGCATATTCTTACTTTCTTTTGCTACTAGGTGGATTTGGGATAAAACACAGGAGATTTTACAATCCCATTTGAATTGCATCTTTAAAAAGCAAACAGTGCAAAAGAAACACCCACCACCACCATTTAGGCACTGCAAATTCACACATCAAGCAGGAATTAAAGTTGAATGGGAAACCTCTATTCACACCTTTTGCATTTGCAATATCCTTATATTTAACTTCTGCATGTCTAGTTTATAACTATAGTCTACCTTCTGATATCAGCAATACAAGCACACAAGACTGGCACGTTAGCGGGATTTAGTTAAAGCAAATTTTATTCATTATTCCATCTATGGATACAGGCCAAATCCTCCTTTGCACCCAATAAACTAAAAAAACAATGACAAGGCACTTGTAGTTTGCTTCCTGAAAATTCACACCCTAGTGCAAACTCTTTCGTGTCTTCCTTTTATTCTGTACATCTATACCATGCTTATTTCCCCCAGTGCACTGGAAATCCTATACCGCTCTACAGGGGGGAGCAGAGAAAAGTGGTTTACACCAGAGTTTGAAAGGCAAGAGGCTTGCATTTCTTTCCAGCTCTGTGTGGGGCGGGATGTTTGGCCTTGAACAACTCCTTTAACAACTCGGTGCTTTGATTCCCCTCTCACTAAAGGACTAACATCAGCACTGTCCTACAAGCCTGAGATGGAGGTATCGTGCGCTGTAAATGCACAGCGCTCATATGGCTTTCGTTCCTGCTGGAACTGCTCTACTGACAAGCAAAACAGCAAAAGCTCCCGCTTCCTCCCTTCAAGGCTGTTCCTCGCCCTAGATCCCAGACGGCCTGATCCCAAGGCCTTTTCCTGCTAACAAGAACTGCCCAAATAGAGGCTAATTTAGGGGTAAGCCTTCTGAGGGGGGTCTGCGGGCCATACATTTCCCAGGGAAATTGCTTCTGTCTTTGTAAGCCCCAGCACTGGTGAAGTTTATCAGCTCTCCTGTCTAAGATGTATTATTACAATGTGAGGAGGAGGAGGAGAAGCATGCTCAGCTGTGGTTGGGGTTAATCGAGTATCTTGGTGGACACTTTAATTGCCTAAAATCTCTGCCCAATCACTACGCAAAACGCCTAGCTAGAGGATCTTTTTTTTAGGAGAGGAGAGGATATGTGTGCCTTCTGCTGCCTCAAAAGTAAATAATCATGGAAAACCCCATCCTTTTTTCCCTGTCTTCATTTTATACAATATCCTGTCCTGTGCTTAACAGTGGATAAAATAAAGCCCGATCTTAACAGGATTCCTGTTGAAAAATGAATGGATTGACTGAAACACCAAGTAACAGTGGAAAGAGAAATTACTTTTTTAGAATAAAAACTCCTTCCTAACTTGGTGGCCACTTCACGATAATTGGCAGAGGAGTCACTTCTGGATTTCCTCACACTCTTACTAACACATCGCTGTATCTCCAGTATCGACACTGTTGCAGAAGGTACAGCTAGATGCAGCCACAGCTCTACTTTCACAGTCAAGGGACCCATGAAAATCACTAAATTCAGAGCCTGCCAATCTCCTAGCCCCAAGATGTCAAAAGTCCTAGGGGCAGGGACACCAGAATATAACCTTAGACCAACACGGAGAGATCTAGACAGACGCATTTAAGAGAATACAGATATTTGTATCACCCACCCTACAATCAGTTTTAGGTAAAACCAAAAAGTAGCAAAGTCTCCCGGTAGCGAGACCCCCCCCCCCCCAACACCAGTGGG
>NW_008794709.1:66391-73128 GCF_000699145.1 Aptenodytes forsteri
TCCCGGGTCGCACCCCCCCCCCCCCCGACATCAGTGGGGCCGCCTAGCTAATTTCCTGGGAGACAGACTGGGAAGGAAACAGGAACAATTACAGAGCTTGGCCACCTTGTGCTCCACAAATTAGGGCCTCAGGTGCCGGGGTGTTGGCAATACGCCCCTGCACCCCAGCAGCACGGAGGCTCCCGGGTGCATGGCTCCAGAAGCAATTTTCTCTCTCCAAGCAGGGCTGTAAGGGGCAGGTAAACACTGCAAGCCACTGCTCTCCCCTGACTTGCAGAGCCTCTCCTTGCCTAGCTGACTTATCTGACTCACTCAGAACAAAATTTGGAGAAGAAGGACTCATCATGCCCTCACTTGCCTGGGAGGCATTGCTGAACCATCATCGGAAATAGCCTGATTGCTATGAACAAGGGGAAGCACATTTTGAAGAGGCCTAGGCAGGGATGCCAAGACATATCATGCTGCTCAGCTATGTTCAGAGTCCTTTTGTGGAAGTTCACAGGAGGCACTTAGGGACAGGACGAAGGGCAACAGTTGAGGAGCCACAGGTCTGTCCATCACTCAGAAGACCCTACGGAAAAGGCCGCCAGGATGCGTTCTGCCAGCAAGATTCTGGGTCTGAGGGAGGCCGTTGAGTTTAGGGACAAACAACCCCTTTGAGGAGCAGCCAGAGAAATGTGACACAGCCGCGGAAGAAACGCAGCAGTAGATGCATGCAACCATTCCCACCCTGGACTCTGCCAGGGCGACAGCGAGGAGGGAATCTGAAGTGACAGTACTGCTTTCTCGCTCAACGGGGTGAATCCAGGACAGAGGCACAGCTTAAAATGTGACTTTCCCATCACTTTGCATTCAAACCTTGGCGTGATTTAGAAGCAGGGTTGTGGGGTTTGCTTCCTTTCCTTGAGAATTTTTCCTTCTTATGAATTTTGTCGGTAAAACCAGAAGAGAAGGATCTGTTGATAAGAGTGCAAGGAATGACACGATGCCTCAGCAGCTCAACCTCTTTGTCCAGATCTCCAAATGCCGAGGCCTGGGAGCGGCTTTCCTAAAGTGAGGAATCCCCCCAAACTCAACGGGTGCAGACTGTCCCATGTATCATCATCTGCAGGATCCAGCTCTCTGGCATTATTAGATGCTCCCCTGACAAGTGTAAGCTTGAATAGCATAGACTCAAAGTACACTTTTTGTCTTTATTTTCTAACTTATACTTAGAAACAGGCCAGTGAGTAATTTTGGTAAAATTTTCACCTGCTTCCAAGTCAGTTAGGCTGATCTTAAGATAAGGACATAGACACACAGGGATCAGATTTTTAAGGCACTGAAGTACCTGAAAGTGCAGAGAGACACCTAGCTGTTTCCCATTGCTCTCAGTGCAGAAGAACTGGGCACAGAGTCATGAATTTAATCCCAGTATCTCTATACTGGGAAAATGTGAAGAACAAACTGTAGATTACAGAAGGCACACAGTGCCTTTCGTTTCTCTGAAGTGTCAACAGCTTGCAAGTCATGTTTTGCAACTTAATCTTACACCAGACAGCCACGTGTGTTGGGGACAATCTTAGTACAGGAGCCTGTGCTAATCAGTTAAAATCAATTATATTCCTCAGA
Organism: Aptenodytes forsteri; assembly: GCF_000699145.1. Lineage (NCBI taxonomy): Eukaryota > Metazoa > Chordata > Aves > Sphenisciformes > Spheniscidae > Aptenodytes > Aptenodytes forsteri. The sequence continues at coordinate 68,003 of NW_008794709.1, forward strand.
CAACAGAGGCATGGTACTTGTGTACCTTGTTATGATCCCATCTCCTCCTACCTATTCCCTATGACAGAAGTAACAGAAGAGAGTGTAGGTCTCCCAGATCCCCGTCTGGTTCCCAGACTCCCCACTGCCATCACCTCCATCCCCATCCCAGCACACCCACCAAGCCATCAAGCTGGCCAAGAGGTGAATGAGCAGCCACACTAAAAATGTGCCTGTGCAGAACATGCCATGAGTGTTCAGGCTAATAAAAGTGAAATGTTGATGAGTTTGGGCCCTAAATATGTCAGCCTTTATTCTTATGGCTTAGCTAATCATTGTGTATAATGTTGGTTAAGAAAATTTACACTTCCCAGTGAATAATGTATAAACCAAGACTCACATGAGGGCAAATTTTTACAAAAAAACTGTAAAATGCTTCAAAATTATGCTGGCAACAGAACTGCAACCAGCATGGCAATTAGACACAATGTTAATCAGATATGAGCAAAATTAACCAGAATATTATTTTATTAGCCTGGGAAAGATGGTCAAGCTCCTTCCGGCTCTTATTTACCATTTCCTTTAAGGTGATGATGATGATAATTTTATTATTAGATTCAAATTCCTCCTGTTGTTTTTAACTCGAGAGTCCAACTGGCTTTACAATAGGGTAGCTACTTAAGTCACTCTCTCAAGGAATTAATTGTGTACAAAGCTGCTGCTGCACTGAATTGCTTTTATTTTCAAATCCATCTGCCTGTTGCTATTTTTAATGTACTCATCCTGATGAGAACTGCACCCACACCGCCACACTGTGCCTCACGCAAAGGGGACTAAGGAAATACACCTCAGCCTCTCCAAAATCAGTGTTCTAGGCTGTGAGCTTCACTTAAAGACTGTCTTTAGGAGACAGGCAGGGCACTGTGGGCACCCTCATAGCTTCCTGCTCAGCTCCTAAATCTCTTGGGCACTCTACACAAAGAAAGCCATCATGTGTCGGGGCTGCCTCGCAGCACAGGGGATGCTTGAAGCCCTGTCTGAAGTAGGGCTTCTCCCTTTGCCCTGGCAACTTATCTTTGATCAACCCGCTGCAGGAGCCTGCACGCCCTGGAGGGATGCAGAGCTGCGTCCATTCCAGGGAATGTGTGGGGAGTACCCCAGCAATGCCAAACATGGGTGTTCAGCTCCCCCGGGGGTACTAGCTAAAGACCACTGTGGGATTAAGTAGCGCAAACCTACACCTGCAAGTGGGAAAACGAGCTATGGCGTCCCTCCCTCTCCAGTCCTGCCAGCGCTCCCTGCAAAGGGTGGTGGGATCGCTCTGCAGGTGTTCGCTGAAAACAGCACATAAATGTTTCAAACACCGCTGCATAGGTGTCACTCCAAAGCCATAAAGAAAACAGAAGGTGGAGAGCCCCAGCTCAAGCCCTCAAATATCAGATATTCTTCTCCCACCTACACGATTTTACAGGCTGAGGAGTGATGTTAGCCGAAACCTCCGTTTGACAGCTTTTCCTCAAAAACTCAGCATAAAACCATCCTCAGAAGTGTTAGTGATGTTGCCTGGAGAAGACCTCTTGGATTTACGGGCAGTAATTAATACTTAACCTTTAGCTCCAGTGAGGCAGCTGTGCGGCGGGGTTAGTAGGAGTCACCGTGTTGGTAAACGATAATTGCACTGCACATGCAGACCTGAGCTGAGCACCCTACAATTATGGGGGAAGGTTTCCTGGGCCTCTTGGAAAGGCCCTCAGGTTAGGAAGGTCTCACCAGGCAAGCTGGAAAGACCCTTCTTCTCTCTGTGAGACAGACTCTAAGGCTAGGGCGGCCTGGGCAGCTGAAGCCTCTGAGGACAAGGCACAGACAGCACCTAAGAAAGAAGGATGCATCAGGCCATCCATGTCCTGCTGGTAGCAAGAGTGGGGCGTGCTCTCTGCTGTGTCTGTATATGGTCAATACCTTGAGGCACTCAGAGTTGGTCCATCAGACTAGTTGATGGGGGATAAATGGGACATTGAGCTCAGGTGTACTTTGCTCCCTGTAATTGCCATGGGATGAGAGAAGCACTGCTCCCCTCTCTCTCCATTTTGACTGCCACCCCAATTATGTCCCTTCTCTGGGGTGGGGACCGGTGGAGATCATCCGTAGGTCTCCTCAACTGCTTTGGCTGAAGGAACCCCTTCCCATCGCTTGCCGCACTGGTGGATGGGAATACCTTGGGTGCAGCTCAAGATGCCTGCAGGCACCGAGGAAGTCTCCTGCAAAGATGGAAAAGGGTTTATGGAGAGCAGTGACACTGATGACTCTTCACAGAAGACCCGTCTTCTTGATACCTAGCCAAGTCTGGCTCCTCTGGAAATAAAATAAACAAGCATTAAAAGAGGCTGTCTTCCATATGAGCCAAGGAAAAGACAGTTTGCCTACTGTTAAATATCAGTAATACCAGCCAAACGTCAATACCAGCAAAACACCACTATGGATATTTATAAGGGGCCAAATCACAAAGTCTTGAAGTAATTCACGAGTCATGGCTGTGAAGGCTTCATCTGACCTCTCTCATACTGCAGGCCGTTGTGTTTTACCGCGTTACCTCTATATTGAGCCCAGACACTTGGATTAGATTCAGTCACATCTTCTGTGCTGACATCCACTCCTCTGCCAAAATACAGAAAGGAACGGACCCGCTGCGCTGCCCTCAGTAGCTTATTCAAATGGTTAATCGCCTGCATGTGCCTTATCTCGCATTTAAATTTGTCTGGCTCCAGCTTCTGGTCTCCAGTTTTGGAGAAGGTCCCTTCTGTGCAAGGTATTTTCTCCCCGGGGAGGTATTGTCATGCAGGGCACTTGTTGCTCACCGCAGGCTTCCCCTCCCAGCTGGTGGCACCAGCCCCAAAGGCAGAAGCCAAGTCACAACCTGACACCAAGTAAACACCTCGGCTCTATTTGAATAGAAGGGCTGTCCAAGTGGCCTCCAAAAAAAAGGCTTGCGGGGCTCTGCCGTATTTGTTTTAGTCCCCCTTTGCTGTCTGGGGGAAGGGGAAAGGAGAGGATGAGGGCCCCTCAGCCCCCTTCTCCCAGCCCTTCCAGCCCTGGCCGGGCGTGCATCCGTCCCACCCTCGCCCCTGCGCCGGCTTTCGGCTCCCCTGGAGCTGAAGAGCGAATAAGACCTCTCGGATCTGGCCTCTAAGCTGATAATTGCAACCCCTTCACTGGCACAAGGCGGCTCTCATGCCATTTTGACCCAAACTATGTCTTCTTTCTGTATATTTTTAATTAGACTCAAGAATGCAGAAAAACCAGCGTGAGATCCTTTCATTCCCCTTTGTTTAATATCTGTTATTATGACATTAAGTGTAGGGTTTTGTTGTGGTGGAGAGTTCAAAATCCCCCTCGGTCCTGCTGCTGTAGCCATGGGTTCGTGTACATTAAAGTGGTCATTTTCGGATTAGCTCTTGCTTTCCCTTTGATGCATATGAAACGCTGAGCCAGTTGGTTGGAGAAGGCATTTTACCTCTTTTGTTGCCCTTCCTCGCAACCAACGGCGGGGAGAGGACGAAAGCCCCCTGGCTCTCTCTTTAAATCAGAAAGGAATTTCCAAAGGGTTTAAAGCTTTAGTTGCCACTTCTGTCTGGGGTTGCCTGACCAAAAATAGATGGGGTTTGTTTTCAAAGGAGCAAGCGACGAGGAGCCTTGTATTTGCTGCTGCTGTCGTCGCTCGTGCGCCTGTTCCCTGGGAATTCAGGAGTCCCGAGAGCAGAACAGGGGCTGAGCAGTGGCACAGCTCAAAACTTTTCTCCCCGGGATACACGTGTTTTAGTAGTGAGAATCAGCATTTTGGAGCAATCAAAGTCTTTTTTTTTTTCTTTCCCCTCGTCTCCTCCTTTTTTGTCTTTTTTTTCCTTTTCTTTTTGATTTGGCAGTTAATGGGAAGCAGAATGAAGGTTTGATTGAACAAACGCTAGATTTCACTTACGCCTCACATTACACCGACAGCCCTATGATTTCTTTCCATCTGCATAAGACCTACACTCTGCACGGTTATTTCTGTGGGATGTCTGATATTTTCTTCCAAGGAGAGAGCATTTTCCAGCCTTGAGCCCTTCCCACCTCAACCGTTCATATCATTACAACTAATCCTAAGGGCTCTCAGTTAAAATAAAATTGAGTCAATCGGAAAAAAATGGGGAAAAAATAGTTAATTAGAAAAAAAACAAATAGACACCCACAACTTTTCTGCCATCCTAGCGATCATCCCAAATATTCGTGCGAAAGTCGGGCAAACGGGGGGAGGGGGGGCTAGAAGATCAGGGGGGAAGGGGGTGTTTCTGTCAACACCGCTCGGTGATGGAATAATGCACCCCAACGTGAAGTCACAGCCGCGGGGCATGTGAAGTCACAACTTCTCCAGGTGGCAGGTGCTGCAGCAATTCAGATGCGAGGGAGCCGCTCCCCTCCTGCCCCCGCCAAAGGCATCATTAACCGGGGAGCGGGGGCTGCCCCTGCGAACGCGGCTCCCCCGCTTTACACACAAAAAGGGAAGCGGGGCTCATGAAATATTCCTGATCCACCAGAATTATTTTTACCTTGGGAAACCTGCTTCCTTCTTTTTTTCTTTTTTTTTAGGCACTAATACGTGCCTAATCAGCGAGATACGTTTTAATTTAAAAGCCAATAGTCTGCAGCTGAACTACGCTACAGAAATCCGATGTAAGGATAATTTGGAGTATTCAAAACCGCTGAGTCAGCGGCGGAGCCCATCTCCATGGCTAGAATATTGTTTCTAACTCCCGCTGCTGTGTTTCACTTACTGTTATACCGATTGTATCGTGTAATTATTGTTTGTTTTCCAAAAATGTAATTACTTTTTTTTTCTTTGTCTCCTTTGCAACGTTAAATCTGCCAAATGCCTGACTAAGGCAGCTCCAGAAAATAAAAAGAAAAAAAAAAATTAAAAAGCTAATGAAAGGGGAGGAGGTCTCTTTCTCTCTCTTTAGCCAAAGATTTTCTCTCTCGGGCACCTTCTTGCATCGACGATTTAATAAAAATACCGGCACGTGTAGAACAAAACCTTTGGAAACGCCCAGCCCGATTCGAGGAAGGCATCGGCTCCCGGGCAGCCCCACGCGTTTCTCGGGTGGCTTTCCCTC
>NW_008794709.1:73374-74346 GCF_000699145.1 Aptenodytes forsteri
GTTTGCCGCGCGGGCCGAGGAGGAGGGAGGACGGAGGGGTGCTGACCTCCCTCCGAAACGTCGCGTTGCTCTTCTCGGGGCAACTTTAAAGGGTCGGGCGGGGGGGGCAGCCCGGGCGCAGAGAGGGAAGGGGCTGGCGTGCCGAAACGCAAGGCGTCCTTCGGCTCTCAGCACGCCGGAGGCGTCCTGGCGAGAGCCGGAGGAGTGAAATGCCCGGACTGGCGTCCGGTGTTGCCTCGGGAGAGGTTACTCGCCTTTCCCTCTTCGATAACGTAGGATTCGGGAAGAGCGAAACCGTGTAAGATCAGCTCTCCCCGTAAATTATACCTGCTTTGGCCAAAACGGCGCAGGAGGGACAAATCCCCCACACGCCAGCAGAACTCCCCTTGGCTTCCCCGGCGATTTCCCCCGAGCAAGGGCTTGCGGAAAGCACCGGGGGACCGGGCAGCTGAAGGCACTTCTCACCGCGCCAGATGCTGCTGCCGGGCTGGTTTTGAAAAGGGGATGGAAAGGGTGGGAAATCTCGCCCTCGCCTTGCCTGGGTAGGAGGATCAGCCGCGGTAACTCCTGTCCTCAGGAGCGCGGGTCTGGGGTTCCTCAACGCGGAGAAACAGATAGTCCCTGAAACCGCAGATTTTATTTCTGGCAAACAATGCTCCCCCGGCCAGCGTTTGTGTGCGAGACAAGTAATTGTGCTCCCTTGCTTAAATAAATCATTGATGGGTGAAATTACACATGCTCACTTAAAATGTAATGTGATTAAGAGATTATGGGATCGCAGTTAATATGTTGCCTCACAGCTTCTGGACCCAATTCCTGACACCAGAAATCTATTAGCCACAACTGTCCCTCCGTGCGGACAGCCGTGGGTTGGCCGGGCCGGGGGGGGGGTGTCTCCTGCCTCTGCTCCCCACGCGCCCGTGAGGGCTGGCCGGGCCGGGGGGGGGGTGTCTCCTGCCTCTGCTTCTCGCG
>NW_008794709.1:75909-76981 GCF_000699145.1 Aptenodytes forsteri
TTTTTTTTTTTTAACTGGGTAATCAAAATTATCCCGGGATTCTTTTTTCACGCTGAATGACATTACAAAGAATTTTGTTAAAGAAAGCCAGACTAATTGCTGCCAGAACAGTCTTTTCATAGAAAAGTCTGGTTTTCATAAGGCAGTTTCTGTGGGTGTTGTGGTTAAATCCAAACCTAGTGGAAAGGGGATTTTTTTTTGTTTTTGTTTTAAGGCGATTTTTCTCAGCAGCAGGAAAGACCCATGCTTTAGTTAAAAACTGTTCAGGGACTCACGGGGCAAACATCGCGAGGCGAAAACGCCGGCGCACTCCCGAGCCGTCGCATGTTTGCCGGGCGGCTCTCCCCTCTCCCCCCGCAGCAGCTTCCCCGGTGCTCTCGCCCCCCGCCCCGGCCGGTGTGTCCCGGCAAAGCCCCTCGCCGCTCCCGAGGCGGCCTCGCCTGGGGCGGGGGTGCCTGGGACGGGGAGGATGGAGGGGCGGCGGGGTGTGAAGTGCGGGCATCCCGGCGGTGCCCCGACACCCCGCTTTCTTGGGAAAGCCTCGGCCCTCACCTGCGGCGACCCCAAAGAGCTGATGGGGGAGGCAGGACCCCCCCGGAGCCCCTCACCCGGCCCGCCTGGCAGCCAGCCCGGCTCCCCAGCAGCAGCAGCAAGGAGGGCAGGTTGTCAGGCAGCCCTCGCCTTAGGGAGCGCAGCGGCCTTCCCGGGAAAGGTGGGCCCGGGGTCGGCCGCGGGGCCAGCCCGGGGTGGGGGCTGGGCCCCAAGGCAGCTGCGCAAAAACAAGAGGTGAGAAAGAGCTAAGCAGTCCCGCAAGGATGCAAAGATCGCGCACATCTTTCTTCCTCCTTTTTTTTTTTTTTCCTAATTTTAAATGTCCCTCGGTTAACCATCCTGCCTTCCTCTCCTTTCACTCCCTCAGCCCGGGGCTCCTAGGAGGAATTTTTAACCCCCTTCGCAACATCCACGACCCCCTCGCCTGAAGGCGAAGGGAGGAAAAATAAATAAGTAAAAGACGGAGCCCTTCTCTGCCGCGGGGCAGAGCCTGCCCCACGCTGCCCCTCCGAGGGTCCCG